>NW_026263103.1:0-600000 GCF_947179515.1 Apodemus sylvaticus | reverse complement strand
TATTGGAAACACTTTATGAGAAGAATTAACGCATTGTAAAAAATTAACTTGTATCTCCTAAACAATACGTTGTAACTCGAACAGATTTGGTGTGGCGTGTACGTCTAAACATGTAGCCTCAAAAGAGAACCCACAGGAGAATTTTCTTTCGTCAAAATTTTTCAGAAAACCACGTGTTAAGGAAATCCCCCATCGTGCGAAATCATCTTCTTTTTCCTAAACAACATGTTGTAACTTGAAAAGCTTTGGTGTTGCGTGTATGTGTAAGCATGGAGCCTCAAAAGAGAAGGCACAGGAGAGTTTTCTCTCGAAAGAATATGTAAGAATACCACGTTATAAGGAAATACAATTTTGCAGAGTAAAGACAAATAAGTACATATTGGAAACACTTTATGAGAAGGAAGAATGGATCGTAAAAAATTAGCTTGTATCTCCTAAACAACACGTTGTAACTCGAAAAGATTTGGTGTGACGTGTATGTCTAAACGTTTAGCCTCAAAAGAGAACCCACAGGAGAATTTTCTTTCATCAAAATTTGTCAGAAACCACGTTTAAAGGAAATCTCGCATCGTGCGAAATTATCTTGTTTTTCATAAACAACACGTTGTAAATCGAAAAGCTTTGGTGTTGCGTGTATGTCTAAGCTTGTAGCCTCAAAAGAGAACGCACAGGAGAGTTTTCTCTTGAAAGAATATGTAGGAATACCACGTTATAAGGAAATACAGTGTTGCAGAGTAAAGACAACTACGTACGTATTGGAAACACTTTAAGAGAAGAAATAACGCATCGTACAAAATTAGCTTGTATCTCCTAAAGAACACTTTGTAACTCGAAAAGATTTGGTGTGGCTCGTACCTCTAGAAGTGTAGCCTCAAAAGAGAACCCACAGGAGAACTTTCTTTCATCAAAATTTTTCAGAAAACCACGTTTTATGGAAATCTCGCATCGTGCGAAATTATCTTGTTTTTCCTAAACAACACGTTGTAACTCGAAAAGCTTTGGCGTTGCGTGTATGTCTACACGTGTAGCCTCAAAAGAGCACGCACAGGAGCGTTTTCCCTCGAAAGAATATGTAAGAATACCACGTTATATGGAAATACAATGTTGCAGAGTAAAGGCAAATAAGTACATATTGGAAACACTTAGGAGAAGAAATAACGCATCTTACAAAATTTGCTTGTATCTCCTAAACAACACGTTGTAACTCGAAAAGATTTGGTGTGGCTCGTACGTCTACACGTGTACCCTCAAAAGAGAAACCACAGGATAACTTTCTTTCGTCAAAATTTGTCAGAAAACCACGTTTTAAGGAAATCCCGCATCGTGCAAAATTATCTTGTTTTTCATAAACAACATGTTGTAACTCAAAAAGCTTTGGTGTTTCGTGTATGTCTAAGCCTGTAGCCTCTAAAGAGAACGCACAGGAGAGTTTTCTCTCGAAATAACATGTAAGAATACAACGTTATAAGGAAATACAGTGTTGCAGAGTAAAGACAAATACGTAATTATTGGAAACACTTTACGAGAAGAAATAACGCATCGTAGAAAATTAGCTTGTTTCTCCTAAGCAACACGTGGTAACTCGAAAGGATTTGGTGTGGCATGTATGTCTAAACGTGGAGCCTCAAAAGAGAACCCACAGGAGAATTTTCATTCGTCAAAATTTGTCATAAAACCACGTTTTAAAGAAATCCCGCATCGTGCGAAATAATCTTGTTTTTCATAAACAACACGTTGTAACTCTAAAAGCATTGGTGTTGCCTGTATGTCTAAGTGTGCAGCCTCAAAAGGGAACGCACAGGATACTTTTCTCTCGAAAGAATATGTAAGAATACCACGTTATAAGGAAATACAGTGTTGCAGAGTAAAGACAAATACGTATGTATTGGAAACACTTTATGAGAAGAATTAACGCATCGTACAAAATTAGCTTGTATGTCCAAAACAACACGTTGTAACTCGAAAAGATTTGGTGTGGCGTGTACATCTAAACATGTAGCCTCAAAAGAGAACCCACAGGAGAATTTTCTTTCGTCAAAATTTTTCAGAAAACCACGTTTTAAGGAAATCCCGCATCGTGCGAAATCATCTTCTTTTTCCTAAACAACATGTTGTAACTCGAAAAGCGTTGGTGTTGCGTGTATGTGTAAGCGTGGAGACTCAAAAGAGAAGGCACAGGAGAGTGTTCTCTTGAAAGAATATGTAAGAATACCACGTTAAAAGGAAATACAATTTTGCAGAGTAAAGACAAATAAGTACATATTGGAAACACTTTACGAGAAGAAATAATGCATCGTAAAAAATGAGCTTGTATCTCCTAAACAACACGTTGTAACTCGAAAAGATTTGGTGTGTCATGTACGTCTAAAAGTGTAGCCTCAAACGAGAACCCACAGGAGAATTTTCTTTCATCAAAATTTGTCTGAAACCACTTTTTAAGGAAATAGCGCATCGTGCGAAATTATCTTGTTTTTCCTAAACAACACGTTGTAACTCGAAAAGCTTTGATGTTGCATGTATGTCTAAGCATGTAGCCTCAAAAGAGAATGCACAGGAGAGTTTTCTCTCGAAAGAATATGTAAGAATACCACGTTATAAGGAAATACAGTGTTGCAGAATAAAGACAACTACGTACGTATTGGAAACACTTTAAGAGAAGAAATAACGCATTGTACAAAATTAGCTTGTATCTCCTAAACAACACATTGTAACTCGAAAAGATTTGGTGTGGCTCGTACCTCTACACGTGTAGCCTCAAAAGAGAACCCAGAGGAGAACTTTCTTCCGTCAAAATTTGTCTGAAAACCACGTTTTATGGAAATCTCGCATCGTGCGAAATTATCTTCTTTTTCCTAAACAACACGTTGTAACTCGAAAAGCTTTGGCGTGCGTGTTCGTCTAAGCGTGTAGCCTCAAAAGAGCATGCACAGGAGAGTTTTCCCTCGAAAGAATATGTAAGAATACCACGTTATAAGAAAATACAGTGTTGCAGAGTAAAGATAAATAACGACATATTGGAAACAATTTAGGGAAGAAATAACGCATCGTACAAAATTTGCTTGTATCTCCTAAACAACACGTTATAACTCGAAAATATTTGGTGTGGCTCGTACTTCTACACTTGTAGCCTCAAAAGAGAACCAACAGGAGAACTTTTTTTCGTCAAAATTTGTCAAAGAACCACGTTTTAAGGAAATCCCGCATCGTGCAAAATTATCTTGTTTTTCCTAAACAACACGTTGTAACTCGAAAAGCTTTGGTGTTGCGTGTATGTCTGTGCATGTTGCCTCTAAAGACAATGCACAGGAGAGTTTTCTCTCAAAAGAACATGTAATAATACAACGTTAAAAGGAAATACAGTGTTGCAGAGTAAAGACAAATACGTACGTATTGGAAACACTTTACGAGAAGAAATAACGCATCATACAAAATTAGCTTGTATCTCCTAAACAACACGTGGTAACTCTAAAGGATTTGGTGTGGCGTGTACGTCTAAATGTGTAGCCCCAAAAGTGAACCGACAGGAGAATTTTCTTTCGTCAAAATTTGTCAGAAAACCACGTTTTAAGGAAATCCTGCATCGTGCGAAATTATCTTGTTTTTCCTAAACAACATGTTGTAACTCGAAAAGCTTTGGTGTTGCCTGTATGTCTAAGTGTGTAGCCTCAAAAGAGAACGCACAGGATAGTTTTCTCTCGAAATAATATGTAAGAATACCACGTTATAAGGAAATACAGTGTTGCAGAGCAGACAAATATGTACATATTGGAAACACTTTACGAGAAGAAGTAACGCATCGTAGAAAATTAGCTTGTATCTCCTAAACAAAACGTTGTAACTCGAAAAGATTTGGTGCGGCGTGTACGTCTAAACGTGTAGCCTCAAAAGAGAACCCACAGGAGAATTTTCTTTCGTCAAAATTTTTCAGAAAACCACGTTTTAAGGAAATCCCGCATCGTGCCAAATCATCTTCTTTTTCCTGAAAAACATGTTGTAACTCGAAAAGCTTTGGAGTTGGGTGTATGTCTAAGCTTGTAGCCTCAAAAGAGAATGCACAGGAGAGTTTTCTTTCGAAAGAATTTGTAAGAATACCATGTTATGAGAAAATACAGTGTTGCAGAATAAAGACAAATACGTACGTATTGGAAACACTTTAAGAGAGGAAATAACACATCGTACAAAATTATCTTGTATCTGCTAAACAACAATTGGAACTCGAAAAGATTTGTTGTGGCTCGTACTTCTACACGTGTAGCCTCAAAAGAGAACCCACAGGAAAACTTTCTTTCGTCAAAATTTTTCAGAAAACCACGTTTTATGGAAATCTCGCATCGTGCGAAATTATCTTGCTTTTCCTAAACAACACATTGTAACTCGAAAATCTTTGGCGTTGCGTGTATGTCTAAGTGTGTAGCCTCTAAAGAGTACGCACAGGAGAGTTTTCTCTCAAAAGAACATGTAAGAATACAACGTTATAAGGGAATACAGTGTTGCAGAGTAAAGACAAATACATACTTGATGGAAACACTTTACGAGAAGAAATAACGCATTGTAAAAAATTAGCTTGTATCTCCTAAACAACACGTGGTAACTCGAAAGGACTTGGTGTGGCATGTACGTCTAAACGTGTAGCCTGAAAAGAGAACCCATAGGAGAATTTTCTTTCTTCAAAATTTTTCAGAAAATCACGTTTTAACGAAATCCCGCATCCTGCGAAATTATCTTGTTTTTCCTAAACAACAAGTTGTAACTCGAAAAGCTTTGGTGTTGCGTGTATGACTAAGTGTGTAGCCACAAAAGGGAATGCACAGGAGAGTTTTCTCTCGAAAGAATATGTAAGAATACCACGTTATAAGGAAATACAGTGTTGCAGAGTAAAGACAAATACGTACATATTGGAAACACTTTAAAAGAAGAAATATCGCATCATACAAAATTAGCTTGTGTCTCCTAAACAACTCGTTGTAACTCGAAAAGTTTTGGTGTGACGTGTACGTCTCAACGTGTAGCCTCAAAAGAGAACCCACAGGAGAATTTTCTTTCATCAAAATTTGTCAGAAACCACGTTTTAAGGAAATCTCGCATTGTGCGAAATTATCTAGTTTTTCCTAAACAACACGTTGTAACTCGAAAATCTTTGGTGTTGTGTGTATGTCTAAGCATGTAGCCTCAAAAGAGAACACACAGGAGAGTTTTCCCTCAAAAGAATATGTAAGAATATCACATTATAAGGAAGTACAGTGTTGCAGAGTAAAGACAAATACGTATGTATTGGAAACACTTTACGAGAAGAACTAATGCATCATACAAAATTAGCTCGTATCTCCTAAACAACCGGTTGTAACTCGAAAGGATTTGGTGTGGCGTGTACGGCTAAACGTGTAGCCTCAAAAGAGAACCAACAGGAGAATTTTCTTTCGTCAAAATATGTGAGAAAACCACGTTTTAAGGAAATCCCTCATCGTGCAAAATTATCTTGTTTTTCCTAAACAACAAGTTGTAACTCGAAAAGCTTTGGTGTTGCGTGTATGTCTAAGCGTGTAGCCTCAAAAAAGAATGTAAAGGAGAGTTTTTTCTCGAAAGAATATTTAAGAATACCACGTTATAAGGAAATACATTGTTGCAGTGTAAAGACAAATACGTACATATTGGAAACTCTCTACGAGAAGAAATAACGCATCGTAAAAAATTAACTTGTTTCTCCTAAACAACACGTTGTAACTCGAAAAGATTTGGTGT
Source organism: Apodemus sylvaticus (assembly GCF_947179515.1). NCBI lineage: Eukaryota > Metazoa > Chordata > Mammalia > Rodentia > Muridae > Apodemus > Apodemus sylvaticus. The sequence continues at coordinate 594,261 of NW_026263103.1, read as the reverse complement.
GGCGTGTACGTCTAAACGTGTAGCCTCAAAAGAGAACCCACAGGACAATTTTCTTTCGTTAAATTTTTTTCAGAAAACCGCGTTTTAAGGAAATCCAGCATCGTGCGAAATCATCTTCTTTTTCCTAAACAACATGTTGTAACTCAAAAAGCTTTGGTGGTGCGTGTATGTCTAAGCGTGGAGCCTCAAAAGCGAAGGCACAGGAGAGTTTTCTCTCGAAAGAATATGTAAGAATATACGTTATAAAGAAATACAATTTTGCCGAGTAAAGGCAAATAAGTACATATTGGAAACACTTTAGGAGAAGAAATAACGCATCGGACAAAATTAGCTTGTATCTCCTAAACAACACGTGGTAACTCGAAAAGGTTTGGTTTGGCGTGTACGTCTAAACGTGTAGCCGCAAAAGAGAACACAAAGGAGAATTTTCTTTCCTCATAATTTGTCAGAAAACCACGTTTTAAGGAAATCCCCCATCGTGCAAAATTATCTTGTTTTTCCTAAACAACAACTTGTAACACGAAAAGCATTGGTGTTGCATGTATGTCTCAGTGTGTAGCCTCAAAAGAGAATGCACAGGAGAGTTTTCTCTCGAAAGAACATGTAAGAATACAACGTTATAAGGAAATACAGTGTTGGAGAGTAAAGACAAATACGTACATATTGGAAACACTTTACGAGAAGAAATGACACATCATAAAATATAAGCTTGTATCTCCTAAACAACAAGTGGTAACTCGAAAAGATTTGGTTTGGCGTGTACGTCTAAAAGTGTAGCCTCAAAAGAGACCCCACAGGAGAATTTTCTTTCTTCAAAATTTGTCAGAAAACCACGATATAAAGAAATCCCTCATCATGCAAAATTATCTTGTTTTTCCTAAACAACATGTTGTAACTCGAAAAACTTTGGTGTTGTTTGTATGTCTAAGCGTGTAGCCTCAAAAGAGGATGTAAAGGAGAGTTTTTTCTAGAAAGAATATGTAAGAATACCACGTTATAAGGAAATAGAGTGTTGCAGAGTAAAGACAGATACGTACATATTGGAAACACTTTACGAGAAGAAATAACGCATCGTAAAAAATTAACTTGTATCTCCTAAACAACACGTTGTAACTCGAAAAAATTCGGTGTGGCGTGTACGTCTAAACGTGTTGCCTCAAAAGAGAACCCACAGGACAATTTTCTTTCGTTAAAAATTTTCAGAAAACCACGTTTTAAGGAAATCCCGCATCGTGCGAAATCATCTTCTTTTTCCTAAACAACATGTTGTAACTCAAAAAGCTTTGGTGTTGCGTGTATGTCTAAGCGTGGAGCCTCAAAAGCGAAGTTACAGGAGAGTTTTCTCTCGAAAGAATATGTAAGAATACCACGTTATAAAGAAATACAATTTTGCAGAGTAAAGGCAAATAAGTACATATTGGAAACACTTTAGGAGAAGAAATAACGCATCATAACGCATCGTACAAAATTAGCTTGCATCTCCTAAACAACACGTGGTAACTCGAAAAGATTTGGTTTGGCGTGTACGTCTAAACGTGTAGCCTCAAAAGAGAACACAAAGGAGAATTTTCTTTCGTCAAAATTTTCAGAAAACCACGTTTTAAGGAAATCCCGCATCGTGCGAAATTATCTTGTTTTTCCTAAACAACACCTTGTAACTCGAAAAGCTTTGGTGTTGCGTGTATGTCTCAGCGTGTAGCCTCAAAAGAGAATGCACAGGAGAGTTTTCTCTCGAAAGATCATGTAAGAATACAACGTTATAAGGAAATACAGTGTTGCAGAGTAAAGACAAATATGTACTTATTGGAAACACTTTACAAGAAGAAATTACGCATCATACAATATTAGCTTGTATGTCCTAAACAAAAAGTGGAAACTCGAAAACATTTGGTTTGGCGTGTACGTCTAAAAGTGTAGCCTCAAAAGAGAACCCACTGGAGAATTTTCTTTCTTCAAAATTTGTCAGAAAACCACGTTTTAACGAAATCCCGCATCCTGCGAAATTATCTTGTTTTTCCTAAACAACAAGTTGTAACTCGAAAAGCTTTGGTGTTGCGTGTATGTCTAAGTGTGTAGACTCAAAAGGGAATGCACAGGAGAGTTTTCTCTCGAAAGAATATGTAAGAATACCCCGTTATAAGGAAATACAGTGTTGCAGAGTAAAGACAAATACGTACATATTGGAAACACTTTACGAGAAGAATTAACGCATCGTACAAAATTAGCTTGAATCTCCTAAACAACACGTTGTTACTCGAAAAGATTTGGTGTGGCCTGTACGTCTAAACGTGTAGGCTCAACAGAGATCCCACAGGAGAATTTTCTTTCATCAAAATTTGTCAGAAACCACGTTTTAAGGAAATCTCGCATTGTGCGAAATTATCTAGTTTTTCCTAAACAACACGTTGTAACTCGAAAAGCTCTGGTGTTGCGTGTATATCTAAGCGTGTAGCCTCAAAAGAGAAAGCACAGGAGAGTTTTCTCTCGAAAGAATGTGTAAGAATGCCACGTTATAAGGAAATACAATGTTGCAGAGTAAAGACAAACACATACGTATTGGAAACACTTTACGAGAAGAATTAACGCGTAGTACAAAATTAGCTTGTATCTCCTAAACAACAAGTTGTAACTCGAAAAGATTTGGTGTGGCCTGTACGTCTAAACGTGTAGCCTCAAAGGAGAACCCACAGGAGAATTTTCTTTCATCAAAATTTTTCACAGAACCAAGTTTTAAGGAAATCCCGCATCGTGTGAAACCATCTTCTTTTTCCTAAACAACATATTGTAACTCGAAAACCTTTAGTGTTGCGTGTATGTCTAAGCGTGGAGCCTCAAAAGAGAAGGCACAGGATAGTTTTCTCTCGAGAGAATATGTAAGAATACCACGTTATTAGGAAATACAATTTTGCAGAGTAAAGACAAATAAGTACATATTGGAAACACTTTACGAGAAGAAATAATACATCATACAAACTTACCTTGTATCTCCTAACAACACGTGGTAACTCGAAAAGATTTGGTTTGGCGTGTACGTCTAAACGTGTAGCCTCAAAAGAGAACCAACAGGAGAATTTTCTTTCATCAAAATTAGATAACCACGTTTTAAGGAAATCCCGCATCGTGCAAAATTATCTTGTTTTTCCTAAACAACACGTTGTAACTCGAAAAGCTTTGGTGTTGCGTGTATATCTAAGCGTGTAGCCTCAAAAGAGAATGCACAGGAGAGTTTTCTCTCAAAGGAACATGTAAGACTACAACGTTATAAGGAAATACAGTGTTGCAGAGTAAAGACAAAAACATAAATATTGGAAACACTTTACGAGAAGAAATGACGCATCATAAAATATAAGCTTGTATCTCCTAAACAACAAGTGGTAACTCGAAAAGATTTGGTTTGGCGTGTACGTCTAAAACTGTAGCCTCAAAAGAGACCCCACAGGAGAATTTTCTTTCTTCAAAATTTGTCAGAAAACCACGTTATAAGGAAATCCCGCATCCTGGGAAATTATCTTGTTTTTCCTAAACAACAAGTTGTAACTCGAAAAGCTTTGGTGTTTCATGTATGTTTAAGTGTGTAGCCTCTAAAGGGAATGCCCAGGAGAGTTTTCTATCGAACGAATATGTAAGAATACCACGTTATAAGGAAATACGGTGTTGCAGAGTAAAGACAAATACGTACATATTGGAAACACTTTATGAGAAGAAATAACGCATCGTTCAAAATTAGCTTGTATCTCCTAAACAACACGTTGTAACTCGAAAAGATTTGGTGTGGCCCGTATGTCTACACGTGTAGCCTCAAAAGAGAACCCACAGGAGAATTTTCTTTCGTCAAAATTTGTCAGAAAACCACGTTTTAAGGAAACCCCACATCGTGAGAAATTATCTTGTTTTTCCTAAACAACACGTTGTAACTCGAAAAGCTTTGGTGTTGCGAGTATGTCTAAGCGTGTAGCCTCTAAAGAGTACACACAGGAGTGTTTTCTCTCGAAAGAACATGTAAGAATACAACGTTATAAGGAATACAGTGTTGCAGAGTAAAGACAAAAACATACTTGTTGGAAACACTTTACGAGAAGAAATAACGCATTGTAAAAAATTAGCTTGTATCTCCTAAACAACACGTGGTAACTCGAAAGGACTTGGTGTGGCGTGTACGTCTAAATGTGTAGCCTCAAAAGAGAACCCATAGGAGAATTTTCTTTCATCAAAATTTGTCAGAAAACACGTTGTATGGAAATCTCGCTTCGTGTGAAATTTTCTAGTTTTTCCTAAACAACACATTGTAACTCGAAAAGCTTTGGTGTTGCGTGTATGTCTAAGCGTGTAGCCTCAAAAGAGAACGCACAGGAGAGTTTTCTCTTGAACGAATATGTAAGAATACCACGTTATAAGGAAATACAGTGTTGCACAGAAAAGACAATTACGTACCATTGGAAACACTTTAAGAGAAGAAATAATGCATCGTACAAAATTAGCTTGTATCTCCTAAACAACACGTTGTAACTCGAAAAGATTTGGTGTGGCTCGTACGTCTACACGTGTAGCCTCAAAAGAGAACCCACAGGATAACTTTCTTTCTTCAAAATTTTTCAGAAAACCACGTTTTAAGTAAATCCCGCATCGTGAAAATTATCTTGTTTTTCCTTAAAAACACGTTGTAACTCGAAAAGCTTTGTTGTTGCGTGTATGTCTAAGCGTGTAGCCTCTAAAGAGTATGCACAGGAGAGTTTTCTCTAGAAAGAACATGTAAGAATACAACGTTATAAGGAAATACAGTGTTGCAGAGTAAAGACAAATACATACTTGTTGGAAACACTTTACAAGAAGAAATAATGCATCGTAAAAAATTAGCTTGTATCTCCTAAACAACACGTGGTAACTCGAAAGGACTTCATGTGGCGTGTACGTCTAAACGTGTAGCCTCAAAAGAGAACCAATAGGAGAATTTTCTTTCTTCAAAATTTGTCAGAAAATCACGTTTTAACGAAATCCCGCATCCTGCGAAATTATCTTGTTTTTCCTAAACAACAAGTTGTAACTCGAAAAGCTTTGGTGTTGCGTGTATGTCTACGTGTGTAGCCACAAAAGCGAATGCACAGGAGAGTTTTCTCTCGAAAGAATATGTAAGAATACCACGTTGTAGGAAATACAGTGTTGCAGAGTAAAGACAAATACGTACATATTGGAAACACTTTAAGAGAAGAAATAACGCATCGTACAAAATTAGATTGTATCTCCTAAACATCACGTTGTAACTCGAAAAGATTTGGTGTGATGTATACGTCTAAACGTGTAGCCTTAAAAGAGAACCCACAGGAGAATTTTCTTTCAACAAAATTTGTCAGAAACCACGTTTTAAGGAAATCTCGCATCGTGCGAAATTATCTTGTTTTCCCTAAACAACACGTTGTAACTCGAAAAGCTTTGGTGTTGCATGTATATCTAAGCATGTAGCCTCAAAAGAGAACACACAGGAGAGTTTTCCCTCGAAAGAATATGTAAGAATATCACATTATAAGGAAATACAGAGTTGCAGAGTAAAGACAAATACGTATGTATTGGAAACACTTTACGAGAAGAAATAACGCAACACACATTATTAGCTTGTATCTCCTAAACAACAGGTTGTAACTCGAAAGGATTTGGTGTGGCGTGTACAGCTAAACGTGTAGCCTCAAAAGAGAACCCACAGAAGAATTTTCTTTCGTCAAAATATGTGAGAAAACCACGTTTTAAGGAAATCCCTCATCGTGCAAAATTATCTTGTTTTTCCTAAACAACAAGTTGTAACTCGAAAAGCTTTGGTGTTCCGTGCATGTCTAAGCGTGTAGCCTCAAAAGAGAATGTAAAGGAGAGTTTTTTCTAGAAAGAATATGTAAGAATACCACGTTATAAGGAAAAACAGTGTTGCAGAGTAAAGACAAATACGTACATATTGGAAATACTTTATGAGAAGAAATAACGCATCGTAAAAAATTAACTTGTATCTCCTAAACAACACGTTGTAACTGGAAAAGATTTGGTGTGGCGTGTACGTCTAAACGTGTAGCCTCAAAAGTGAACCCACCGGACAATTTTCTTTCGTTAAATTTTTTCAGAAAACCACGTTTTAAGGAAATCCCGCATCATGCAAAATCATCTTGTTTTTCCTAAACAACATGTTGTAACTCAAAAAGCTTTGGTGTTGCGTGTATGTTTAAGCGTGGAGCCTCAAAAGCGAAGGCACAGGTGAGTTTTCTCTCGAAAGAATATGTAAGAATACCACGTTATAAAGAAATACAATTTTGCAGAGTAAAGGCAAATAAGTACATATTGGAAACACTTTAGGAAAAGAAATATCGCATCGTACAAAATTAGCTTGTATCTCCTAAACAACACGTTGTAACATGAAAAGTTTTGGTTTGGCGTGTATGTCTAAACGTGTAGCCTCAAAAGAGAACACAAAGGAGAATTTTCTTTCGTCAAAATTTGTCAGAAAACCACGTTTTAAGGAAATCCCGCATAATGTGAAATTATCTTGTTTTTCCTAAACAACACGTTGTAACTCGAAAAGCTTTGGTGTTGCGTGTATGTCTAAGCGTGTAGCCTCAAAAGAGAATGCACAGGAGAATTTTCTCTCAAAAGAACATGTAAGAATACAACGTTATATGGAAATACAGTGTTGCAGAGTAAAGACAAATACGTACATATTGGAAACACTTTACGAGAAGAAATTACGCATCATGAAATATTAGCTTGTATGTCCTAAACAAAAAGTGGAAACTCACAAACATTTCGTTTGGTGTGTATGTCTAAACGTGTAGCCTCAAAAGAGAGCGCACTGGAGAATTTTCTTTCTTCAAAATTTGTCAGAAAACCACGTTTTAACGAAATCCCGCATCCTGCAAAATTATCTTGTTTTTCCTAAACAACAAGTTGTAACTCGAAAAGCTTTGGTGTTGCGTGTATGTCTAAGTGTGTAGCCTCAAAAGGATATGCAAGGAGAGTTTTCTCTCGAAAGAATATGTAAGAATACCACGTTATAAGGAAATACAGTGTTGCAGAGTAAAGACAAATACGTACATATTGGAAACACTTTAAGAGAAGAAATAAAAAATCGTACAAAATTAGCTTGTATCTCCTAAACAACAGGTTGTAACTCGAAAATATTTGGTGTGCCGTGTACGTCTAAACGTGTAGCCTCAAAAGAGAACCGACAGGAGAATTTTTTATCGTCAAAATATGTGAGAAAACCACGTTTTAAGGAAATCCCTCATCGTGCAATATTATCTTGTTTTTCCTAAACAACAAGTTGTAACTCGAAATCTTTGGTGTTGTGTGTATGTCTAAGCGTGTAGCCTCAAAAGAGAATGCAAAGGAGAGTTTTTTCTCGAAAGAATATGTAAGAATACCACGTTATAAGGAAATACAGAGTTGCAGAGTAAAGACAAATACGTACATATTGGAAACACTTTAGAGAAGAAATAACGCATCATACAAAATTAGCTTGTATCTCCTAAACAACACGTTGTAACTCGAAAAGATTTGATGTCGCATGTACGTATAAAAGTGTAGCCTCAAAAGAGAACCCACAGGAGAATTTTCTTTGGTCAAATTTGTCAGAAAACCACATATGAAGGAAATCCTGCATCGTGGGAAATTATCTTGTTTTTCCTAAACAACACGTTGTAACTCGAAAAGATTTGGTGTTGCGTGTTTGTCTCAGTGTGTAGCCTCAAAAGAGAACACACAGTAGAGTTTTCACTAGAAAAAATATGTAAGAATACCAGGTTATAAGGAAATACAGTGTTGCAGAGTAAAGACAAATACGTACTTATTGGAAACACTTTACAAGAAGAAATAACGCATCATACAAAATTAGCTTGTATCTCCTAAACAACAGGTTGTAACTCGAAAGGATTTGGTGTGGCATGTACATCTAAACGTGTAGCGTCAAACGAGAACCCACAGGAGAATTTTCTATCGTCAAAATTTGTGAGAAAACCACGTTTTAAGGAAATCCCTCATCGTGAAAAATTATCTTGTTTTTCTTAAACAACACGTTGTAACTCGAAAAGCTTTGGTGTTGCGTGTATGTCTAAGCATGTAGCCTCAAAAGAGAACGCAAAGGAGAGTTCTTTCTCGAAAGAATATATAAGAATACCACGTTATAAGGAAATACAGTGTTGTAGAGTAAAGACAAATACGTACATATTGGAAACACTTTACGAGAAGAAAAAACACATCGTACAAAATTAGCTTGTATCTCCTAAACACACGTTGTAACTCTAAATGATTTGGTGTGGCGTGTACGTCTAAATGTGTAGCCTCAAAAGAGAACCCACAGGAGAATTTTCTTTGGTCAAATTTGTCAGAAAACCACGTATTAAGGAAATCCCGCATCGTGCGAAATTATCTTGTTTTTCCTAAACAACGCGTTGTAAGTCGAAAAGCTTTGGTGTTGCGTGTATGTCTAAGCGTGTAGCCTCAAAAGAGAACACACAGGAGAGTTTTCTCTCGAAAGAATATGTAAGAATACCACGTTATAAGGAAGTACACTGTTGCAGAATAATGACAAATACTTACGTATTGGAAACCCTTAAACTTTACGAGATTAAATAAAGCATCGTACAAAATTAGCTTGTATCTCCTAAACAACACGTTGTAACTCGAAAAGATTTGGTGTGGCGTGTACATCTAAACGTGTAGCCTCAAAAGAGAACCACAGAACAATTTTCTTTCGTCAAAATTTGTCAGAAAACCACGTTTTAAGGAAATCCCGCATCGTGAGAAATTATCTTGTTCTTCCTAAAAAACATGTTGTAACTCGAAAAGCTTTGGTGTTGCGTGTATGTCTAAGCATGTAGCCTCAAAAGAGAACGCACAGGAGAGTTTTCTCTCGAAAGAATATGGAAGAATACCACGTTATAAGGAAATACAGTGTTGCAGAGTAAAGACAAATACATACTTATTGGAAACACTTTAAGAGAAGAAATAACGCATCGTTCAAAATTAGCTTGTATCTCCTAAACAACAGGTTGTAACTCGAAAAGATTTGATGTGGCGTGTACGGCTAAACGTGTAGCCTCAAAAGAGAAACCACAAGGAGAATTTTCTTTGGTCAAAATTTGTCAGAAAACCACGTATTAAGGAAACCCCGCATCGTGTGAAATTATCTTGTTCTTCCAAAACAACAAGTTGTAACTCGAAAAGCTTTGGTGTTGCTTGTATGTCTAAGCGTGTAGCCTCAAAAGAGAATGCACAGGAGAGTTTTCTCTCGAAAGAATATGCAAGAATACCACGTTATAAGGAAAACAGTGTTGCAGAGTAAAGGCAAATACGTACGAATTGGAAACACTTAAACTTTACGAGAAGAAATAACGCATCTTAAAAAATTAGCTTGTATCTCCTAAACAACACGTTGTAACTCAAAAAGATTTGGTGTGGCGTGTACGTCTACACGTGTAGCCTCAAAAGAGAACCCACAGAATAACTTTCTTTCTTCAAAATTTTTCAGAAAACCACGTTTTAAGTAAATCCCGCATCGTGAAAATTATCTTGTTTTTCCTTAAAAACACGTTGTAACTCGAAAAGCTTTGTTGTTGCGTGTATGTCTAAGCGTGTAGCCTCAAAAGAGAACGCACAGGGGAGTTTTCTCTCGAAAGAATATGTAAGAATACCACGTTATTAGGAAATAGAGAGTTGCAGAGTAAAGACAAAAACATATGTATTGGAAACACTTAAACTTTACGACAAGAAATAACGCATCGTAAAAAAAATTAGCTTGTATCTCCTAAACAGCACGGTGTAACTCAAAAAGATTTGGTGTGGTGTGTACGTCTAAAGGTGTAGCCTCAAAAGAGAACCCACAGGAGAATTTTCTTTCGTCAAAATTTGTCAGAACACCACGTTTTAAGGAAATCCTGCATCGTGGGAAATTATCTTGTTCTTCCTAAACAACACGTTGTAACTAGAAAAGCTTTGCTGTTGCGTGTATGTCTAAGCTTGTAGCCTCAAAAGAGAACGCACAGGAGAGTTTTCTCTCAAAAGAATATGAAAGAATACCACGTTATAAGGAAATACAGTGTTGCAGAGTAAAGACAAACACGTATGTATTGGAAACCCTTAAACTTTACGAGATGAAATAAAGCATCGTACAAAATTAGATTGTATCTCCTAAACAACACGTTGTAACTCGAAAAGATTTGGTGTGGCATGTACGTCTAAACGTGTAGCCTCAAAAGAGAACCCACAGGACAATTTTCTTTCGTCAAAATTTTTCAGAAAACCACGTTTTAAGGAAATACCGCATCGTGAGAAATTATCTTGTTCTTCCTAAACAACACGTTTTAACTCGAAAAGCTTTGGTGTTGGGTGTATGTCTAAGCGTGTAGCCCCAAAAGAGAACGCATAGGAGAGTTTTCTCTCGAAAGAATATGTAAGAATACCACGTTATAAGGAAATACAGTGTGGCAGAGTAAAGACAAATACGTACGTACTGGAAACACTTTATGAGAGAAATAACGCATCTTGCAAAATTAGCTTGTATGTCCTAAACAACATGTTGTAACTCGAAAAGATTTGGTGTGGCGTGTACGTCTAAACGTGTATCCTCAAAAGAGAACCCACAGGAGAGTTTTCTTTCGTCAAAATTTGTCAGAAAACCACGTTTTAAGGAAATCCCGCATCGTGCGAAATTATCTTGTTTTTCCTAAACAACATGTTGTAACTCGAAAAGCTTTGGGGTTGCGTGTATGTCTAAGTGTGTAGCCTCTAAAGGGAATGCAAGGAGAGTTTTCTCTCGAAAGAATATGTAAGAATACCACGTTATAAGGAAATACAGTGTTGCAGCATAAAGACAAATACGTACATATTGTAAACACTTTAAGAGAAGAAATAAAAATTCGTACAAAATTAGCTTGTATCTCATAAACAACACGTTGTAACTCGAAAATATTTGGTGTGACGTGTACGTCTAAACGTGTAGCCTCAAAAGAGAACCGACAGGAGAATTTTTTATCGTCAAAATATGTACGAAAACCACGTTTTAAGGAAATCCCTCAGCGTGCAAAATTATCTTGTTTTTCCTAAACAACAAGTTGTAACTCGAAAAGTTTTGGTGTTTCGTGTATGTCTAAGCGTGTAGCCTCAAAAGAGAATGCAAAGGAGAGTTTTTTCTCGAAAGAATATGTAAGAATACCACGTTATAAGGAAATACAGTGTTGCAGAGTAAAGACAAATACGTACATATTGGAAACACTTTACGAGAAGAAATAATGCATCATACAAAATTAGCTTGTATCTCCTAAACAACACGTTGTAACTCGAAAAGATTTGATGTGGTGTGTACGTCTAAACGTGTAGCCTCAAAAGAGAACACACAGGAGAATTTTCTTTGGTCAAATTTGTCAGAAAACCACGTATTAAGGAAATCCTGCATTGTGGGAAATTATCTTGTTTTTCCTAAACAACACGTTGTAACTCGAAAAGGTTTGGTGTTGCGTGTTTGTCTCAGTGTGTAGCCTCAAAAGAGAACACACAGGAGAGTTTTCATTAGAAAGAATATGTAAGAATACCAGGTTATAAGGAAATACAGTGTTGCAGAGTAAAGACAAATACGTACTTATTGGAAACACTTTACGAGAAGCAATAACGCACCATACAAAATTAGCTTGTATCTCCTAAACAACAGGTTGTAACTCGAAAGGATTTGGTGGGGCATGTACGTCTAAACGTGTAGCCTCAAAAGCGAACCCACAGGAGAATTTTCTATCGTCAAAATTTGTGAGAAAACTACGTTTTAAGGAAATCCCTCATCGTGCAAAATTATCTTGTTTTTCTTAAACAACACGTTGTAACTCGAAAAGATTTGGTGTTGCGTGTATGTCTAAGCATGTAGCCTCAAAAGAGAAGGCAAAGGATAGTTCTTTCTCGAAAGAATATATAAGAATACCACGTTATAAGTAAATACAGTGTTGCAGAGTAAAGACAAATACGTACATATTGGAAACACTTTACGAGAAGAAATAATGCATCGTACAAAATTAGCTTGTATCTCGTAAACAACACGTTGTAACTCTAAATGATTTGGTGTGGCATGTACGTCTAAACGTGTAGCCTCAAAAGAGAACCCACAGGAGAATTTTCTTTGGTCAAATTTGTCAGAAAACCACGTATTAAGGAAATCCTGCATCGTGCGAAATTATCTTGTTTTTCCTAAACAACACGTTTTAACTCGAAAAGCTTTGGTGTTGCGTGTATGTCTCAGCATGTAGCCTCAAAAGAGAACACACAGGAGAGTTTTCTCTCAAAAGAATATGTAAGAATACCACGTTATAAGGAAATACAGTGTTTCAGAGTAAAGAGAAATAGGTACGTATTGGAAACCCTTAAACTTTACGAGATGAAATAAAGCATCGTACAAAATTAGCTCGTATCTCCTAAACAACACGTTGTAACTCGAAAAGACTTTGTGTGGCGTGTACGTCTAAACGTGTAGCCTCAAGAGAGAACCCATAGGAGAATTTTCTTTCGTCAAATATTCAGAAAACCACGTTTATGAAATCCCGCATCGTGCGAAATTATCTTGTTTTTCCTAAACAAAACCTTGTAACTCGAAAAGCTTAGGTGTTGCATGTATGTTTAAGCGTGTAGACTCAAAAGAGAGCACAGAGGAGAGTTTTCTCTCGAAAGAATGTGTAAGAATACCACGTTATAAGAAAATACAATGTTGCAGATTAAAGACAAATACGTACTTATTGGAAATACTTTATGAGAAGAAATAACATATCGTAAAAAATTAGCTTGTATCTCCTAAACAACACGTTGAAACTCCAAAAGATTTGGTGTGGCGTGTACGTCTAAACGTGTAGCCTCAAAAGAGAACCCACAGGAGAATTTTCTTTGGTCAAAATTTGTCAGAAAACCACATATTAAGGAAATCCCGCATCGTGTGAAATTATCTTGTTTTTCCTAAACAACGCGTTGTAACTCGAAAAGCTTTGGTGTTGGGTGTATGTCTAAGCGTGTAGCCTCAAAAGAGAACACACAGGAGAGTTTTCTCTCGAAAGAATATGTAAGAATACCACGTTATAAGGAAGTACACTGTTGCAGAATAATGACAAATACTTTCGTATTGGAAACCCTTAAACTTTACGAGATGAAATAAAGCATCGTCCAAAATTAGCTTGTATCTCCTAAACAACACGTTGTAACTCGAAAAGATTTGGTGTGGCGTGTACATCTAAACGTGTAGCCTCAAAGAGAACCACAGGACAAATTTCTTTCGTCAAAATTTGTCAGAAAACCACGTCTTAAGGAAATCCCGCATCGTGAGAAATTATCTTGTTCTTCCTAAAAAACATGTTGTAACTCGAAAAGCTTTGGTGTTGCGTGTATGTCTAAGCATGTAGCCTCAAAAGAGAACGCACAGGAGAGTTTTCTCTCGAAAGAATATGTAAGAATACCACGTTATAAGGAAACACAGTGTTGCAGAGTAAAGACAAATATGTACTTATTGGAAACACTTTACGAGAAGAAATAACGCATCGTAAAAAAATTAGCTTCTATCTCCTAAACAACAGGTTGTAACTCGAAAAGATTTGGTGTGGCGTGTACGGCTAAACGTGTAGCCTCAAAAGAGAACGCACAGGAGAATTTTCTTTGGTCAAAATTTGTCAGAAAACCACGTACTAAGGAAACCCCGCATCGTGCGAAATTATCTTGTTTTTCCTAAACAACACATTGTAACTCGAAAAGCTTTGGTGTTGCGTGTATGTCTAAGCATGTAGCCTCAAGAGAGAACGCACAGGAGAGTTTTCTCTCGAAAGAATAGTTAAGAATACCACTTTATAAGGAAGTACAGTGTTGCTGAGTAAAGACAAAAGCGTACATATTGGAAACACTTAAACTTTACGAGATGTATTAAAGCATCGTACAAAATTAGCTTGTATCTCCTAAACAACACGTTTTTACTGGAAAAGATTTGGTGTGGCTTGTACGTCTAAACGTGTAGCCCCAAAAGAGAACCCACAGGACAATTTTCTTTCGTCAAAATTTGTCAGCAAACCTCGTTTTAAGGAAATCCCGCATCGTGAGAAATTATCTTGTTCTTCCTAAACAACACGTTGTAACTCGAAAAGTTTTGGTGTTGCATGTATGTCTAAGCGTGTAGCCTCAAAAGAGAACGCACAGGAGAGTTTTCTCTCGAAAGAATATGTAAGAATACCACGTTATTAGGAAAACAGTGTTGCAGAGTAAAGGCAAATACGTACGTATTGGAAACACTTAAACTTTACGAGAAGAAATAACGCATCTTAAAAAATTAGCTTGTATCTCCTAAACAACACGTTGTAACTCGAAAAGATTTGGTGTGGCGTGTACGTCTAAACGTGTAGCCTCAAAAGAGAAACCTCGGGAGTATTTTCTTTCGTCAAAGTTTGTCAGAAAACCACGTTTTAAGGAAATCCCGCATCGTGCTAAATTATCTTGTTTTTCCTAAACAACACATTGTAACTCGAAAAGCTGTGGTGTTGCCTGTATTTCTAAGCGTGTAGCCTCAAAAGAGAATGCACAGGAGAGTTTTCTCTCGAAAGAATATGTAAGAATACCACGTTATAAGGAAATACAGAGTTGCAGTGTAAAGACAAAAACGTATGTATTGGAAACACTTAAACTTTATGAGAAGAAATAACGCATCGTAAAAAAAATTAGCTTGTATCTCCTAAACAGCACGGTGTAACTCAAAAAGATTTGGTGTGGTGTGTACGTCTAAAGGTGTAGCCTCAAAAGAGAACCCACAGGAGTATTTTCTTTCATCAAAATTTGTCAGAACACCACGTTTTAAGGAAATCCCGCATCGTGGGAAATTGTCTTGTTCTTCCTAAACAACATGTTGTAACTCGAAAGGCTTTGCTGTTGCGTGTATGTCTAAGCTTGTAGCCTCAAAAGAGAATGCACAGGAGAGTTTTCTCTCGAAAGAATATGAAAGAATACCACGTTATAAGGAAATACAGTGTTACAGAGTAAAGACAAACACGTATGTATTGGAAACCCTTAAACTTTACGAGATGAATTAAAGCATCGTACAAAATTAGCTTGTATCTCCTAAACAACACGTTGTAACTCGAAAAGATTTGGTGTGCCATGTACGTCTAAACGTGTAGCCTCAAAAGAGAACCCACAGGACAATTTTCTTTCGTCAAAATTTTTCAGAAAACCACGTTTTAAGGAAATCGCGCATCGTGAGAAATTATCTTGTTCTTCCTAAAGAACACGTTTTAACTCGAAAAGCTTTGGTGTTGGGTGTATGTCTAAGCATGTAGCCCCAAAAGAGAATGCATAGGAGAGTTTTCTCTCGAAAGAATATATAAGAATACCACGTTATAAGGAAATACAGTGTGGCAGAGTAAAGACAAATACGTACATACTGGAAACACTTTATGAGAGAAATAACGCATCTTGCAAAATTTGCTTGTATGTCCTAAACAACATGTTGTAACTCGAAAAGAATTGGTGTGGCGTGTACGTCTAAACGTGTATCCTCAAAAGAGAACCCAGAGGAGAGTTTTCTTTCATCAAAATTTGTCAGAAAACCACGTTTTAAGGAAATCCCGCATCGTGTAAAATTATCTTGTTTTTCCTAAACAACACGTTGTAACTCGAAAAGCTTTGGTGTTGCGTGTATGTCTAAGTGTGTAGCCTCTAAAAGGAATGCAAGGAGAGTTTTCTCTCGAAAGAATATGTAAGAATACCACGTTATAAGGAAATACAGTGTTGAAGAGTAAAGACAAATACGTACATATTGTAAAACTTTAAGAGAAGAAATAAAAAATCATACAAAATTAGCTTGTATCTCCTAAACAACACGTTGTAACTCGAAAATATTTGGTGTGATGTGTACGTCTAAATGTGTAGCCTAAAAAGAGAACCGACAGGAGACTTTTTATCGTCAAAATATGTAAGAAAACCACGTTTTAAGGAAATCCCTTATCGTGCAAAATTATCTTGTTTTTCCTAAACAATGCGTTGTAACTCGAAAAGCTTTGGAGTTGCGTGTATGTCTAAGCGTGTAGACTCAAAAGAGAGCACACAGGAGAGTTTTCTCTAAAAAGAATATGTAAGAATACCACCTTATAAGGAAATACAGTGTTGCAGAGAAAAGACAAATACGTACTTATTGGAAACACTTTATGAGAAGAAAAAACGCACCGTAAAAAATTAGCTTGTATCTCCTAAACAACACGTTGTAACTCGAAAAGATTTGGTGTGACCTGTACGTCTAAACGTGTAGCCTCAAAAGAGAACACACAGGAGAATTTTCTTTGGTCAAAATTTGTCAGAAAACCACGTATTAAGGAAATCCCGCATCGTGCGAAATTATCTTGTTTTTCCTAAACAACGCGTTGTAACTCGAAAAGCTTTAGTGTTGCGTGTATGTCTAAGCGTGTAGCCTCAAAAGAGAACACACAGGAGAGTTTTCTCCCGAAAGAATATGTAAGAATACCACATTATAAGGAAGTACACTGTTGCAGAATAATGACAACTACTTTCGTATTGGAAACCCTTAAACTTTACGAGATGAAATAAAGCATCGTACAAAATTACCTTGTATCTCCTAAACAACACGTTGTAACTCGAAAAGATTTGGTGTGGCGTGTACATCTAAACGTGTAGCCTCAAAGAGAACCACAGGACAAATTTCTTTCGTCAAAATTTGTCAGAAAACCACGTTTTAAGGAAATCCCGCATCGTGAGAAATTACCTTGTTCTTCCTAAAAAACACGTTGTAACTCGAAAAGCTTTGGTGTTGCGTGTATGTCTAAGCATGTAGCCTCAAAAGAGAACGCACAGGAGAGTTTTCTCTCGAAAGAATATGAAGGAATACCACGTTATAAGGAAATACAGTGTTGCAGAGTAAAGTCAAACACGTATGTATTGGAAACCCTTAAACTTTATGAGATGAAATAAAGCATAGTACAAAATTAGCTTGTATCTCCTAAACAACACGTTGTAACTCGAAAAGATTTGGTGTGGCATGTACGTCTAAACCTGTGGCCTCAAAAGAGAACCCACAGGACAATTTTCTTTCGTCAAAATTTTTCAGAAATCCACGTTTTAAGGAAATCGCGCATCGTGAGAAATTATCTTGTTCTTCCTAAACAACACGTTTTAACTCGAAAAGCTTTGGTGTTGCGTGTATGTCTAAGCATGTAGCCCCAAAAGAGAATGCATAGGAGAGTTTTCTCTCGAAAGAATATGTAAGAATACCACGTTATAAGGAAATACAGTGTGGCAGAGTAAAGACAAATACGTACATACTGGAAACACTTTATGAGAGAAATAACGCATCTTGCAAAATTAGCTTGTATGTCCTAAACAACATGTTGTAACTCGAAAAGATTTGGTGTGGCGTGTTCGTCTAAACGTGTATCCTCAAAAGAGAACACACAGGAGAGTTTTCTTTCGTCAAAATTTGTCAGAAAACCACGTTTTAAGGAAATCCCGCATCGTGCGAAATTATCTTGTTTTTCCTAAACAACACGTTGTAACTCGAAAAGCTTTGGGGTTGCGTGTATATCTAAGTGTGTAGCCTCTAAAGGGAATGCAAGGAGAGTTTTCTCTCGAAAGAATATGTAAGAATACCACGTTATAAGGAAATACAGTGTTGCAGATTAAAGACAAATACGTACATATTGTAAAACTTTAAGAGAAGAAATAAAAAATCGTACAAAATTAGCTTGTATCTCCTAAACAACACGTTGTAACTCGAAAATATTTGGTGTGACGTGTACGTCTAAACGTGTAGCCTCAAAAGAGAACCGACAGGAGAATTTTTTATCGTCAAAATATGTAAGAAAACCACGTTATAAGGAAATCCCTTATCGTGCAAAATTATCTTGTTTTTCCTAAACAATGCGTTGTAACTCAAAAGCTTTGGTGTTGCGTGTATGTCTAAGCGTGTAGACTCAAAAGAGAGCGCACAGGAGAGTTTTCTCTAAAAAGAATATGTAAGAATACCACGTTATAAGGAAATACAGTGTTGCAGAGTAAAGACAAATACGTACTTATTGGAAACACTTTATGAGAAGAAATAACGCATCGTAAAAAATTAGCTTGTATCTCCTAAACAACACGTTGTAACTCGAAAAGATTTGGTGTGACCTGTAGGTCTAAACGTGTAGCCTCAAAAGAGAACCCACAGGAGAATTTTCTTTGGTCAAAATTTGTCAGAAAACCACATATTAAGGAAATCCCGCATCGTGCGAAATTATCTTGTTTTTCCTAAACAACGCGTTGTAACTCGAAAAGCTTTGGTGTTGCGTGTATGTCTAAGCGTGTAGCCTCAAAAGAGAACACACAGGAGAGTTTTCTCTCGAAAGAATATGTAAGAATACCACGTTATATGGAAGTACACTGTTGCAGAATAATGACAAATACTTTCATATTGGAAACCCTTAAACTTTACGAGATGAAATAAAGCATCGTAAAAAATTAGCTTGTATCTCCTAAACAACACGTTGTAACTCGAAAGGATTTGGTGTGGCGTGTACATCTAAACGTGTAGCCTCAAAGAGAACCACAGGACAAATTTCTTTCGTCAAAATTTGTCAGAAAACCACGTTTTAAGGAAATCCTGCATCGTGAGAAATTATCTTGTTCTTCCTAAAAAAAACGTTGTAACACGAAAAGCTTTGGTGTTGCGTGTATGTCTAAGCGTTTAGCCTCAAAAGAGAACGCACAGGAGAGTTTTCTCTCGAAAGAATATGCAAGAATACCACGTTATAAGGAAAACAGTGTTGCAGAGTAAAGGCAAATACATACGTATTGGAAACACTTAAACTTTACGAGAAGAAATAACGCATCTTAAAAAATTAGCTTGTATCTCCTAAACAACACGTTGTAACTCGAAAAGATTTGGTGTGGCATGTACGTCTAAACGTGTAGCCTCAAAAGAGAACCCTCAGGAGTATTTTCTTTTGTCAATATTTGTCAGAAACCACGTTTTAAGGAAATACTGCATCGTGCGTTATTATCTTGTTTTTCCTAAAAAACACGTTGTAACTCGAAAAGCTGTGGTGTTGCGTTTTTGTCTAAGCGTGTAGCCTCAAAAGAGAACGCACAGGAGAGTTTTCTCTCGAAAGAATATGTAAGAATACCACGTTATAAGGAAATACAGAGTTGCAGAGTAAAGACAAAAACATATGTATTGGAAAAACTTAAACTTTACGAGAAGAAATAACGCATCGTAAAAAAAAAATTTGCTTGTATCTTCTAAACAGCACGGTGTAACTCAAAAAGATTTGGTGTGGTGTGTACGTCTAAAGGTGTAGCCTCAAAAGAGAACCCACAGGTGAATTTTCTTTCATCAAAATTTGTCAGAAACCACGTTTTAAGGAAAACTAGCATCGTGCGAAATTATCTTGTTTTTTCTAAACAACAAGTTGTAACTCGAAAAGCTCTGGAGTTGCGTGTATGTCTAAGCATGTAGCCTCAAAAGAGAATGCACAGGAGAGTTTTCTCTCGAAAGAATATGTAAGAATACCACGTTATAAGGAAATACAGTGTTGCAGAGTAAAGACAAACACGTATGTATTCGAAACACTTTACGTAAAGAATTAACGCATAGTACAAAATTAGCTTGTATCTCCTAAACAACATGTTGTAACTCGAAAAGATTTGGTGTGGCATGTACGTCTAAACGTGTAGCCTTAAAAGAGAACCCACAGGAGAATTTTCTTTCGTTAAAATTTTCCAGAAAACCACGTGTTAAGGAAATCCCGCATCGTGCAAAATCATCTTCTTTTTCCTAAACAACATGTTGTAACTCGAAAAGCTTTGGTGTTACGCGTATGTCTAAGCGTGGAGCCTCAAAAGAGAAGGCACAGGAGAGTTTTCTCTCGAAAGAAAATGTAAGAATACCACGTTATAAAGAAATACAATTTTGCAGAGTAAAGGCAAATAAGTACATATTGGAAACACTTTACAAGAAAAAATAACGCATCGTACAAAATAAGCTTGTATCTCCTAAACAACACGTGGTAACTCGAAAAGATTTGATGTGACGTGTACGTCTAAACGTGTAGCCTCAAAAGATAACCCACAGGAGAATTTTCTTTTGTCAAAATTTGTCAGAAAACCACGTTTTAAGGAAATCCCGCATCGTGCGAAATTATCTTTTTATTCATAAACAACATGTTGTAACTTGAAAAGCTTTGGTGTTGCGTGTATGTCTCCGCGTGTAGCCTCAAAAGGGAACGCACAGGATAGTTTTCTCTCGAAAGAATATATAAGAATACCACGTTATAAGGAAATACAGTGTTTCAGAGTAAAGACAAATACTTACGTATTGGAAACACCTTACGAGTAGAATTAACGCATCGTACAAAATTAGCTTGTATCTCCTAAAAAGCACGTTGTAACTCGAAAACATTTGGTGTGGCGTGTACGACTAAATGTGTAGCCTCAAAAGAGAACCCACAGGAGAATTTTCTTTCCTCAAAATTTTTCAGAAAACCACGTCTTAAGGAAATCCCGCATCGTGCGAAATCATCTTCTTTTTCCTAAACAACATGTTGTGACTCGAAAAGCTTTAGTGTTGCGTGTATGTGTAAGCCTGGAGCCTCAAAAGAGAAGGCACAGGAGTGTTTTCTCTTGAAAGAATATGTAAGAATACCACGTTATTAGGAAATACAATTTTGCAGAGTAAATACAAATAAGTATATATTGGGAACACTTTACGAGAAGAAATAACGCATCGAACAAAATTAGCTTATATCTCCTAAACAACACGTGGTAACTCGAAAAGATTTGGTTTGACGTGTATATCTAAAGGTGTAGCCTCAAAGAAGAACAAAAAGGAGAATTTTCTTTCGTCAAAAATTTGTCAGAAAACCACGTTTTAAGGAAATACCGCATCTTGCGAAATTATCTTGTTTTTCCTAAACAACACGTGGTAACTCGAAAAGCTTTGGTGTTGCGTGTTTGTCTAAGCGTGTAGCCTCAAAAGAGAATGCACAGGAGAGTTTTCTCTCGATAGAACATGTAAGAATTCAACGTTATAAGGAAATACAGTGTTGCAGAGTAAAGACAAATACGTACATATTGGAAACACTTTACGAGAAGAAATTAAGCATCATACAATATTAGCTTGTATCTCCTAAACAACAAGTGGAAACTCGAAAATATTTGGTTTGGCGTGTACGTGTAAAAGTTTAGCCTCAAAAGAGAACCCACTGGAGAATTTTCTTTCGTCAAAATTTGTCAGAAAACCACGTTTTAAAGAAATCCCGCATCCTGCGAAATTATCTTGTTTTTCCTAAACAACACGTTGTAACTCGAAAAGCTTTGGTGTTGCGTGTATGTCTCAGTGTGTAGCCTCAAAAGAGACCGCACAGGAGAGTTTTCACTCGAAAGAATATGTAAGAGTACCAGGTTGTAAGGAAATACAGTGTTGCAGAATAAAGACAAATACGTACGTATTGGAAACACTTTACGAGAAGAAATAACGCATCATACAAAATTAGCTGTATCTCCTAAAAAACACGTTGTAACTCGAAAAGATTTGGTGTGGCGTGTACGTCTAAACGTGTAGCCTCAAAAAGAGAACCCACAGGAAAATTTTCTTTGGTCAAATTTGTCAGAAAACCACGTATTAAGGAAATCCTGCATCATGCGAAATTATCTTGTTTTTCCTAAACAACACGTTGTAACTTGAAAAGCTTTGGTGTTGCGTGTATGTCTCAGCGTGTAGCCTCAAAAGAGAACACACAGGAGAGTTTTCTCTCAAAAGAATATGTAAGAATACAACGTTATAAGGAAATACAGTGTTGCAGAGTAAAGACAAATACGTTCATATTGGAAACCCTTAAACTTTACGAGATGAAAGAAAGCATCGTACAAAATGAGCTCGTATCTCCTAAACAACACGTTGTAACTCGAAAGGATTTGGTGTGGCGTGTACGTCTAAATGTGTAGCCTCAAAAGAGAACAGATAGGAGAATTACTTTCGTCAAAATTTTCAGAAAACCACGTTTTAAGGAAATCCCGCATCGTGCTAAATTATCTTGTTTTTCTTAAACAACACGTTGTAATTCGAAAAGCTTTTGTGTTGCGTGTATGTCTCAGCGTGTAGCCTCAAAAGAGAACACACAGGAGAGTTTTCTCTCGAAAGAATATGTAAGAATACCACGTTATAAGGAAATACAATTTTTCAGAATAAAGACAAATGAGTACACATTGGAAACACTTTACGAGAAGAAATAATGCATCATACAAAATTAGCTTGTATCTCCTAAACAACACGTTGTAACTCAAAAGGATTTGGTGTGTCGTATACGTCTAAACGTATAGCCTCAAAAGAGAACCCACAGGAGAATTTTCTTAAGTCAAAATTTGTCAAAAAACCACGTTTTAAGGAAATCCCGCATCCTGCGAAATTATCTTGTTTTTCCTAAACAACACGTTTTAACTCGAAAAGCTTTGGTGTTGCGTGTATGTCTAAGCATGTAGCCTCAAAAGAGAATGCACAGGAGAGTTTTCTCTCGAAAGAATATGTACGAATACCATGTTATAAGGAAATACAGTGTTGCAGAGTAAAGACAAATACGTACGTATTGGAAACCCTTAAACTTTATGGGATGAAATAAAGCATCGTACAAAATGAGCTCGTATCTCCTAAACAACATGTTGTAACTCGAAAAGATTTGGTGTGGCATGTACGTCTAAACGTGTAGCCTCAAAAGGGAACCCACAGGAGAATTTTCTTTCGTCAAAATTTGTCAGAACACCAAGTTTTGAGGAAATCCCGCATCGTGCGAAATTATCTTGTTTTTCATAAACAACACGTTGTAACTTGAAAAGCTTTGGTGTTGCCTGTATGTCTAAGTGTGTAGCCTCAAAAGGGAACGCACAGGATAGTTTTCTCTCGAAAGAATATGTAAGAATACCACGTTATAAGGAAATACAGTGTTGCAGAGTAAAGACAAATACGTACGTATTGGAAACACTTTACGAGAAGAAATAAAGCATCGTACAAAATTAGCCTGTATTTCCTAAACAACACGTGGCAACTCGAAAGGATTAGGTGTGACATGCACGTCGAAACGTGAAGCCTCAAAAGAGAACCAACCGAATAATTTCCTTTCGTCAAAATTTGTCAGAAAACCATGTTTTAAAGAAATCCGGCATCGTGCGAAAGTATCTTGTTTTTTATAAACAACACGTAGTAACTCAAAAAGCTTTGGTGTTGCCTGTATGTCTAAGTGTTTAGCCTCAAAAGGGAATGCACAGGATAGTTTTCTCTCGAAAGAATATGTAAGAATGCCACGTTGTAAGGAAATACAGTGTTGCAGAGTAAAGACAAATAAGTACGTATTGGAAACACTTTACGAGAATTAACGCATTATAAAAAATTAGCTTGTATCTCCTAAACAACACGTTGTAACTCGAAAAGATTTGGTGTGACGTGTACGTCTAAATATGTAGCCTCAAAAGAGAACCCACAGGAGAATTTTCTTTCGTCAAAATTTTTCAGAAAACCAGGTTTTTAGGAAATCCCGCATCGTGCGAAATCATCTTCTTTTTCCTAAACAACACGTTGTAACTCGAAAAGCTTTGGTGTTGCGTGTTTGTCTAATCATGTAGCCTCAAAAGAGAATGCACAGGAGAGTTTTCCCTCGAAAGAATATGTAAGAATACCATGTTATAAGGAAATACAGTGTTGCAGAGTAAAGACAAATATGTACGTATTGGAAACACTTTACGAGAAGAAATAACGCATCGTACAATATTTGCTTGTGTCTCCTAAACAACACGTTGTAACTGAAAAATATTTGGTGTGGCTCGTACGTCTACACGTCTAGCCTCAAAAGAGAACCTACAGGAGAACTTTCTTTCGTCAAAATTTGTCAGAAAACCACGTTTTAAGGAAATCCCGCATCGTGCAAAATTATCTTGTTTTTCCTAAACAACACGTTGTAACTCGAAAAGCTTTGGTGTTGCGTGTATGTCTGAGCATGTAGCCTCTAAAGAGAATGCACAGGAGAGTTTTCTCTCGAAAGAACATGTAAGAATACAACGTTATAAGGAAATACAGTGTTGCAGAGTAAAGACAAATACATACGTATTGGAACCACTTTACGAAAAGAAATAACGCATCATACAAAATTAGCTTGTATCTCTTAAACAACACGTTGTAACTCGAAAGGATTTGGTGTGGCGTGCACGTCTAAACATGTAGCCTCAAAAGAGAAGCCACAGGAGAATTTTCTTTCGTCAAAATTTTTCAGAAAACCACGTTTTAAGGAAATCCCGCATCGTGCAAAATTATCTTGTTTTCCATAAACAACACGTTGTAACTCGAAAAGCTTTGGTGTTGCCTGTATGTCTAAGTGTGTAGCCTCAAAAGGGAACGCACAGGATAGTTTTCTCTCGAAGAAATATGTAAGAATACCACGTTATAAGGAAATATAATGTTGCAGTGTAAAGACAAATATGTACTTATTGGAAACACTTTACGAGAAGAATTAACGCATAGTAAAAAATTAGCTTATATCTCCTAAACAACACGTTGTAATTCGAAAAGATTTGGTGTGGCTCGTACCTCTACACGTGTAGCCTCAAAAGAGAACCCACAGGAGAACTTTCTTTCGTCAAAATTTTTCAGAAAACCATGTTTTATGGAAATCTCGCATCGTGCTAAATTATCTTGTTTTTCCTAAACAACACATTGTAACTCGAAAAGCTTTGGCGATGCATGTTTGCTTAAGCGTGTCCCCTCAAAAGAGAACGCACAGGAGAGTTTTCCCTCGAAATAATATGTAAGATTACCATGTTATAAGGAAATACAGTGTTGCAGATTAAAGACAAATAAGTACGTATTGGAAACACTTTACGAGAAGAAATAATGCATCGTACAAAATTAGCTTGTATCTCCTAAACAACACGTGGTAACTTGAAAGGATTTGGTGTGGCGTGTACGTCTAAACGTGTAGCCTCAAAAGAGAACCCACAGGAGAATTTTCTTTATTCAAAATTTTTCAGAAAACCACGTTTTAAGGAAATCCCGCATCGTGCGAAATCATCTTCTTTTTCCTAAACAACATGTTGTAACTCGAAAAGCTATGGTGTTGCGTGTATGTGTAAGCGTGGAGCCTCAAAAGAGAAGGCACTGGAGAGTTTTCTCTCCAAAGAATATGTAAGAATACCACGTTATAAGGAAATACAATTTTGCAGAGTAAAGACAAATAAGTACATATTGGAAAAAAATTTACGAGAAGAAATAACGCATCTTATAAAATTAGCTTGTATCTCCTAAACAACAGGTTGTAACTCGAAAGGATTTGGTGTGACGTGTACGTCTAAAAGTGTAGCCTCAAACGAGAACCCACAGGAGAATTTTCTTTCATAAAAATTTGTCAGAAACCACGTTTTAAGGAAATCTCGCATCGTGGGAAATTATCTTGTTTTTCCTAAACAACACGTTGTAACTCGAAAAGCTTTGGTGTTGCGTGTATTTCTAAGCGTGTAGCCTCAAAAGAGAACGCACAGGAGAGGTTTCTCTCGAAAGAATATGTAAGAATACCACGTTATAAGGAAATAAAGTGTTGCAGAGTAAAGACAACTACATACATATTGGAAACACTTTAAGAGAAGAAATAACACATCGTACAAAATTAGCTTGTATCTCCTAAACAACACGTTTTAACTCGAAAAGTTTTGGTGTGGCTCGTACCTCTACACGTGTAGCCTCAAAAGAGAACCCACAGGATAACTTTCTTTCGTCAAAATTTTTCAGACAACCACGTTTTATGGAAATCTCGCATTGTGCGAAATTATCTTGTTTTTCCTAAACGACACATTGTAACTCGAAAAGCTTTGGCGTTGCGTGTATGTCTAAGCGTGTAGCCTCTAAAGAGAACGCACAGGAGAGTTTTCTCTCGAAAGAATATGTAAGAATACAACGTTATAAGGAAATACAGTGTTGTAGAGAAAAGACAAATAAGTACGTATTGGAAATCTTTACGAGCAGAAGTAACGCATCTTACAAAATTAGCTTGTATCTCCGAAACAACACGTGGTAACTCGAAAAGATTTGGTGTGCCGTGTACGTCTAAACGTGTAGCCTCAAAAGAGAACCCACAGGAGAATTTTCGTTCGTCAAAATTTGTCAGAAAACCACGTTTTAAGGAAATCCCGCATCGTGCAAAATTATCTTGTTTTTCCCTAAACAACACGTTGTAACTAGAAAAGCTTTGGTGTTGCGTGTATGTCTAAGCGTGCAGCCTCAAAAGAGAATGCACAGGAGAGTTTTCTCTCGAAAGAATATGTAAGAATACCATGTTATAAGGAAACATATTGCTGCAGAGTAAAGACATACGTACTTATTGGAAACACATTATGAGAAGAAATAACGCATGGTACAAAATTAGCTTGTATCTCCAAAACAACACGTGGTAACTCAAAAAGATTTGGTGTGGCGTGTACGTCTGAACGTGTAGCCTCAAAAGAGAACCCACAGGAGAATTTTCTTACGTCAAAATTTGTCAGAAAACCACGTTTTAAGGAAATCCCGCATCGGACGAAATTATCTTGTTTTTCCTAATCAACACGTTGTAACTCGAAAAGTTTTGGTGTTGCGTGTATGTCTAAGCATGTAGCCTCCAAAGAGAACGAACAGGATAGTTTTCTCTCAAAAGAATATGTAAGAATACCACGTGATAAGGAAATACAGTGTTGCAGAGTAAAGACAAATACGTACTTATTGGAAACACTTTACGAGAAGAAATAACGCATCAGGCAAAATTAGCTTGTATCTCCTAAACAACACGCTGTAACTCGAAAAGATTTGGTGTGGCGTGTACGTCTAAACGTGTAGCCTCAATGAGAACCCACAGGAGAATTTTCTTTCGTCAAAATTTGTCAAAAACCACGTTTTAAGGAAATCCCGCATCGTGCGTAATTATCTTGTTTTTCCTAAACAACATGTTGTAACTCGAAAATCTTTGGTGTTGCGTGTATGTCTAAGCGTGTAGCCTTAAAAGAGAACGCACAGGAGAGTTTTTTCCCGAAAGAATATGTAAGAATACCACGTTATAAGTAAATACAGTGTTGCAGAGTAAAGACAAATACATACTTTTTGGAAACACTTAAACTTTACGAGTAGAAATAACACATAGTACAAAATTAGCTTGTATCTCCAAAACAACACGTTATAACTCGAAAGGATTTGGTGTGGCTTGTACATCTAAACGTGGACCCTCAAAAGAGAACCCACAGGACAATATTCTTTCGTCAAAATTTGTCAGATAACCACGTTTTAAGGAAATCCCGCATCATGCGTAATTATCTTGTTTTTCCTAAACAACACGTTGTAACTCGAAAAGCTTTGGTTTTGCGTGTATGTCTAAGCATGTAGCCTCCAAAGAGAATGCACAGGAGAGTTTTCTCTCGAAAGAATATGTAAGAATACCACGTTATAAAGAAATACAGTGTTGCAGAGTAAAGGCAACTACATACGTATTGGAGACACTTAAACTTTACGAGAAGAAATAACGCATCATAAAAATATTAGCTTGTATCTCCTAAACAACACGTTGAAATTCAAGAAGATTTGGTGTGGCGTGTACAACTAAACGTGTAGCCTCAAAAGAGAACCCACAGGAGAATTTTCTTTGGTCAAAATTTGTCAGAAAACCACGTTTTAAGGAAATCCCGCATCGTGGGAAATTATCTTGTTCTTCCTAAACAACACGTTGTAACTCGAAAAGCGTTGGTGTTGTGTATATCTCTAAGCGTGTAGCCTCAAATGAGAACGCACAGGAGAGTTTTCTCTTGAAAGAATATGTAAGAATATCACGTTATAAGGAAATACAGTGTTGCAGAATAAAGACATATACTAACTTATTGGAAAAACTTTAGGAGAAGAAATAACGCATCGTACAAAATTAGCTTGTATCTCCTAAACAACACGTTGTAACTTAAAAAGATTTGGTGTGGCCTGTACGTCTAAACGTGTAGCCTCAAAAGAGAACCCATAGAGGAATTTTCCTTAATCAAAATTTGTCAGGAAACCACTTATTAAGGAAATCCCGCATCGTGCGAAATTATCTTGTTTTTCCTAAACAACGCGTTGTAACTCGAAAAGCTTTGGTGTTGCGTGTCCGTCTAAGTGCGTAGCCTCAAAGGGGAACGCACAGGAGAGTTTTCTCTTGAAAGAATATGTAAGAATACCACGTTATAAGGAAATACAGTGTTGCAGAGTATAGACAAATACGTACTTATTGGAAACACTTTAGGAGAAGAAATAAAGCATCATGCAAAATTAGCTTGTATCTCCTAAACAACACGTTGTAACTGGAAAAGATTTGGTGTGGTGTGTATGGCTAAACGTGTAGCCTCAAAAGAGAACCCACAGGAGAGTTTTCTTTGGTCATAATTTGTCAAAAACCACGTTTTACGGAAATCCCGCATCGTGCGAAAATATCTTGTTTTTCCTAAACAACACGTTGTAACTCGAAAAGCTTTGGTGTTGCGTGTATTTCTAATCGTGTAGCCTCAAAAGAGAATGCACAGGAGAGTTTTCTCCCAAAAGAATATGTAGGAATACCACGTTATAAGGAAATACAGTGTTGCAGAGTAAAGACAAATACATACTTATTGGAAACACTTAAACTTTACGAGAAGAAATAACACATAGTACAAAATTAGCTTGTATCTCCTAAACAACACGTTATAACTCGAAAGGATTTGGTGTGGCGTGTACGTCTAAACGTGTACCCTCAAAAGAGAACCCACAGGAGAATTTTATCCTGTGCGTTCTCTTTTGAGGTTACACCCTTAGACATACACGCAACACCAATGCTTTTCGAGTTACAACGTGTTGTTTAGGAAAAACAAGATAATTTCGCACGATGCGAGATTCCCTTAAAACCTGGTTTCTGACAAATTTTGATGAAAGAAAATTCTCTTGTGGGTTCTCTGTTGAGCCTACACGTTTAGACGTACATGTCACAGCAAATCTTTTCGAGTTACAATGTGTTGTTTAGGAGATACAATCTAATTTTGTAC
Organism: Apodemus sylvaticus; assembly: GCF_947179515.1. Taxonomy (NCBI): domain Eukaryota; kingdom Metazoa; phylum Chordata; class Mammalia; order Rodentia; family Muridae; genus Apodemus; species Apodemus sylvaticus. The sequence continues at coordinate 565,212 of NW_026263103.1, read as the reverse complement.
GATGTGTTATTTCTTCTTGTAAAGTGTTTCCAATATGTACCTATTTGTCTTTACTCTGCAAAATTGTATTTCCTTATAACGTGGTATTCTTACATAATCTTTCAAGAGAAAACTCTCCTGTGCCTTCTCTTTTGAGGCTACACGCTTACACATACACGCAACACCAAAGCTTTTCGAGTTATGACATGTTGTTTAGGAAAAAGAAGATGATTTCGCACGATGCGGGATTTCCTTGAAACTTGGTTTTCTGAAAATTTTTGACGAAAGAAAATTCTCCTGTGGGGGCTCTTTTGAGGCTACATGTTTAGACGAACATGCCACACCAAATCTTTTCGAGTTACAACGTGTTGTTTCGGAGATACAAGCTAATTTTGTAGGATGCGTTACTTATTCTCGTAAAGTGTTTCTAATACGTACGTATTTGTTTTTACTCTGCAACACTGTATTGCCTTATAACGTTGTATTCTTACATAATCTTTCCAGAGAAAACTGTCTCGTGCTTTCCCTTTTGCAGCTACACACTTAGACAAACAGGCAACACCAAAGATTTTCGAGTTACAACGTGTTGTTTATGAAAAACAAGATAATTTCGCGCGATGCGGGATTTCCTTAAAATGTAGTTTTCTGAAAAATTTTGACCAAAGAAAATTCTTCAGTGGGTTTTCTTTTGAGGCTACATGTTTAGACGTACACGCCACACCAAATACTTTCGAGTTACCAAGTGTTATTTAGGAGATACAAGCTAATTTTGTATGATGCATTATTTCTTCTCGTAAAGTGTTTCCAATATGTACGTATTTGTCTTTACTCTGAAACACTTTATTTCCTTATAACGTTGTATTCTTACATATTCTTTCTAGAAAGAACTCTACTGTGTGTTCTCTTTAGAGGCTACACGCTTAGACATACACGCAACGCCAAAGCTTTTCGAGTTACAATGTGTTGTTTAGGAAAAACAAGATAATTTCGCACGATGCGAGATTTCCATAAAACGTGGTTGTCTGAAAAATGTTGACGAAAGAAAGTTCTCCTGTGGGTTCTCTTTTGAGGCTACACATGTAGAGGTATGAGCCACACCAAATCTTTTCGAGTTACAATGTGTTGTTTAGGAGATACAAGCTAATTTTGTACGATGCATTATTTCTTCTCTTAAAGTGTTTCCAATAGTATTTGTCTTTACTCTGCAACACTGTATTTCCTTATAACGTGGTATTCTTACATATTCTTTCGAGAGAAAACTCTCCTGTGCGTTCTCTTTTGAGGCTACACGCTTAGACATACATGCAACACCAAAGCTTTTCGAGTTACAACGTGTTGTTTAGGAAAAACAAGATAATTTCCCACGATGCGAGATTTCCTTAAAACGTGGTTTCTGACAAATTTTGATGAAAGAAAATTCTCCTGTGGGTTCTCTTTTGAGGGTACACTTTTAGACGTACACGTCACACCAAATCTTTTCGAGTTACAACGTGTTGTTTAGGAGATACAAGCTAATTTTGTACGATGTGTTATTTCTTCTTGTAAAGTGTTTCCAATATGTACTTATTTGTCTTTACTCTGCAAAATTGTATTTCCGTATAACGTGGTATTCTTACATATTCTTTTGAGAGAAAACTCTCCTGTGCCTTTTCTTTTGAGTCTCCACGCTTACACATACACGCAACACCAATGCTTTTCAAGTTACAACATGTTGTTTAGGAAAAAGAAGATAATTTCACACGATGCGGGATTTCCTTAAAACGTGGTTTTTTGAAAAATTTTGAAGAAAGAAAATTCTCCTGTAGGTTCTCTTTTGAGGCTACACGTTTAGACGTACATGCCACACCAAATCTTTTCGAGTTACAACGTGTTGTTTAGGAGATACAAGCTAATTTTTTACGATGCGTTAATTCTTCTCGTAAAGTGTTTCCAATACATACGTATTTGTCTTTACTCTGCAACATTGTATTTCCTTATAACGTGGTATTCTTACCTATTCTTTCAAGAGAAAACTATCCTGTGCATTCTCTTTTGAGGTTAAACACTTAGACATACACGCAACACCAAAGCTTTTTGAGTTATAACGTGTTATTTAGGAAAAACAAGATAATTTCGCACGATGCGAGATTTCCTTAAAACGTGGTTTCTGACAAATTTTGATGAAAGAAAATTCTCTTGTGGGTTCCCTTTTGAGGCTACACGCTTAGACGTACACGTCACACCAAATCTTTTCGAGTTACAACGTGTTGTTTAGGAGATACAAGCTACTTTTTTACGATGCGTTATTTCTTCTTGTAAAGTGATTCCAATATGTACATATTTGTCTTTATTCTGCAAAATTGTATTTCCTTATAACGTGGTATTCTTATATAATCTTTCGAGAGAAAACTCTCCTGTGCCTTCTCTTTTGAGGCTCCATGGTTACACATACACGCAACACCAAAGCTTTTCGAGTTACAACATGTTGTTTAGGAAAAAGAAGATGATTTCGCACGATGCAGGATTTCCTTAAAACGTGGTTTTCTGAAAAATTTTGACGAAAGAAAATTCTCCTGTGGGTTCTCTTTTGAGGCTACACGTTTAGACGTACACGGCACACCAAATCTTTTCGAGTTACCACGTGTTGTTTCGGAGATACAAGCTAATTTTGTAAGATGCGTTACTTCTGCTCGTAAAGTTTTCCAATACGTACTTATTTGTCTTTTCTCTACAACACTGTATTTGCTTATAACGTTGTATTCTTACATATTCTTTCGAGAGAAAACTCTCCTGTGCGTTCTCTTTAGAGGCTACACGCTTAGACATACACGCAACGCCAAAGCTTTTCGAGTTACAATGTGTCGTTTAGGAAAAACAAGATAATTTCGCACAATGCGAGATTTCCATAAAACGTGGTTGTCTGAAAAATTTTGACGAAAGAAAGTTATCCTGTGGGTTCTCTTTTGAGGCTACACGTGTAGAGGTATGAGCCACACCAAATCTTTTCGAGTTAAAACGTGTTGTTTAGGAGATACAAGCTAATTTTGTACGATGTGTTATTTCTTCTCTTAAAGTGTTTCCAATATGTATGTAGTTGTCTTTACTCTGCAACACTTTATTTCCTTATAACGTGGTATTCTTACATATTCTTTCGAGAGAAACCTCTCCTGTGTGTTCTCTTTTGAGGCTACACGCTTAGAAATACACGCAACACCAAAGCTTTTCGAGTTACAACGTGTTGTTTAGGAAAAACAAGATAATTTCCCACGATGCGAGATTTCCTTAAAACGTGGTTTCTGACAAATTTTTATGAAAGAAAATTCTCCTGTGGGTTCTCGTTTGAGGCTACACTTTTAGACGTACACGTCACACCAAATCCTTTCGAGTTACAACCTGTTGTTTAGGAGATACAAGCTAATTTTATAAGATGTGTTATTTCTTCTCGTAAATTTTTTTCCAATATGTACTTATTTGTCTTTACTCTGCAAAATTGTATTTCCTTATAACGTGGTATTCTTACATATTCTTTGGAGAGAAAACTCTCCAGTGCCTTCTCTTTTGAGGCTCCACGCTTACGCATACACGCAACACCATAGCTTTTCGAGTTACAACATGTTGTTTAGGAAAAAGAAGATGATTTCACACGATGCGGGATTTCCTTAAAACGTGGTTTTCTGAAAAATTTTGAATAAAGAAAATTCTCCTGTGGGTTCTCTTTTGAGGCTACACGTTTAGACGTACACGCCACACCAAATCCTTTCAAGTTACCACGTGTTGTTTAGGAGATACAAGCTAATTTTGTACGATGCATTATTTCTTCTCGTAAAGTGTTTCCAATACGTACTTATTTGTCTTTAATCTGCAACACTGTATTTCCTTATAACATGGTAATCTTACATATTATTTCGAGGGAAAACTCTCCTGTGCGTTCTCTTTTGAGGGGACACGCTTAAGCAAACATGCATCGCCAAAGCTTTTCGAGTTACAATGTGTTGTTTAGGAAAAACAAGATAATTTAGCACGATGCGAGATTTCCATAAAACGTGGTTTTCTGAAAAATTTTGACGAAAGAAAGTTCTCCTGTGGGTTCTCTTTTGAGGCTACACGTGTAGAGGTACGAGCCACACCAAATCTTTTCGAATTACAACGTGTTGTTTAGGAGATATAAGCTAATTTTTTACTATGCGTTAATTCTTCTCGTAAAGTGTTTCCAATAAGTACATATTTGTCTTTACACTGCAACATTATATTTCCTTATAACGTGGTATTCTTACATATTTCTTCGAGAGAAAACTATCCTGTGCGTTCCCTTTTGAGGCTACACACTTAGACATACAGGCAACACCAAAGCTTTTCGAGTTACAACGTGTTGTTTATGGAAAACAAGATAATTTTGCACGATGCGGGATTTCCTTAAAACGTGGTTTTCTGAAAAATTTTGACGAAAGAAAATTCTCCTGTGGCTTCTCTTTTGAGGCTACATGTTTAGACGTGCACGCCACACCAAATCCTTTCGAGTTACAACGTGTTGTTTAAGAGATACAAGCTAATTTTGTATGATGCGTTATTTCTTTTCGTAAAGTGGTTCCAATACGTATGTATTTGTCTTTACTCTGCAACACTGTATTTCCTTATAACGTTGTATTCTTACATGTTCTTTCGAGAGAAAACTCTCCTGTGCATTCTCTTTAGAGGCTACATGCTCAGACATACACGCAACACCAAAGCTTTTCGAGTTACAACGTGTTGTTTAGGAAAAACAAGATAATTTTGCACGATGCGGGATTTCCTTAAAACGTGGTTTTCTGACAAATTTTGACGAAAGAAAGTTCTCCTGTAGGTTCTCTTTTGAGGCTAGACGTGTAGACGTACGAGCCACACCAAATATTTTTCAGTTACAACGTGTTGTTTAGGAGACACAAGCAAATATTGTACGATGCGTTATTTCTTCTCGTAAAGTGTTTCCAATACGTACATATTTGTCTTTACTCTGCAACACTGTATTTCCTTATAACATGGTATTCTTACATATTCTTTCGAGGGAAAACTCTCCTGTGCATTCTCTTTTGAGGCTACATGATTAGACAAACACGCAACACCAAAGCTTTTCGAGTTACAACGTGTTGTTTAGGAAAAAGAAGATGATTTCGCACGATGCGGGATTTCCTAAAAACCTGGTTTTCTGAAAAATTTTGACGAAAGAAAATTCTCCTGTGGGTTCTCTTTTGAGGCTACATATTTAGACGTACACGTCACACCAAATCTTTTCGAGTTACAACGTGTTGTTTAGGAGATACAAGCTAATTTTTTATAATGCGTTAATTCTCGTAAAGTGTTTCCAATACGTACTTATTTGTCTTTACTCTGCAACACTGTATTTCCTTACAACGTGGCATTCTTACATATTCTTTCGAGAGAAAACTATCCTGTGCATTCCCTTTTGAGGCTAAACACTTAGACATACAGGCAACACCAAAGCTTTTTGAGTTACTACGTGTTGTTTATAAAAAACAAGATACTTTCGCACGATGCCGGATTTCTTTAAAACATGGTTTTCTGACAAATTTTGACGAAAGGAAATTATTCGGTTGGTTCTCTTTTGAGGCTTCACGTTTCGACGTGCATGTCACACCTAATCCTTTCGAGTTGCCACGTGTTGTTTAGGAAATACAGGCTAATTTTGTACGATGCTTTATTTCTTCTCGTAAAGTGTTTCCAATACGTACGTATTTGTCTTTACTCTGCAACACTGTATTTCCTTATAACGTGGTATTCTTACATATTCTTTCGAGAGAAAACTATCCTGTGCGTTCCCTTTTGAGGCTACACACTTAGACATACAGGCAACACCAAAGCTTTTCAAGTTACAACGTGTTGTTTATGAAAAACAAGATAATTTCGCACGATGCGGGATTTCCTCAAAACTTGGTGTTCTGACAAATTTTGACGAAAGAAAATTCTCCTGTGGGTTCCCTTTTGAGGCTACACGTTTAGACGTACATGCCACACCAAATCTTTTCGAGTTACAACATGTTGTTTAGGAGATACGAGCTCATTTTGTACGATGCTTTATTTCATCCCATAAAGTTTAAGGGTTTCCAATACGTACGTATTTGTCTTTACTCTGCAACACTGTATTTCCTTAAAACATGGTATTCGTACATATTCTTTCAAGAGAAAACTCTCCTGTGCATTCTCTTTTGAGGCTACATGCTTAGACATACACGCAACACCAAAGCTTTTCGAGTTAAAACGTGTTGTTTAGGAAAAACAAGATAATTTCGCAGGATGCGGGATTTCCTTAAAACGTGGTTTTTTGACAAATTTTGACTTAAGAAAATTCTCCTGTGGGTTCTCTTTTGAGGCTATACGTTTAGACGTATACGACACACCAAATCCTTTTGAGTTACAACGTGTTGTTTAGGAGATACAAGCTAATTTTGTATGATGCATTATTTCTTCTCATAAAGTGTTTCCAATGTGTACTCATTTGTCTTTATTCTGAAAAATTGTATTTCCTTATAACGTGGTATTCTTACATATTCTTTCGAGAGAAAACTCTCCTGTGTGTTCTCTTTTGAGGCTACACGCTGAGACATACACGCAACACAAAAGCTTTTCGAATTACAACGTGTTGTTTAAGAAAAACAAGATAATTTCGCACGATGCGGGATTTCCTTAAAACGTGGTTTTCTGAAAATTTTGACGAAAGTAATTCTCCTATCTGTTCTCTTTTGAGGCTACACATTTAGACGTACACGCCACACCAAATCCTTTCGAGTTACAACGTGTTGTTTAGGAGATACGAGCTCATTTTGTACGATGCTTTCTTTCATCTCGTAAAGTTTAAGGGTTTCCAATATGAACGTATTTGTCTTTACTCTGCAACACAGTATTTCCTTATAACGTTGTATTCTTACATATTCTTTTGAGAGAAAACTCTCCTGTGTGTTCTTTTTTGAGGCTACACGCTGAGACATACACGCAACACCAAAGCTTTTCAAGTTACAACGTGTTGTTTAGGAAAAACAAGATAATTTCGCATGATGCAGGATTTCCTTAATACGTGGTTTTCTGACAAATTTGACCAAAGAAAATTTTCCTGTGGGTTCTCTTTTTGAGGCTACACGTTAGACGTACACGCCACACCAAATCTTTTCGAGTTACAACGTGTTTTTTAGGAGATACAGCTAATTTTGTATGATGCGTTATTTCTTCTCGTAAAGTGTTTCCAATACGTACGTATTTGTCTTTATTCTGCAACACTGTATTTCCTTACAACCTGGTACTCTTACATATTCTTTCGAGTGAAAACTCTCCTGTGCGGTCTCTTTTGAGGCTACACACTGAGACATACACGCAACACCAAAGCTTTTCGAGTTACAACGTGTTGTTTAGGAAAAACAAGATAATTTCGCAGGATGCGGGATTTCTTTAAAACGTGGTTTTCTGACAAATTTTGACGAAAGAAAATTCTCCTGTGGCTTCTCTTTTGAGGCTACACGTTTAGACATGCACACCACACCAAATCCTTTCGAGTTACAACGTGTTGTTTAAGAGATACAAGCTAATTTTGTATGATGCGTTATTTCTTTTCGTAAAGTGGTTCCAATACGTATGTATTTGTCTTTACTCTGCAACACTGTATTTCCTTATAACGTTGTATTCTTACATGTTCTTTCGAGAGAAAACTCTCCTGTGCATTCTCTTTAGAGGCTACATGCTCAGACATACACGCAACACCAAAGCTTTTCGAGTTACAACGTGTTGTTTAGGAAAAACAAGATAATTTTGCACGATGCGAGATTTCCTTAAAACGTGGTTTTCTGACAAATTTTGACGAAAGAAAGTTCTCCTGTAGGTTCTCTTTTGAGGCTAGACGTGTAGACGTACGAGCCACACCAAATATTTTTCAGTTACAACGTGTTGTTTAGGAGACACAAGCAAATATTGTACGATGCGTTATTTCTTCTCGTAAAGTGTTTCCAATACGTACATATTTGTCTTTACTCTGCAACACTGTATTTCCTTATAACGTGGTATTCTTACATATTCTTTCGAGAGAAAACTATCCTGTGCGTTCCCTTTTGAGGCTGCACACTTAGACATACAGGCAACACCAAAGCTTTTTGAGTTACAACGTGTTGTTTATAAAAAACAAGATACTTTCGCACGATGCCGGATTTCCTTAAAACATGGTTTTCTGACAAATTTTGACGAAAGGAAATTATTCGGTTGGTTCTCTTTTGAGGCTTCATGTTTCGACGTGCATGTCACACCTAATCCTTTCGAGTTGCCACGTGTTGTTTAGGAAATACAGGCTAATTTTGTACGATGCTTTATTTCTTCTCGTAAAGTGTTTCCAATACGTACGTATTTGTCTTTACTCTGCAACACTGTATTTCCTTATAACGTGGTATTCTTACATATTCTTTCGAGAGAAAACTATCCTGTGCGTTCCCTTTTGAGGCTACACACTTAGACATACAGGCAACACCAAAGCTTTTCAAGTTACAACGTGTTGTTTATGAAAAACAAGATAATTTCGCACGATGCGGGATTTCCTCAAAACTTGGTGTTCTGACAAATTTTGACGAAAGAAAATTCTCCTGTGGGTTCCCTTTTGAGGCTACACGTTTAGACGTACATGCCACACCAAATCTTTTCGAGTACAACATGTTGTTTAGGAGATACGAACTCATTTTGTACGATGCTTTATTTCATCCCATAAAGTTTAAGGGTTTCCAATACGTACGTATTTGTCTTTACTCTGCAACACTGTATTTCCTTATAACATGGTATTCGTACATATTCTTTCAAGAGAAAACTCTCCTGTGCATTCTCTTTTGAGGCTACATGCTTAGACATACACGCAACACCAAAGCTTTTCGAGTTAAAACGTGTTGTTTAGGAAAAACAAGATAATTTCGCAGGATGCGGGATTTCCTTAAAACGTGGTTTTTTGACAAATTTTGACTTAAGAAAATTCTCCTGTGGGTTCTCTTTTGAGGCTATACGTTTAGACGTATACGACACACCAAATCCTTTTGAGTTACAACGTGTTGTTTAGGAGATACAAGCTAATTTTGTATGATGCATTATTTCTTCTCGTAAAGTGTTTCCAATGTGTACTCATTTGTCTTTATTCTGAAAAATTGTATTTCCTTATAACGTGGTATTCTTACATATTCTTTCGAGAGAAAACTCTCCTGTGTGTTCTCTTTTGAGGCTACACACTGAGACATACACGCAACACAAAAGCTTTTCGAATTACAACGTGTTGTTTAAGAAAAACAAGATAATTTTGCACGATGCGGGATTTCCTTAAAACGTGGTTTTCTGAAAATTTTGACGAAAGTAATTCTCCTATCTGTTCTCTTTTGAGGCTACACATTTAGACGTACACGCCACACCAAATCTTTTCGAGTTACAACGTGTTGTTTAGGAGATACGAGCTCATTTTGTACGATGCTTTATTTCATCTCGTAAAGTTTAAGGGTTTCCAATATGTACGTATTTGTCTTTACTCTGCAACACTGTATTTCCTTATAACGTGGTATTCTTACATATTCTTTTGAGAGAAAACTCTCCTGTGTATTCTCTTTTGAGGCTACACGCTGAGACATACACGCAACACCAAAGCTTTTCGAGTTACAACGTGTTGTTTAGGAAAAACAAGATAATTTCGCATGATGCAGGATTTCCTTAATACGTGGTTTTCTGACAAATTTGACCAAAGAAAATTCTCCTGTGGGTTCTCTTTTTGAGGCTACACGTTTAGACGTACACGCCACACCAAATCTTTCGAGTTACAACGTGTATTTTAGGAGATACAGCTAATTTTGTATGATGCGTTATTTCTTCTCGTAAAGTGTTTCCAATACGTATGTATTTGTCTTTATTCTGCAACACTGTATTTCCTTATAACCTGGTACTCTTACATATTCTTTCGAGTGAAAACTCTCCTGTGCGGTTTCTTTTGAGGCTACACACTGAGACATACACGCAACACCAAAGCTTTTCGAGTTACAACGTGTTGTTTAGGAAAAACAAGATAATTTCGCAGGATGCGGGATTTCTTTAAAACGTGGTTTTCTGACAAATTTTGACGAAAGAAAATTCTCCAGTGGGTTCTCTTTTGAGGCTAAACTTTTACACGTACACGCCAAACCAAATATCTTCGAGTTTCCACTTGTTGTTTAGGAGATACAAGCTAATATTGTATGATGCTTAATTTCTTCTCGTAAAGTGTTTCCAATATGTACGTATTTGTCCTTACTCTACAACACTGTATTTCCTTATAACGTTGAATTCTTACATGTTCTATCGAGAGAAAACTCTCCTGTGCATTCTCTTTTGAGGCTACACGCTTAGACAAACACGCAACACCAAAGCTTTTCGAGTTACCACGTGTTGTTTAGGAAAAACAAGATAATTTCGCAAGATGCGGTATTTCCTTAAAACGTGGTTTTCTGACAAATTTTTGACGAAAGAAAATTCTCCTTTTTGTTCTTCTTTGAGGCTACACCTTTAGATATACACGTCAAACCAAATCTTTTCGAGTTACCACGTGTTGTTTAGGAGATATAAGCTAATTTTGTTCGATGCGTTATTTCTTCTCGTAAAGTGTTCCCAATATATACTTATTTGTATTTACTCTGCAAAATTGTATTTCCTAATAACGTGGTATTCTTACATATTCTTTCAAGAGAAAACTCTCCTGTGCCTTCTCTTTTGAGGCTCCAGGCTTACACATACACGCAACACTAAAGCTTTTTGAGTCACAACATGTTGTTTAGGAAAAAGAAGATGATTTCGCACGATGCGGGATTTCCTTAAGACGTGGTTTTCTGAAAAATTTTGAGGAAAGAAAATTCTCCTGTGGGTTCTCTTTTGAGGCTACACATTTAGTCGTACACGCCACACCAAATGTTTTCGAGTTACAACGTGCTTTTTAGGAGATACAAGCTAATTTTGTACGATGCGTTAATTCTTCTTGTAAGGTGTTTCCAATACGTAAGTATTTGTCTTTACTCTGAAACACTGTATTTCCTTATAACGTGGTATTCTTATATATTCTTTCGAGAGAAAACTATCCTGTGCGTTCCCTTTTGAGGCTACACGCGGAGACATACACGCAACACCAAAGCTTTTCAAGTTACAACATGTTGTTTATGAATAAAAAGATAATTTCGCACGATGCGGGATTTCCTTAAAACGTGGTTTTCTGACAAATTTTGACAAAAGAAAATTCTCCTGTGGGTTATCTTTTGAGGCTACACGTTTAGACGTACACGTCACATCAAATCTTTTCGAGTTACCACGTGTTGTTTAGGAGATACAAGCTTATTTTGTACGATGCGTTATTTTTTCTTGTAAAGTGTTTCCAATATGTACTTATTTGCCTTTACTCTGCAAAATTGTATTTCTTTATAACGTGGTATTCTTACATTTTCTTTCGAGAGAAAACTCTCCTGTGCCTTCTCTTTTGAGGCTCCACGCTTAGACATACGCGTAACACCAAAGCTTTTCGAGTTACAACATGTTGTTTAGGAAAAAGAAGATGATTTTGCACGATGCGGGATTTCCTTAATACGTGGTTTTCTGAAAAATTTTAACGAAAGAAAATTCTCCTGTGGGTTCTCTTTTAAAGCTACACGTTTAGACGTACATGCCACACCAAATCTTTTTGAGTTACAACATGTTGTTTAGGAGATACAAGCTAATTTTGTACTATGCGTTAATTCTTTACGTAAAGTGTTTCGAATACATACGTGTTTGTCTTTACTCTGCAACACTGTATTTCCTTATAACGTGGTATTCTTACATATTCTTTGGAGAGAAAACTCTCCTGTGCATTCTCTTTTGAGGCTACATGCTTAGACATACACGCAACTCCAGAGCTTTTCGAGTTACAACTTGTTGTTTAGAAAAAACAAGATAATTTCGCACGATGCTAGTTTTCCTTAAAACGTGGTTTCTGACAAATTTTGATGAAAGAAAATTCACCTGTGGGTTCTCTTTTGAGGCTACACCTTTAGACGTACACACCACACCAAATCTTTTTGAGTTACACCGTGCTGTTTAGAAGATACAAGCAAATTTTTTTTACGATGCGTTATTTCTTCTCGTAAAGTTTAAGTTTTTCCAATACATACGTTTTTGTCTTTACTCTGCAACTCTGTATTTCCTTATAACGTGGTATTCTTACATATTCTTTCGAGAGAAAACTCTCCTGTGCGTTCTCTTTTGAGGCTACACGCTTAGAAAAAAACGCAACACCACAGCTTTTCGAGTTACAACGTGTTCTTTAGGAAAAACAAGATAATAACGCACGATGCAGTATTTCCTTAAAACGTGGTTTCTGACAAATATTGACAAAAGAAAATATTCCTGAGGGTTCTCTTTTGAGGCTACACGTTTAGACGTACATGCCACACCAAATCTTTTCGAGTTACAACGTGTTGTTTAGGAGATACAAGCTAATTTTTTAAGATGCGTTATTTCTTCTCGTAAAGTTTAAGTGTTTCCAATACGTATGTATTTGCCTTTACTCTGCAACACTGTTTTCCTTATAACGTGGTATTCTTGCATATTCTTTCGAGAGAAAACTCTCCTGTGCGTTCTCTTTTGAGGCTAAACGCTTAGACATATATGCAACACCAAAGCTTTTCGAGTTACAACGTTTTTTTTAGGAAGAACAAGATAATTTCTCACGATGCAGGATTTCCTTAAAACGTGGTTTTCTGACAAATTTTGACGAAAGAAATTTGTCCTGTGGTTCTCTTTGAGGCTACACGTTTAGATGTACACGCCACACCAAATCCTTTCGAGTTACAACGTGTTGTTTAGGAGATACAAGCTAATTTTTTACGATGCTTTATTTCATCTCGTAAAGTTTAAGGGTTTCCAATATGAAAGTATTTGCCATTATTCTGCAACAGTGTACTTCCTTATAACGTGGTATTCTTACATATTCTTTCGAGAGAAAACTCTCCTGTGTGTTCTCTTTTGAGGCTACACGCTTAGACATACACGCAACACCAAAGCTTTTCGAGTTACAACGCGTTGTTTAGGAAAAACAAGATAATTTCTCACGATGCGGGATTTCCTTAATATGTGGTTTTCTGACAAATTTTGACCAAAGAAAATTCTCCTGTGGGTTCTCTTTTGAGGCTACACGTTTAGACCTACAGGTCACACCAAATCTTTTCGAGTTACAACGTGTTGTTTAGGAGATACAAGCTAATTTTTTATGATGCGTTATTTCTTCTCATAAAGTGTTTCCAATAAGTACGTATTTGTCTTTACTCTGCAACACTGTATTTCCTTATAACGTGGTATTCTTACATATTCTTTTTAGAGAAAACTCTCCTGTGCGCTCTCTTTTGAGTCTACATGCTTAGACATACACGCAACACCAAAGCTTTTCGAGTTACAACGCATTGTTTAGGAAAAACAAGATAATTTTGCACGATAAGGGATTTCCTTAAAACGTGGTTTTCTTACATATTTTGACGATAAAAAATTCTCCTGTCGGTTCTCTTTTGAGGCTACACGTTTAGACGTACACGTCACACCAAATATTTTCGAGTTACAACGTGTTGTTTAGGAGATACAAGCTAATTTTGTACGATTTTTTATTTCTTCTCTTAAAGTTTTACAATATGTACGTATTTGTCTTTAATCTGCAACACTGTATTTCCTTATAACGTGGTATTCTTACATATTCTTTCGAGAGAAAACTCTCCTTGCATTCCCTTTAGAGGCTACACACTTAGACATACACGCAACCCCAAAGCTTTTCGAGTTACAACGTGTTGTTTAGGAAAAACAAGATAATTTCACACGATGCGGGATTTCCTTAAAACGTGGTTTTCTGACAAATTTTGACGAAAGAAAACTCTCCTGTGGGTTCTCTTTTGAGGATACACGTTTAGACGTACACGCCACACCAAATCTTTTCGAGTCACAACATGTTGTTTAGGACATACAAGCTAATTTTCCAAGATGCGTTATTTCTCTCATAAAGTGTTTCCAGTATGTACGTATTTGTCTTTACTCTGCCACACTGTATTTCCTTATAACGTGGTATTCTTACATATTCTTTCGAGAGAAAACTCTCCTATGCATTCTCTTTTGGGGCTACATGCTTAGACATACACCCAACACCAAAGCTTTTCGAGTTAAAACGTGTTGTTTAGGAAGAACAAGATAATTTCTCACGATGCGCGATTTCCTTAAAACGTGGTTTTCTGAAAAATTTTGACGAAAGAAAATTGTCCTGTGGGTTCGCTTTTGAGGCCACACGTTTAGACGTACATGCCACACCAAATCTTTTCGAGTTACAACGTGTTGTTTAGGAGATACAAGCTAATTTTGTACGATGCTTTATTTCATCTCATAAAGTTTAAGGGTTTCCAATACATACGTGTTTGTCTTTACTCTGCAACACTGTATTTCCTTATAAAGTGGTATTCTTTCATATTCTTTCGAGAGAAAACTCTCCTGTGCGTTCTCTTTTGAGGCTACACGCTTAGACATACACGCAATAGCAAAGCTTTTCGAGTTACAACATGTTGTTTAGGAAGAACAAGATAATTTCCCACGATGCGGGATTTCCTTAAAACGTGGTGTTCTGACAAATTTTGATGAAAGAAAATTCTCCCGTGGGTTCTCTTTTGAGGCTACACCTTTAGACGTACACACCACACCAAATCTTTTTGAGTTACACCGTGCTGTTTAGGAGATCCAAGCTAATTTTTTTTACGATGCATTATTTCTTCCCGTAAAGTTTAAGTGTTTCCAATACATACGTTTTTGTCTTTACACTGCAACTCTGTTTTTCCTTATAACGTGGTATTCTTACATACTCTTTCGAGAGAAAACTCTCCTGTGCGTTCTCTTTTGAGGCTACACGCTTAGACATACAGGCAACACCACAGCTTTTCGAGTTACAATGTGTTGTTTAGGAAAAACAAGATAATTTAGCACGATGCGGGATTTCCTTAAAACGTGGTTTTCTGACAAATTTTGACGAAAGAAAATACTCCTGTGGGTTCTCTTTTGAGGCTACACGTTTAGCCGTACACGCCACACCAAATCTTTTCGAGTTACAACCTGTTGTTTAGGAGATACAAGCTAATTTTTTTACGATGCGTTATTTCTTCTCGTAAAGTGTTTCCAATAAGTACGTATTTGTCTTTACTCTGCAACACTGTGTTTCCTTATAACGTGGTATTCTTACATATTCTTTCGAGAGAAAACTCTCCTGTGCGTTCTCTTTTGAGGCTACATGCTTAGACATACACGCAACACCAAAGCTTTTCGAGTTACAACGTGTTTTTTAGGAAGAACAAGATAATTTCTCACGATGCGGGATTTCCTTAAAACGTGGTTTTCTGACAAATTTTGACGAAAGAAATTTGTCCTGTGGTTCTCTTTGAGGCTACACGTTTAGATGTACATGCCACACCAAATCTTTTCGAGTTACAACGTATTGTTTAGGAGATACAAGCTAATTTTGTACGATGCTTTATTTCATCTCGTAAAGTTTAAGGGTTTCCAATACGAAAGTATTTGTCATTATTCTGCAACAGTGTACTTCCTTATAATGTGGTATTCTTACATATTCTTTCGAGAGAAAACTCTCCTGTGTGTTCTCTTTTGAGGCTACACGCTTAGACATACACGCAACACCAAAGCTTTTCGAGTTACAACGCGTTGTTTAGGAAAAACAAGATAATTTCGAACGATGCGGGATTTCCTTAATACGTGGTTTTCTGACAAATTTTGACCAAAGAAAATTCTCCTGTGTGTTCTCTTTTGAGGCTACACGTTTAGACGTACAGGTCACACCAAATCTTTTCGAGTTACAACGTGTTGTTTAGGAGATACAAGCTAATTTTTTACGATGCGTTATTTCTTCTCATAAAGTGTTTCCAATAAGTACGTATTTGTCTTTACTCTGCAACACTGTATTTCCTTATAAGGTGGTATTCTTACATATTCTTTTTAGAGAAAACTCTCCTGTGTGCTCTCTTTTGAGTCTACACGCTTAGACATACACGCAACTCCAAAGCTTTTCGAGTTACAACGCATTGTTTAGGAAAAACAAGATAATTTTTCACGCTAAGGGATTTCCTTAAAACGTGGTTTTCTTACATATTTTGACGATAAAAAATTCTCCTGTCGGTTCTCTTTTTAGGCTACACATTTAGACGTACACGTCACACCAAATATTTTCGAGTTACAACGTGTTGTTTAGGAGATACAAGCTAATTTTGTATGATTTTTTATTTCTTCTCTTAAAGTTTTACAATATGTACGTATTTGTCTTTACTCTTCAACACTGTATTTCCTTATAACGTGGTATTCTTACATATTCTTTCGAGAGAAAACTCTCCTTGCATTCCTTTTAGAGGCTACACACTTAGACATACATGCAACACCAAAGCATTTCGAGTTACAACGTGTTGTTTAGGAAAAACAAGATAATTTCGCACGATGCGGGATTTCCTTAAAACGTGGTTTTCTGACAAATTTTGACGAAAGAAAACTCTCCTGTGGGTTCTCTTTTGAGGATACACGTTTAGACGTACACGCCACACCAAATCTTTTCGAGTTACAACATGTTGTTTAGGACATACAAGCAAATTTTGCAAGATGCGTTATTTCTCTCATAAAGTGTTTCCAGTATGTACATATTTGTCTTTACTCTGCCACACTGTATTTCCTTATAACGTGGTATTCTTATATATTCTTTCGAGAGAAAACTCTCCTATGCGTTCTCTTTTGGGGCTACATGCTTAGACATACACCCAACACCAAAGCTTTTCGAGTTAAAACGTGTTGTTTAGGAAGAACAAGATAATTTCTCACGATGCGCGATTTCCTTAAAACGTGGTTTTCTGAAAAATTTTGACGAAAGAAAATTGTCCTGTGGGTTCTCTTTTGAGGCTACACGTTTAGACGTACATGCCACACCAAATCTTTTCGTGTTACAACGTGTTGTTTGGGAGATACAAGCTAATTTTGTACGATGCTTTAATTCATCTCGTAAAGTTTAAGGGTTTCCAATACATACGTGTTTGTCTTTACTCTGTAACACTGTATTCCCTTATAACGTGGTATCCTTTCATATTCTTTCGAGAGAAAACTCTCCTGTGCGTTCTCTTTTGAGGCTACACGCTTAGACATACACGCAACAGCAAAGCCTTTCGAGTTACAACATGTTGCTTAGGAAGAACAAGATAATTTCCCACGATGCGGGATTTCCTTAAAACTTGGTGTTCTGACAAATTTTGATGAAAGAAAATACTCCTGTGGGTTCTCTTTTGAGGCTACACCTTTAGACGTACACACCACACCAAATCTTTTTGAGTTACACCGTGCTGTTTAGGAGATACAAGCTAATTTTTTTTACGATGCGTTATTTCTTCTCATAAAGTTTAAGTGTTTCCAATACATACGTTTTTGTCTTTACACTGCAACTCTGTATTTCCTTATAACGTGGTATTCTTACATATTCTTTCGAGAGAAAACTCTCCTGTGCATTCTCTTTTGAGGCTACACGCTTAGACATACAGGCAACACCACAGCTTTTCGAGTTACAATGTGTTGTTTAGGAAAAACAAGATAATTTAGCACGATGCGGGATTTCCTTAAAACGTGGTTTTCTGACAAATTTTGACGAAAGAAAATACTCCCGAGGTTTCTCTTTTGAGGCTACACGTTTAGACGTACACGCCACACCAAATCTTTTCGAGTTACAACGTGTTGTTTAGGAGATACAAGCTAATTTTTTAAGATGCGTTATTTCTTCTCGTAAAGTTTAAGTGTTTCCAATACGTACGTATTTGCCTTTACTCTGCAACACTGTTTTCCTAATAACGTGGTATTCTTACATATTCCTTCGAGAGAAAACTCTCCTGTGCGTTCTCTTTTGAGGCTACACGCTTAGACATACATGCAACACCAAAACTTTTCGAGTTACAACATGTTGTTTAGGAAGAACAAGATAATTTCCCACGATGCGGGATTTCCTTAAAACGTGGTGTTCTGACAAATTTTGATGAAAGAAAATTCTCCTGTGGGTTCTCTTTTGAGGCTACACCTTTAGACATACAAACCACACCAAATCTTTTTGAGTTACACCGTGCTGTTTAGGAGATACAAGCTAATTTTTTTTACGATGCATTATTTCTTCCCGTAAAGTTTAAGTGTTTCCAATACATACGTTTTTGTCTTTACACTGCAACTCTGTATTTCCTTATAACGTGGTATTCTTACATACTCTTTCGAGAGAAAACTCTCCTGTGCGTTCTCTTTTGAGGCTACACGCTTAGACATACAGGCAACACCACAGCTTTTCGAGTTACAATGTGTTGTTTAGGAAAAACAAGATAATTTAGCACGATGCGGGATTTCCTTAAAACGTGGTTTTCTGACAAATTTTGACGAAAGAAAATACTCCTGTGGGTTCTCTTTTGAGGCTACACGTTTAGCCGTACACGCCACACCAAATCTTTTCGAGTTACAACCTGTTGTTTAGGAGATACAAGCTAATTTTTTTACGATGCGTTATTTCTTCTCGTAAAGTGTTTCCAATAAGTACGTATTTGTCTTTACTCTGCAACACTGTGTTTCCTTATAACGTGGTATTCTTACATATTCTTTCGAGAGAAAACTCTCCTGTGCGTTCTCTTTTGAGGCTACATGCTTAGACATACACGCAACACCAAAGCTTTTCGAGTTACAACGTGTTTTTTAGGAAGAACAAGATAATTTCTCACGATGCGGGATTTCCTTAATACGTGGTTTTCTGACAAATTTTGACGAAAGAAATTTGTCCTGTGGTTCTCTTTGAGGCTACACGTTTAGATGTACACGCCACACCAAATCTTTTCGAGTTACAACGTGTTGTTTAGGAGATACAAGCTAATTTTGTACGATGCTTTATTTCATCTCGTAAAGTTTAAGGGTTTCCAATACGAAAGTATTTGTCATTATTCTGCAACAGTGTACTTCCTTATAATGTGGTATTCTTACATATTCTTTCGAGAGAAAACTCTCCTGTGTGTTCTCTTTTGAGGCTACACGCTTAGACATACACGCAACACCAAAGCTTTTCGAGTTACAACGCGTTGTTTAGGAAAAACAAGATAATTTCGCACGATGCGGGATTTCCTTAATACGTGGTTTTCTGACAAATTTTGACCAAAGAAAATTCTCCTGTGTGTTCTCTTTTGAGGCTACACGTTTAGACGTACAGGTCACACCAAATCTTTTCGAGTTACAACGTGTTCTTTAGGAGATACAAGCTAATTTTTTACGATGCGTTATTTCTTCTCATAAAGTGTTTCCAATAAGTACGTATTTGTCTTTACTCTGCAACACTGTATTTCCTTATAAGGTGGTATTCTTACATATTCTTTTTAGAGAAAACTCTCCTGTGTGCTCTCTTTTGTGTCTACACGCTTAGACATACACGCAACTCCAAAGCTTTTCGAGTTACAACGCATTGTTTAGGAAAAAAAAGATAATTTTGCACGATAAGGGATTTCCTTAAAACGTGGTTTTCTTTCATATTTTGAGGATAAAAAATTCTCCTGTCGGTTCTCTTTTGAGGCTACACATTTAGACGTACACGTCACACCAAATATTTTCGAGTTACAACGTGTTGTTTAGGAGATACAAGCTAATTTTGTATGATTTTTTATTTCTTCTCTTAAAGTTTTACAATATGTACGTATTTGTCTTTACTCTTCAACACTGTATTTCCTTATAACGTGGTATTCTTACATATTCTTTCGAGAGAAAACTCTCCTTGCATTCCTTTTAGAGGCTACACACTTAGACATACATGCAACACCAAAGCTTTTCGAGTTACAACGTGTTGTTTAGGAAAAACAAGATAATTTCGCACGATGCGGGATTTCCTTAAAACGTGGTTTTCTGACAAATTTTGACGAAAGAAAACTCTCCTGTGGGTTCTCTTTTGAGGATACACGTTTAGACGTACACGCCACACCAAATCTTTTCGAGTTAAAACATGTTGTTTAGGACATACAAGCAAATTTTGCAAGATGCGTTATTTCTCTCATAAGGTGTTTCCAGTATGTATGTATTTGTCTTTACTCTGCCACACTGTATTTCCTTATAACGTGGTATCCTTTCATATTCTTTCGAGAGAAAACTCTCCTGTGCATTCTCTTTTGAGGCTACACGCTTAGACATACAGGCAACACCACAGCTTTTCGAGTTACAATGTGTTGTTTAGGAAAAACAAGATAATTTAGCACGATGCGGGATTTCCTTAAAACGTGGTTTTCTGACAAATTTTGACGAAAGAAAATACTCCCGAGGTTTCTCTTTTGAGGCTACACGTTTAGACGTACACGCCACACCAAATCTTTTCGAGTTACAACGTGTTGTTTAGGAGATACAAGCTAATTTTTTAAGATGCGTTATTTCTTCTCGTAAAGTTTAAGTGTTTCCAATACGTACGTATTTGCCTTTACTCTGCAACACTGTTTTCCTAATAACGTGGTATTCTTACATATTCCTTCGAGAGAAAACTCTCCTGTGCGTTCTCTTTTGAGGCTACACGCTTAGACATACATGCAACACCAAAACTTTTCGAGTTACAACATGTTGTTTAGGAAGAACAAGATAATTTCTCACGATGCGGGATTTCCTTAAAACGAGGTTTGCTGACAAATTTTGACGAAAGAAAATTGTCCTGTGGGTTCTCTTTTGGGGCTACACGTTTAGACGTACAAGCCACACCAAATCTTTTCCAGTAAAAACGTGTTGTTTAGGAGATACAAGCTAATTTTGTACGATGCTTTAATACATCTCGTAAAGTTTAAGTGTTTCCAATATGTACGCTTTCGTCTTTACTCAGCAACACTGTACTTCCTTATAAAGTGGTATTCTTAACTATTCTTTCGAGAGAAAACTCTCCTGTGCGTTCTCTCTTGAGGCTACATGCTTAGACATACACGCAACACCAAAGCTTTTCGAGTTACAATGTGTTGTTTAGGAAAAACAAGATAATTTCGCACGATGCGGGGTTTCCTTAGTACGTGGTTTTCTGACAAATTTTGACCAAAGAAAATTCTCCTGTGCGTTCTCTTTTGAGGCTACACGTTTGGCCGTACACGCCACACCAAATCTTTTCGAGTTACAACCTGTTGTTTAGGAGATACAAGCTAATTTTTTTACGATGCGTTATTTCTTCTCGTAAAGTGTTTCCAATAAGTACGTATTTGTCTTTACTCTGCAACACTGTGTTGCCTTATAACGTGGTATTCTTACATATTCTTTCGAGAGAAAACTCTCCTGTGCGTTCTCTTTTGAGGCTACATGCTTAGACATACACGCAACACCAAAGCTTTTCGAGTTACAACGTGTTTTTTAGGAAGAACAAGATAATTTCTCACGATGCGGGATTTCCTTAAAACATGGTTTTCTGACAAATTTTGACGAAAGAAATTTGTCCTGTGGTTCTCTTTGAGGCTACACGTTTAGATGTACATGCCTCACCAAATCTTTTCGAGTTACAACGTGTTGTTTAGGAGATACAAGCTAATTTTGTACGATGCTTTATTTCATCTCGTAAAGTTTAAGGGTTTCCAATACGAAAGAATTTGTCATTATTCTGCAACAGTGTACTTCCTTATAATGTGGTATTCTTACATATTCTTTCGAGAGAAAACTCTCCTGTGTGTTCTCTTTTGAGGCTACACGCTTAGACATACACCCAACACCAAAGCTTTTCGAGTTACAACGCGTTGTTTAGGAAAAACAAGATAATTTCACACGATGCGGGATTTCCTTAATACGTGGTTTTCTGACAAATTTTGACCAAAGAAAATTCTCCTGTGGGTTCTCTTTTGAGGCTACACGTTTAGACGTACACGCCACACCAAATCTTTTGGAGTTTCAATGTGTTGTTTAGGAGATACAAGCTAATTTTTTACGATATGTTATTTCTTCTCATAAAGTATTTCCAATAAGTACGTATTTGTCTTTAATCTGCAACACTGTATTTTCTTATAACGTGGTATTCTTACACATTCTTTCGAGTGAAAACTCTCCTGTGTGCTCTCTTTTGAGTCTACACGCTTAAACATACATGCAACACCAAAGCTTTTCGAGTTACAAGGTTTTGTTTAGGAAAAACAAGATAATTTCGCACGATGCGGGATTTCATAAACGTGGTTTTCTGAATATTTGACGAAAGAAAATTCTCCTATGGGTTCTCTCTTGAGGCTACACGTTTAGACGTACACGCCACACAAAGTCTTTTCGAGTTACAACGTGTTGTTTAGGAGATATGAGCTAATTTTGTACGATGCTTTATTTCATCTCGTAAAGTTTAAGGGTTTCCAATACGTACCTATTTGTCTTTACTCTGAAACACTGTATTTCCTTATAACGTGGTATTCTTACATATTCTTTTGAGAGAAAACTCTCCTGTGTGTTCTCTTTTGAGGCTACATGCTGAGACATACACGCAACACCATAGCTTTTCGAGTTAAAACGTGTTGTTTAGGAAAAACAAGATAATTTCGCACGATGCAGGATTTTCTTAATACGTGGTTTTCTGACAAATTTGACCAAAGAAAATTCTCCTGTGGGTTCTCTTTTGAGGCTACACGTTTAGACGTACACGCCACACCAAATCATTTAGAGTTACAACGTGTTGTTTACGAGATACAAGCTAATTTTGTACGATGCGTTATTTCTTCTCTTAAAGTGTTTCCAATATGTACGTATTTGTCTTTACTCTGCAACACTGTATTTCCTACAACGTGGTATTCTTACATATTCTTTCGAGAGAAAACTCTCCTGTGCATTCGCTTTTGTGGCTACACACTTAGACATACACGCAACACCAAAGCTTTTTGAGTTTCAACTTGTTGTTTAGGAAAAACAAGATAATTTCGCAGGATGCGGGATTTCGTTAAAACGTGATTTTCTGACAAATTTTGAAGAAAGAAAATTCTCCTATTGGTTCTCTTTTGAGGCTACACGTTTAGAAGTACACACCACATGAAGTCCTTTCGAGTTACCACGTGTTGTTTAGGAGATACAAGCTAATTTTTTACGATGCATTATTTCTTCTTGTAAAGTGTTTCCAACAAGTATGTATTTGTCTTTACTCTGCAACACTGTATTTCCTTATAACGTTGTATTCTTACATGTTCTTTCTAGAGAAAACTCTCCTGTGCATACTCTTTAGAGGCTACACGCTTAGACATACACGCAACAACAAAGCTTTTCGAGTTACAACGTGTTTTTAAGGAAAAACAAGATAATTTTCACGATGCGGGATTTACTTAAAACGTGGTTTTCTGAAAATTTTTGAAGAAAGAAAGTTATCCTGTGGGTTCTCTTTTGAGGCTACACGTGTAGACGTACGAGCCACACCAAATCTTTTCGAGTTACAACGTGTTGTTTAGGAGATACAAGCTAATTTTGTACGATGCATTATTTCTTCTCTTAAAGTGTTTCCAATGGTATGTAATTGTCTTTTCTGTGCAACACTGTATTTCCTTATAACGTGGTATTCTTACATATTCGTTCAAGAGAAAACTCTCCTGTGCGTTCTCTATTGAGGCTACACGCTTAGACATACACGCAACACCAAAGCTTTTCGAGTTACAATGTGTTGTTTAGGAAAAACTAGAAAATTTCGCACGAAGCGAGATTTCCATACAACGTGTTTTCTGACAAATTTTGATGAAAGAAAATTCTCCTATGGGTTCTCTTTTGAGGCTACACATTTAGATGTACACGCCACACCAAGTCCTTTCGAGTTACCAGGTGTTGTTTAGGAGATACAAGCTAATTTTTTACAATGCGTTATTTCTTCTCGTAAAGTGTTTCCAACAAGTATGTTTTTGTCTTTACTCTGCAACACTGTATTCCTTATAACGTTGTATTCTTACATGTTCTTTCGAGAGAAAACACTCCTGTGTGTACTCTTTAGAGGCTACACGCTTAGACATACTCGCAACACCAAAGCTTTTCGAGTTACAACGTGTTGTTTAGGAAAAACAAGATAATTTTGCACGATGCGGGATTTCCTTAAAACGTGGTTTTCTGACAAATTTTGACGAAAGAAAATTCTCCTGTGGGTTCTCTTTTGAGGCTACACGTGTAGACATACGGGCCACACCAAATCTTTTCGAGTTACAATGTGTTGTTTAGGAGATACAAGCTAATTTTGAACGATGCGTTATTTCTTCTCATAAAGTGTTTCCAATATGTATGTATTTGTCTTTACTCTGCAACACTGTATTTCCTTATAACGTGGTATTCTTACATATTCGTTCGATAGAAAACTCTCCTGCGCATTCCCTTTAGAGGCTACACACTTAAACATACATGAAACACCAAAGCTTTTCGAGTTACAACTTGTTGTTTAGGAAAAACAAGATAATTTCGCAGGATGCGGGATTTCCTTATAAACCAGGGATTTCCTGGTTTTCTGACAAATTTTGAAGAAAGAAAATTCTCCTGTGGGGTCTCTTTTGAGGCTACACGTTTAGACGGACACGCCAAACCAAATCTTTTCGAGTTACCACGTGTTGTTAGGAGATACAAGGTAACTTTGTATGATGTATTATTTCTTCTCGTAAAGTGTTTCCAATATGTACTTATTTGTCTTTACTCTGCAAAATTGTATTTCCTAATAACGTGGTATTCTTACATATTCTCTCGAGAGAAAACTATCCTGTGCCTTCTCTTTTGAGGCTCCACGCTTAGACATACACGCAACACTAAACTTTTCGAGTAACAATATGTTGTTTAGGAAAAAGAAGATGGTTTCACACAATGCGGGATTTCCTTAAAACTTGGTTCTGTGAAAAATTTTGATGAAAGAAAATTCTCCTGTGGGTTCTCCTTTGAGGCTACACGTTTAGACGTACAGTCCACACCAAATCTTTTCGAGTTACAACTTGTTG
The DNA here is from genome assembly GCF_947179515.1 of Apodemus sylvaticus. NCBI lineage: Eukaryota > Metazoa > Chordata > Mammalia > Rodentia > Muridae > Apodemus > Apodemus sylvaticus. The sequence goes on along the minus strand of NW_026263103.1, from coordinate 540,274 downwards.
TTTAGGAGATACAAGCTAATTTTGTACTACGCGTTAATTCTTCTCGTAAAGTGTTTCCAATACGTATGTGTTTGTCTTTACTCTGCAACATTGTATTTCCTTATAACGTGGCATTCTTACATATTCTTTCGAGAGAAAACTCTCCTGTGCTTTCTCTTTTGAGGCTACACGCTTAGACATACACGCAACACCAGAGCTTTTCGAGTTACAACGTGTTGTTTAGGAAAAACTAGATAATTTCGCACAATGCGAGATTTCCTTAAAACGTGGTTTCTGACAAATTTTGATGAAAGAAAATTCTCCTGTGGGATCTCTTTTGAGGCTACACGTTTAGACGTACAGGCCACACCAAATCTTTTCGAGTAACAACGTGTTGTTTAGGAGATTCAAGCTAATTTTGTACGATGCGTTAATTCCTCTCGTAAAGTGTTTCCAATATGTACGTATTTGTCTTTACTCTGCAACACTGTATTTCCTTATAACGGGGTATTCTTACATATTCTTTCGAGAGAAAACTCTCCTGTGCATTCCCTTTTGAGGCTACACACTTAGACATACACGCAACACCAAAGCTTTTCGAGTTACAACTTGTTGTTTAGGAAAAACAAGATAATTTCGCAGGATGCGGGATTTCGTTAAAACGTGGTTTTCTGACAAATTTTGAAGAAAGAAAATTCTCCAGTGGGTTCTCTTTTGAGGCTACACTTTTAGACGTACACGCCAAACCAAATGTTTTCGAGTTTCCACTTTTTGTTTAGGACATACAAGCTAATATTGTATGATGCGTAATTTCTTCTTGTAAAGTGTTTCCAATAAGTACGTATTTGTCTTTACGCTGCAACACTGTATTTCCTTATAACGTTGTATTCTTACATGATCTTTCGAGAGAAAACTCTCCTGTGCATTCTCTTTTGAGGCTACACGCTGAGACATACACGCAACACCAAAGCTTTTCGAGTTACAAGGTGTTGTTTAGGAATAACAAGATAATTTCGCACGATGCGGGATTTCCTTAAAACGTGGTTTTCTGAAAATTTTGACGAAAGAAAATTCTCCTTTGTGTTCTCTTTTGAGGCTACACGTTTAGACGTACACGCCAAACCAAATCTTTTCGAGTTACCACGTGTTGTTTAGGAGATACAAGCTAATTTTGTACGATGCGTTATGATGCGTTATTTCTTCTCCTAAAGTGTTTCCAATATGTACTTATTTGCCTTTACTCTGCAAAATTGTATTTCTTTATAACGTGGTATTCTTACATATTCTTTCGAGAGAAAACTCTCCTGTACCTTTGCTTTTGAGGCTCCACGCTTAGACATACACGCAACACCAAAGCTTTTTGAGTTACAACATGTTGTTTAGGAAAAAGAAGATGATTTCGCACGATGCGGGATTTCCTTAAAACGTGGTTTTCTGAAACTTTTTAACGAAAGAAAATTGTCCTGTGGGTTCCCTTTTGAGGCAACACGTTTAGACGTACACGTCACACCGAATTTTTTCGAGTTACAACGTGTTGTTTAGGAGATACAAGTTAATTTTTTACGATGCGTTATTTCTTCTCGTAAAGTGTTTCCAATATGTACGTATCTGTCTTTACTCTGCAACACTCTATTTCCTTATAACGTGGTATTCTTACATATTCTTTCTAGAAAAAACTCTCCTTTACATTCTCTTTTGAGGCTACACGCTTAGACATACACACAACACAAAAGTTTTTCGAGTTACAACGTGTTGTTTAGGAAAAACAAGATAATTTTGCATGATGAGGGATTTCCTTATATCGTGGTTTTCTGACAAATTTTGAAGAAAGAAAATTCTCCTGTGGGGTCTCTTTTGAGGCTACACTTTTAGACGTACACGCCAAAACAAATCTTTTCGAGTTACCACTTGTTGTTTAGGAGATACAAGCTTATATTTTATGATGTGTCATTTCTTCTCGTAAAGTGTTTCAAATATGTACGTATTTGTCTTTACTCTCCAACACTGTATTTCCTTATAACGTTGTATTCTTACATGTTCTTTCGAGAGAAAACTCTCCTGTGCATTCTCTTTTGAGGCTACACGCTGAGACATACATGCAACACCAAAGCTTTTCGTGTTACAAGTTGTTTAGGAAAAACAAGATAATTTCGCACGATGGGGGATTTCCTTAAAACGTGGTTTTCTGACAAATTTTGACGAAAGAAAATTCTCCTTTGTGTTCTCTTTTGCGGCTACACGTTTAGACGTACACGCCAAACCAAACCTTTTCGAGTTACCACGTGTTGTTTAGGAGATACAAGCTAATTTTGTATGGTGCGTTATTTCTTCTCCTAAAGTGTTTCCAATATGTACTTATTTGCCTTTACTCGGCAAAATTGTATTTCTTTATAACGTCTATTCTTACATATTCTTTCGAGAGAAAACTCTCCTGTGCCTTCGCTTTTGAGGCTCCACGCTTAGACATACACGCAACACCAAAGTTTTTTGAGTTACAACATGTTGTTTAGGAAAAAGAAGATGATTTCGCACGATGCTGGATTTCCTTAAAACGTGGTTTTCTGAAAAATCTAACGAAAGAAAATTGTCCTGTGGGTTCTCTTTTGAGGCTACACGTTTAGACGTACACGCCACACCAAATCTTTTCGAGTTACAACGTGTTGTTTAGGAGAAACAAGTTAATTTTTTACGATGCGTTATTTCTTCTCGTAGAGAGTTTCCAATATGTACGTATTTGTCTTTACTCTGCAACAATGTATTTCCTTATAACGTGGTATTCTTAAATATTCTTTCGAGAAAAAACTCTCCTTTACATTCTCTTTTGAGGCTACACGCTTAGACATACACGCAACACCAAAGCTTTTCGAGTTACAACTTGTTGTTTAGGAAAAACAAGATAATTTTGCACGATGAGGGATTTCCTTAAAACGTGGTTTTCTCACATATTTTGACGAATGAAAATTCTCCTGTGGGTTCTCTTTTGAGGCTACACGTTTAGCTGTACACGCCACACCAAATCCTTTCGAGTTACAACCGGTTGTTTAGGAGATACGAGCTAATTTTGTATGATGCATTAGTTCTTCTCGTAAAGTGTTTCCAATACATACGTATTTGTCTTTACTCTGCAACACTGTATTTCCTTATAATGTGATATTCTTACATATTCTTTTGAGGGAAAACTCTCCTGTGTGTTCTCTTTTGAGGCTACATGCTTAGACATACACACAACACCAAAGATTTTCGAGTTACAACGTGTTGTTTAGGAAAAACTAGATAATTTCGCACAATGCGAGATTTCCTTAAAACGTGGTTTCTGACAAATTTTGATGAAAGAAAATTCTCCTGTGGGTTCTCTTTTGAGGCTACACGTTGAGACGTACACGTCACACCAAAACTTTTCGAGTTACAACGAGTTGTTTAGGAGACACAAGCTAATTTTGTATGATGCGATATTTCTTCTTTTAAAGTGTTTCCAATATGTACGTATTTGTCTTTACTCTGCAACACTGTATTTCCTTATAACGTGGTATTCTTACATATTCTTTCGAGAGAAAACTCTCCTGTGCATTCCCTTTTGTGGCTACACACTTAGTCATACACGCAACACCAAAGCTTTTCGAGTTACAACTTGTTGTTTAGGAAAAACAAGATAATTTCGCAGGATGCGGGATTTCGTTAAAACGTGATTTTCTGAAAAATTTTGAAGAAAGAAAATTCTCCTATGGGTTCTCTTTTCAGGCTACACGTTTAGACGTACATGCCACACCAAGTCCTTTCGAGTTACCACGTGTTGTTTAGGAGATACAAGCTAATTTTTTACAATGCGTTATTTCTTCTCGTAAAGTGTTTCCATCAAGTATGTATTTGTCTTTACTCTGCAACACTGTATTCCCTTATAACGTTGTATTCTTACATGTTCTTTCGAGAGAAAACTCTCCTGTGCGTACTCTTTAGAGGCTACACGCTTAAACATACACGCAACGCCAAAGATTTTCGAGTTACAATGTGTTGTTTAGGAAAAGCAAGTTAATTTCGCACGATGCGAGATTTCCATAAAACGTGGTTTTCTGAAAAATTTTGACAAAAGAAAGTTTTCCTGTGGGTTCTCTTTTGAGGCTACACGTGTAGAAGTATGAGCCACAACAAATCTTTTCGAGTTCCAATTGTTGTTTAGGAGATACAAGATAATTTTGTACGATGTGTTATTTCCTCTCTTAAAGTGTTTCCAATACGTACGTATTTGTCTTTATTCTGCAACACTGTATTTTCTCATAACATGGTATTGTTACAAATTCTTTCGAGAGAAAACTCTCCTGTGCATTCTCTTTTGAGGCTACAAGCTTAGACATACACCCAACTCCAAAGCTTTTCGAGTTACAACATGTTGTTCAGGAAAAAGAAGATGATTTGGCACGATGCGGGATTTCCTTAAAACGTGGTTTTCTGAAAAATTTTGACGAAAGAAAATTCTCCTGTGGGTTCTCTTTTGAGGCTACACGTTTAGACGTACACGCCGCACCAAATCTTTTCGAGTTACAACGTTTTGTTTAGGAGATACAAGCTAATTTTCTACGATGCGTTACTTCTTCTCGTAAAGTGTTTCCAATATGTACATATTTGTCTGCTCTGCAACACTGTATTTCCTTATAACGTGGTATTCTTACATATTATTTCGAGAGAAAACTATCCTGTGCGTTCTCTTTTGAGGCTACACACTTAGACATACAGGCAACACCAAAGCTTTTCGAGTTACAACATGTTGTTTAGGAAAAACAAGATAATTTCGCACGATGCAGGATTTCCTTAAAACGTGGTTTTCTGACAAATTTTGACGAAAGAAAATTCTCCTGTCGGTTCACTTTTGGGGCTACACATTTAGACGTACACGCCACACCAAATCCTTTAGAGTTACCACGTGTTGTTTAGGAGATACAAGCTAATTTTGTATGATGCGTTATTTCTTCTCGTAAAGTGTTTCCAATACGTACGTATTTGTCTTTACTCTGCAACACTGTATTTCCTTTTAACGTTGTATTATTACATGTTCTTTTGAGAGAAAACTCTCCTGTGCATTGTCTTTAGAGGCAACATGCTCAGACATACACGCAACACCAAAGCTTTTCGAGTTACAACGTGTTGTTTAGGAAAAACAAGATAATTTTGCACGATGCGGGATTTCCTTAAAACGTGGTTCTTTGACAAATTTTGACGAAAAAAAGTTCTCCTGTTGGTTCTCTTTTGAGGCTACAAGTGTAGAAGTACGAGCCACACCAAATATTTTCGAGTTATAACGTGTTGTTTAGGAGATACAAGCAAATTTTGTACGATGCGTTATTTCTTCCCTAAATTGTTTCCAATATGTCGTTATTTATCTTTACTCTGCAACACTGTATTTTCTTATAACGTGGTATTCTTACATATTCTTTCGAGGGAAAACTCTCCTGTGCATGCTCTTTTGAGGCTACACGCTTAGACGAACACGCACGCCAAAGCTTTTCGAGTTACAACGTGATGTTTAGGAAAAAGAAGATAATTTCGCACGATGCGAGATTTCAATAAAACGTGGTTTTCAGACAAATTTTGACGGAAGAAAGTTCTCCTCTGGGTTCTCTTTTGAGGCTACACGTGTAGAGGTACGAGCCACACCAAATCTTTTCGAGTTACAATGTGTTGTTTAGGAGATACAAGCTAATTTTGTACAATGCGTTATTTCTTCTCTTAAAGTGTTTCCAATATGTACGTAGTTGTCTTTATTCTGCAACACTGTATTTCCTTATAACGTGGTATTCTTACATATTCTTTCGAGAGAAAACTCTCCTGTGCATTCTCTTTTGAGGCTACATGCTTAGACATACACGCAACACCAAAGCTTTTCGAGTTACAACGTGTTGTTTAGGAAAAACAAGATAATTTCGCACGATGCGCTATTTCCTTAAAACGTGGTTTCAGACAAATTTTGATGAAAGAAAATTCTCCTGTGGGTTCTCGTTTGAGGCTACACTTTTAGACGTACATGTCACACCAAATCTTTTCGAGTTACAACGTGTTGTTTAGGAGATACAAGCTCATTTTTTACGATGCATTATTTCTTCTCGTAAAGTGTTTCCAATATGTACTTATTTGTCTTTACTCTGCAAAATTGTATTTCCTTTTAACGTGGTATTCTTACATATTCTTTCAAGAGAACACTCTCCTGTGCCTTCTCTTTTGAGTCTCCACGCTTACACATACACGCAACACCAACGCTTTTCGAGTTACAACATGTTGTTTAGGAAAAAGAAGATGATTTCGCATGATGCGGGATTTCCTTAAAACGTGGTTTTCTGAAAAATTTTGACGAAAGAAAATTCTCCTGTGGGTTCTCTTTTGAGGCTACATGTTTAGATGTACACGCCACACCAAATCTTTTCGAGTTACAACGTGTTGTTTTGGAGATACAAGCTAATTTTGTACGATGCGTTAATTCTTCTCATAAAGTGTTTCCAATACATACGTATTTGTCTTTACTCTGCAACACTGTATTTCCTTATAACGTGGTATTCTTACATATTCTTTCGAGAGAAAAGTATCCTGTGCGTTCCCTTTTGAGGCTGCACACTTAGACATACAGGCAACATCAATGCTTTTAGAGTTACAACGTGTTGTTTATGAAAAACAAGATTATTTCGCACGATGCGGGATTTCCTTAAAACGTGGTTTTCTGACAAATTTTGACGAATGAAAATTCTCCTGTGGGTTCTCTTTTGAGGCTCCACGTTTAGACATACACGCCACACCAAATCCTTTCGAGTTACCACGTGTTGCTTAGGAGATACAAGCTAATTTTCTACGATGCGTTATTTCTTTTCGTAAAGTGTTTCCAATAATTACGTATTTGTCTTTACTCTGCAACACTGTATTTCCTTATAACGTTGTATTCTTACATGTTATTTCGAGAGAAAACTCTCCTGTGCGTTCTCTTTAGAGGCTACAGGCTTAGACATACACGAAACACCAAAGCTTTTTGAGTTACAACATGTTGTTTATGAAAAACAAGATAATTTTGCACGATGCGAGATTTCCTTAAAACGTGGTTTTCTGACAAATTTTGACGAAAGAAAGTTATCCTGTGGTTTCTCTTTTGAGGGTACACGTGTAGACGTACGAGCCACACCAAATCTTTTCGAGTTACAACGTGTTGTTTAGGAGATACAAGCAAATTTTGTAAGATGCGTTATTTCTTCTAAGTGTTTCCAATATGTCCTTATTTGCCTTTACTCTGCAACATTGTATTTCCATATAACGTGGTATTCTTACATATTCTTTCGAGGGAAAACGCTCCTGTGCGTTCTCTTTTGAGGCTACACGTTTAGACATACACGCAACGCCAAAGCTTTTCGAGTTACAACGTGTTGTTTAGGAAAAACAAGATAATTTCGCACGATGCGAGATTTCCATAAAACGTGGTTTTCTGAAAAATTTTGATGAAAGAAAGTTCTCCTGTGGGTTCTCTTTTGAGGCTACACTTCTAGAGGTACGAGCCACACTAAATCTTTTCGAGTTACAAAGTGTTCTTTAGGAGATACAAGCTAATTTTGGACGATGCGTTATTTCTTCTCTTAAAGTCTTTCCATTATGTACGTAGTTGTCTTTACTCTGCAACACTGTATTTCCTTATAACATGGTATTCCTACATATTCTTTCAAGAGAAAACTCTCCTGTGCGTTCTCTTTTGAGGCTACAAGCTTAGACATACACGCAACACCAAAGCTTTTCGATTTACAACGTGTTGTTTAGGAAAAACAAGATAATTTCGCACGATGCGAGATTTCCTTTAAACGTGGTTTCTGACAAATTTTGATGAAAGAAAATTCTCCTGTGGGTTCTCTTTTGAGGCTAAACGTTTAGACATACACGTCACACCAAATCTTTTCGAGTTACAACGTGTTGTTTAGGAGATACAAGCTAATTTTTTACGATCCATTCTTCCTTCTCATAAAGTGTTTCCAATATGTACTTATTTGTCTTTACTCTGCAAAATTGTATTTCCTTATAACGTGGTATTCTTACATATTCTTTCGAGAGAAAACTCTCCTGTGCCTTCTCTTTTGAGGCTCCATGCTTACACATACACGCAACACCAAAGCTTTTCAAGTTACAACATGTTGTTTAGGAAAAAGAAGATGATTTCGCACGATGGGGATTTCCTTAACACGTGGTTTTCTGAAAAATTTTGACGAAAGAAAATTCTCCTTTGGGTTCTCTTTTGAGGCTACATGTTTAGACGTACACGCCACACCAAATCTGTTCGAGTTACAACGTATTGTTTAGGAGATACAAGCTAATTTTTTACAATGCGTTAATTCTTCTCATAAAGTGTTTCCAATACATATATATTTGTCTTTACTCTGCAACATTGTATTTCCTTATAACGTGGTATTCTTACATATTCTTTCAATAGAAAACTGTCCTGTGCGTTCTCCTTTGAGGCCACACGTTTAGACATACACGCAACATCAAAGCTTTTCGACTTACAACGTGTTGTTTAGGAAAAACAAGATAATTTCGCACAATGCGAGATTTCCTTAAAACGTGGTTTTCTGACAAATTTTGACGAAAGAAAATTCTCCTGTGGGTTCTCTTTTGAGGCTACACGTTTCAACTTACACGCCACACCAAATACTTCGAGTTACAACGTGTTGTTTAGGAAATACAAGCTAATTTTTTACGATGTATTATTCCTTCTCGTAAAGTGTTTCCAATAAGTTAGTATCTGTCTTTACTCTGCAACACTGTATTTCCTTATAACGTGGTATTCTTACATATTCTTTCGAGAGAATACTCTCCTGTGCCTTCTCTTTTGAGGCTACACGCTTAGACATACACGCAACACCAAAGCTTTTCGAGTTACAACGTGTTGTTTAGGAAGAACAAGATAATTTCGCACGATGCGGGATTTCCTTAAAACGTGGTTTTCTGAAAAATTTTGACGAAAGAAAATTCTCCTGTGGGTTCTCTTTTGAGGCTACATGTTTAGATGTACACGCCACAACAAATCCTTTCGAGTTACAACGTTTTGTTTAGGAGATACAAGCTAATTTTGTAAGATGCGTTAATTCTTCTCATAAAGTGTTTCCAATACGTACGAATTTGTCTTTACTCTGCAACACTGTATTTCCTTATAACGTGGTATTCTTACATATTCTTTCGAGGGAAAACTCTCCTGTGCGTTCTCTTTCGAGGCTACACGCTTAGACAAACACACAACACCAAAGCTTTTCGAGTTACAACGTGTTGTTTAGGAAAAAACAAGATAATTTCGCATGATGCGAGATTTCCATAAATCGTGGTTTTCTGAAAAATTTTAACGAAAGAATTTCCTCCTGTGGGTTCTCTTTTGAGGCTACACTTGTAGAGGTATGAGCCACACCAAATCTTTTCGAGTTACAAAGTTTTGTTTAGGAGATACAAGCTAATTTTGTACGATGCGTTATTTCTTCTCTTAAAGTGTTTCCAATATGTACGTATTTGTCTTTACTCTGCAACACTGTATTTCCTTATAACGTGGTATTCCTACATTTTCTTTCGAGAGAAAACTCTCCTGTGCGTTCTCTTTTGAGGCTACACGCTTAGACATACACGCAACACCAAGGCTTTTCGATTTACAACGTGTTGTTTATGAAAAACAAGATAATTTCACACGATGCGAGATTTCCTTAAAACGTGGTTTCTGACAAATTTTGATGAAAGAAAATTCTTGGGCCTGGGAGCGGCGGCAGCAGCAGCAGTAGCAGCAGCAGTGGCTGGTCCAGAGGAAGGGCCATCAGCAGTAGAACCAAGCGGACAGGGTCCAGGCAGACCCGGTGCCCACGACCACTGGCCATCGCTGGCCAGCCAGGCTGCAAGCAGCGGCGGATTTACGATGCCTTTCACCACACGGAAGCCACATCAGAACTCTGCCTCCCGCCAGTCAGTTACGAGGGCTCCATATTGGTTCTCGGTCGCCAGAGAAATCAGACTGAGGTACGCAAATATAACCCGAGAACAACATCGCGGGGGTCTAAGCCCGACGGGCGTTGGCCTGCACCCAGGCCCTGAGCTGATCGGGGGTCCACCGGGGTGCAAACCCGGCCAGGAGTTTTTTTTCCTCCAGGGCCGGCGCGCGCACCACCACCATTTTGCCTGGGGGAAGCCAGGGAGACCTAGCAGGCAAAACCAAACCGGCTAACAGGCATAGCAGGGGTCTCAGACGGTCAGTCCCTGGACTGCCCCCAGGCCCTGGGCTGCTCGGTGGGCCATCTGTGTGCCGACCCGGCCAGGAGGTTGTTTATCCGGGCCAGTTTGCGCACCACCACCATTTTGCCTACGGGAAGCCAGAGAGACCTAGCAGGCAAAACCAAACCAGCTAACAGGCATAGCCCGAGGCGGACATAGCAGGGGTCTCAGACGGTCAGGCCCTGGACTGACCCCCAGGCCCTGGGCTGCTCGTTGGGCCATCTGTGTGCTGACCCAGCCAGGAGGTTGTTAGCCAAGCAGACTCTCCCAGCACTCTCAGGGAACTCGCACACGCCACCATCCTAGCCACCTGACACACCCAATTAACACCCACAGCTGAGGGGAACTTTGCACCGACATTGGCCTGCCAGGCTTTTGCCTAGACTCAGGGCCTGAGCAGCTAGGCTAGCCTTGTGTGCACCAACACGGTTGGGAGTTCTGCTGCCCAGATCAGCCTGGGCGGCAGCACCACATCTCCAAGTCCTGCAAGTGGCTAGCTGGGTTTCCGGGCGGCCAGCTGGGAGAAGTCAGTGTGCTCCAGTGAATCCAGCGGGCCCCAGCAGGAGCCTTCGGGTGCCTGCTTTGGGATCTGAACAGCCTGGGCAGCAGCACCCTGTCTACAAGCAGTGCAGGAGGTAAGCTGTGCACCAGAGGCCAACGGGGAAGGGGCAGCTTGCACTGGTGAGTCCAGCACTGACAAGACAAACTAACACCAGTGAGAACTAGATGGCAAAAGGCAAACGCAAGAACGTCACTAACAGAAATCAAGGCAATATGGCAACATCTGAACCCAATTCTCCTCTACCAACATGTCCTGGATACCCCATCACACCAGTAAAACAAGATTTGGATTTAAAATCACTGGTCATGATGCTGGTACAGGAACACATGAAGGACATACTTAAAGAAATTCAGGAGAAAATGGATCAAAAGTTAGAAGCCCTTGCAAGGGAAACACAAAAATCATTGAAAGAAATCCAGGAGAATACAAAAGCCAACAAGGAGGAAATGCAAAAAACACTTAAAGAAATACAGGAGAACTTTGGTCAACAGGCTGAGGTCATGAAAGACGAAACACAAAAATCTCTTAATGAAATGCAGGAGAACTTTGGTCAACAGGCTGAGCTCATGAAAGAGGAAACACAAAAATCTCTTAAAGAATTACAGGAAAACACAAACATGCAAGTGAAGGAGCTAAGCAAAACCATCCAGGATCAAAAATCAGAAGTAGAAACAACTAAGAAAACTCAAAGGGAGACAACTTTGGAGATAGAAAGCCTTGGGAAGAAATCAGGGGACAGAGATGCAAATATCAACAACAGAATACACGAGATAGAAGAAAGAATCTCAGATGCTGAAGATTCCATAGAAACCATGGTCTCAACAGTTAAAGAAAATGCAAAATGCAAAAAGCTTGTAACCCAAAATATCCAGGAAATCCAGGACACAATGAGAAGACCAAACCTAAGGATTATAGGCATAGATGAGAGTGAAGATTTACAACTTAAAGGGCCAGCAAATATCTTCAATAAAATTATGGAAGAAAACTTCCCTAACCTAAAGAGAGAGATGCCCATGAATATACAAGAAGCCTACAGAACTCCAAACAGACTGGACCAGAAGAGAAATACTTCCCGTCACATAATAATCAAAACACCAAATGTTCTAAACAAAGAAAGAATACTAAAGGCAGTAAGAGAAAAAGGCCAAGTAACATGTAAAGGAACACCTATCAGAATCACAGCAGACTTTTCACCGGAGACTATGAAGGCTAGAAGGTCCTGGGCAGATCTCATGCAGACTCTAAGAGAACACAAATGCCAACGAAAACAACTATATCCAGCAAAACTCTCAATCACCATAGATGGAGAAACTAAGATATTTCATGACAAAACCAAGTTTACCCAATATCTATCCACAAACCCGGCCCTAAAAAGGATAATAGGAAGACAACACCAATACAAGGAGGGAAACTTCACCCTGGAAAAAGCAAGATAGTAACCTTTCATCAAACCCAAAAGAAGTTAAGCATTAAAATTTAAAAAATAACGTCAAAAATGATAGGAAGTAACAATCACTATTCCTTAATATCTCTTAACATCAATGGACTTAATGCCCCAACAAAAAGACACAGACTAACTGAATGGATACGTAAACAGGACCCTACATTTTGCTGCTTACAGGAAACACACCTCAGGTTCAAAGACAATCACTACCTTAGAGTAAAAGTCTGGAAGACAATTTTACAAGCAAATGGTCTCAGGAAACAAGCTGGAGTAGCCATTTTAATATCAGATAAAATTGACTTTCAACCCAAAGTCATCAAAAGAGACCCTGAGGGACACTTCTTGCTGGTCAAAGGAAAAATACAAAAAGAAGAACTGTCAATCCTGAACATCTATGCCCCAAATGCAAGGGCACCCTCTTTCGTAAAAGAAACTTTATTAAAAGTAAAAGCACACATTGCACCTAACACAATAATTGTGGGTGACTTCAACACTGCACTTTCTTCAATGGACCGATCAGGAAAACAGAAACTAAACAAGGACACAATGAAACTAATTGAAGCTTTGGACCAATTAGATTTAACAGATATATATAGAACATTCTATCCTAAAACAAAAGAATATACCTTTTTCTCAGCACCTCATGGTACCTTCTCCAAAATCGACCATATAATTGGTCACAAGACAGACCTCAACAAATATAAGAAGATAGAACTAATACCATGCCTCCTATCTGATCACTATGGAGTAAAAGTGGTCTTCAATAGCAACAGAAACAACAGAAAACCCACATACACGTGGAAACTGAACAATACTCTACTCAATGATACCTTGGTCAAGGAAGAAATAAAGAAAGAAATTAAAGACTTTTTAGAACACAATAAAAATGAAAACACAACATACCCAAATCAATGGGACACAATGAAAGCAGTGCTAAGAGGAAAACTCATAGCCCTGAGTGCCTCCAAAAAGAAAATGGAGAGAGCATACATTACCAGCTTAATGACACACCTGAAAGCCCTAGAACAAAAAGAAGCTATTTCACCCAGGAGGAGTAGAAGGCAGGAAATCATCAAACTCAGGGCCGAAATCAATCAAGTAGAAACAAAGAGAACCATACAAAAAATCAACAAAACCAGGAGCTGGTTCTTTGAGAAAATCAACAAGAGAGATAAACCCTTAGCCAGACTGACCAAAGGGCACAGAGAAAGTATCCAAATTAACAAACTTAGAAATGAAAAGGGAGATATAACAACGGAAACTGAGGAAATCCAAAAAATCATCAGATCCTACTACAAGAGCCTGTACTCAACACAACTGGAGAATCTGGAGGAAATGGACAATTTCCTTGACAGATACCAAATACCAAAATTAAATCAGGACCAACTAGACCATCTAAACAGTCCCATAATGCCTAAAGAAATAGAAGGAGTCATAGAAAGTCTTCCAACCAAAAAAAGCACAGGACCAGATGGCTTCAGTGCAGAATTCTACAAGACCTTCAAAGAAGAGTTAACACCAATACTCTTCAAACTATTCCACAAAATAGAAACAGAAGGAACACTACCCAATTCCTTCTACGAAGCCACAATTACGCTGATACCAAAGCCACAAAAAGATCCAACAAAGAAAGAGAACTTCAGACCAATTTCCCTTATGAACATCGATGCAAAAATACTCAATAAAATTCTTGCTTACCGAATCCAAGAACACATCAAAACGATCATCCACCATGATCAAGTAGGCTTTATCCCGGGAATGCAGGGTTGGTTCAATATACGGAAATCCATCAATACAATCCACTACATAAACAAACTCAAATAACAAAACCACATGGTCATTTCATTGGATGCTGAAAAAGCATTTGACAAAATTCAGCATCCCTTCATGCTTAAAGTCTTGGAGAGAACAGGAATTCAAGGCCCATACCTAAACATAGTAAAAGCAATATACAGCAAACCGGTAGCCAGCATCAAACTAAATGGAGAGAAACTTGAAGCAATCCCACTGAAATCAAGGACCAGACAAGGCTGCCCCCTTTCTCCTTATCTTTTCAATATTGTACTTGAAGTACTAGCTCGGGCAATTCGACAACATAAGGAGGTCAAAGGGATACAAATTGGAAAGGAAGAAGTCAAACTATCATTATTTACAGACGACATGATCGTCTACCTAAGTGACCCAAAGAACTCCACTAGAGAGCTCCTACAGCTGATAAACAACTTCAGCAAAGTGGCAGGTTATAAAATCAACTCAAGCAAATCAGTGGCCTTCCTATACTCAAAGGATAAGCAGGCTGAGAAAGAAATTAGGGAAATGACCCCCTTCACAATAGCCTCAAACAGTATAAAGTATCTTGGGGTGACCCTTACCAAACATGTGAAAGATCTGTATGACAAGAACTTCAAGACTCTGAAGAAGGAAATGGAAGAAGACCTCAAAAAATGGGAAAACCTCCCATGCTCATGGATCGGTAGAACCAATATAGTTAAAATGGCCATTCTGCCTAAAGCACTATACAGATTCAATGCAATACCCATCAAAATCCCAACTCAATTCTTCACAGAGTTAGAAAGAGCAATTATCAAATTCATCTGGAACAACAAAAAACCCAGGATAGCTAAAACTATTCTCAGCACAAAAGAAAATCTGGGGGAATCAGTATCCCTGACCTCAAGCAATACTACAGAGCAATAGTGTTAAAAACTGCATGGTGTTGGTACAGTGACAGACAGGAGGATCAATGGAACAGGATTGAAGATCTAGAAATGAACCCACACACCTATGGCCACTTGATCCTTGACAAAGAGGCTGAAAACATCCAATGGAAAAAAGATAGCCTTTTCAACAAATGGTGCTGGTTCAACTGGAGGTCAGCATGCAGAAGAATGCGAATTGATCCATCCTTGTCTCCTTGTACTAAGCTCAAATCCAAATGGATCAAGGACCTCCACATAAAGCCAGACACTCTGAAGCTAATAGAAAAGAAACTGGGGAAGAACCTTGAGGACATCGGTACAGGGAGAAAGTTTCTGAACAGAACACCAATAGCGTATGCTCTAAGAGCAAGAATTGACAAATGGGACCTCATGAAATTACAAAGTTTCTGTAAGGCAAAGGACACCATCAAGAGGAAAAATCGGCAACCAACAAATTGGGAAAAGATCTTCACCAATCCTACATCATATAGAGGGCTAATATCCAATATATATAAAGAACTCAAGAAGTTAGACTCCAGAAAACCAAACAACCCTATTAAAAAATGGGGTACAGAGTTAAACAAAGAATTCTCACCTGAAGAACTTCGGATGGCGGAGAAGCATCTTAAAAAATGCTCAACTTCATTAGTCATCAGGGAAATGCAAATCAAAACAACCCTAAGATTTCATCTTACACCAGTCAGAATGGCTATGATTAAAAATTCAGGAGACAGCAGGTGTTGGAGAGGGTGTGGAGAAAGAGGAACACTCCTCCACTGCTGGTGGGGTTGCAAATTGGTACAACCACTCTGGAAATCAGTCTGGCGGTTCCTCCGAAAACTGGGCACCTCACTTCCAGAAGATCCTGCTATACCACTCCTGGGCATATACCCAGAAGACTCCCCTCCATGTAATAAGGATACATGTTCTACTATGTTCATAGCAGCCCTATTTATAATTGCCAGATGCTGGAAAGAACCCAGGTATCCCTCAACAGAAGAGTGGATGCAAAAAATGTGGTATATCTACACAATGGAGCACTATTCTGCCATTAGAAACAATGAATTCATGAAATTCTTAGGCAAATGGATGGAGCTAGAGAATATCATACTAAGTGAGGTAACCCAGACTCAAAAGGTGAATCATGGTATGCACTCACTAATAAGTGGATATTAACCTAGAAAACTGGAATACCCAAAACATAATCCACACATCAAATGAGGAACAAGAAGAAAGGAGGAGTGGCCCCTGGTTCTGGAAAGCCTCAGTGAAACAGTATTTAGCAAAACCAGAACGGGGAAGTGGGAAGGGGTGGATGGGAGGACAGGGGAAGAGAAGGGGGCTTTCGGGACTTTCGGGGAGTGGGGGGGCTAGAAAAGGGGAAATCATTTGAAATGTAAATAAATTATATCGAATAAAAAAAAGTTAACACTAAAAAAAAATAAGACAAAAAAAAAAGGAGTGGGAGTGGATGGGTTGGTGAGCAGGGAGAAGGGGTTATGGGATAGTGTGTTTTCAGAGGGGAAACCAGGAATGCAGATAATATTTAAAATGTAAATAAAGAAAATATTTAATTTAAAAAACGTAAAAAAAAAAAAAAGAAAGAAAGAAAATTCTCCTGTGGGTTCTCTGTTGAGGCTACACGTTTAGACGTACACGTCACACCAAATCTTTTCGAGTTACAACATGTTGTTTAGGAGATACAAGCTAATTTTTTACGATGCATTCTTTCTTCTCGTAAAGTGTTTCCAATCTGTACTTATTTGTCTTTAATCTGCAAAATTGTATTTCCTTATAACGTGGGATTCTTACATATTCTTTCGAGAGAAAACTCTCCTGTGCCTTCTCTTTTGAGGCTCCACGCTTACACATACACGCAACACCAAAGCTTTTCGAGTTACAACATGTTGTTTAGGAAAAAGAAGATGATTTCGCACGATGGGGGATTTCCTTAAAACGTGGTTTTCTGAAAAATTTGGACGAAAGAAAATTCTCCTGTGGGTTCTCTTTTGAGGCTACATGTTTAGAAGTACACGCCACGCCAAACCTTTTCGAGTTACAACGTGTTGTTTAGGAGATACAAGCTAATTTTGTACGATGCTTTAATTCTTCTCGTAAAGTGTTTCCAAAACGTACGTATTTGTCTTTACTCTGCAACACTGTATTTCCTTATAACATGGTATTCTTACATATTCTTTCGAGAGAAAACTATCCTTTGCATTCCCTTTTGAGGCTACACATTTAGACATACAGGCAACACCAATGCTTTTCGAATTACAACGTGTTGTTTATGAAAAACAAGATAATTTCGCACAATGCGGGATTTCCTTAAACCATTGTGTTCTGACAAATTTTGAGGAAAGAAAATTCTCCTGTGGGTTCTCTTTTGATGCTACACGTTTAGACGTGCACGCCACACCAAATCCTTTCCAGTTACCAAGTGTTTAGGAGATACAAGCTAATTTTGTACTATGTGTTATTTCTTCTCTTAAAGTGTTTCCAATAAGTACGCATTTGTCTTTACTCTGCAACACTCTATTTCCTTATAACATTGTATTCTTACATGTTCTTTCAAGAGAAAACTCTCCTGGGAGTTCTCTTTAGAGGCTACACGCTTAGACATACACGCAACACCAAAGCTTTTCGAGTTACAACGTGTTGTTTAGGAAAAACAAGATAATTTCGCACGATGCGGGATTTCCTTAAAACGTGGTTTTCTGACAAATTTTGACGAAAGAAAATTCTACTGTGTCTTCTTTTTTGAGGCTACAGGTTTAGACGTACACGCCACACTGAATCTTTTCGAGTTACCACGTGTTGTTTAGGAGATACAAGCTAATTTTTTACGATGTGTTATTTCTTCTCGTAAAGTGTTTCCCATACATACGTATTTGTCTTTACTCTGCAACACTGTATTTCCTTATAACGTGGTATTCTTATATATTCTTTCGAGAGAAAACTCTCCTGTCCGTTCTCTTTTGAGGACACACGTTTAGACATACACGCAACACCAAAGCTTTTCGAGTTATAACGTGTTGTTTAGGAAAAACAAGATAATTTCGCACAATGCGGGATTTCCTTAAAACGTGGTTTTCTGACAAATATTGACAAAAGAAAATTCTCCTGTGGGTTCTCTTTTGAGGCTACAAGTTTCAAATTACATGCCACACCAAATCCTTTGAGTTACAACGTGTTGTTTAGGAAATACAAGCTAATTTTGTACTATGTATTATTCCTTCTCGTAAAGTGTTTCCAATAAGTAAGTATCTGTCTTTACTCTGCAACACTGTATTTCCTTATAACGTGGTATTCTTACATATTCTTTCGAGAGAATACACTACTGTGCCTTCTCTTTTGAGGCTACACGCTTAGACATACACGCAACACCAAAGCTTTTCGAGTTACAACGTGTTGTTTAGGAAAAGCAAGATAATTTCGCACGATGAGTGATTTCCTTAAAACATGGTTTTCTGAAAAAAATTTGACGAAAGAAAATTCTCCTGTGGGTTATCTTTTGAGGCTACACGTTTAGATGTAAACATCACACCAAATCTTTTCGAGTTACAACGTGTTGTTTAGGAGATACAAGCTAATTTTGTACCATGCGTTATTTCTTCTCATTAAGTGTTTCCAATACATAAGTATTTGTCTTTTCTCTGCAACACCGTATCCTTATTACGTGGTATTCTTACATATTCTTTCGAGAGAAAACTCTCCTGTGGGTTCTCTTTTGAGGCTACACGCTTAGACATACACGCAATACCAAAGATTTTCGCGTTACAACGTGTTGTTTAGGAAAAACAAGATAATTTCGCACAATGCGGGATTTCCTCAAAACGTGATTTTCTGACAAATTTTGACCAAAGAAAATTCTCCTATGGGTTCTCATTTGAGACTACACGTTTAGACGTACAGGCCACACCAAATCTTTGTAAGTTACAACATGTTGTTCAGGAGATACAAGCTAATTTTTTTACGATGCATTATTTCTTCTCGTAAAGTTTAAGTTTTTCCAATAAGTATGTATTTGCCTCTACTCTGCAACACTGTATTTCCTTATAACGTGGTATTCTTACATATTATTTCGAGAGAAAACTCTCCTGTGCGTTCTCGGATTTCCTTAAACCGTTGTGTTCTGACAAATTTTGAAGAAAGAAAATTCTCCTGTGGGTTCTCTTATGATGCTACACGTTTAGACATGCACGCCACACCAAATCCTTTCGAGTTACCACGTGTTGTTTAGGAGATACAGGCTAATTTTGTACGATGTGTTATTTCTTCTCGTAAATTGTTTCCAATACGTACGTATTTGTCTTTCTCTGCAACACTGTATTTCCTTATAACGTGGTATTCTTACATATTCTTTCGAGGGAAAACTCTCCTGAGCGTTCTCTTTTGAGGCTACATGTTTAGACATACAAGCAACACCAAAGCTTTTCGAGTTACAACGTGTTGTTTAGGAAAAACTAGATAATTTCGCACGATGCGAGATTTCCATAAACGTGGTTTTCTGAAAAATTTGACAATAGAAAGTTCTCCTGTGGGTTCTCTTTTGAGGCTACATGTTTAGACGTACACGCCACACCAAATCTGTTCGAGTTACAACGTGTTGTTTAGGAGATACAAGCTAATATTTTACAATGTGTTAATTCTTCTCATAAAGTGTTTCCAATACGTACGTATTTGTCTTTACTCTGCAACATTGTATTTCCTTATAACGTGGTATTCTTACATATTCTTTCGATAGAAAACTGTCCTGTGCGTTCCCTTTTGTGGCTACACACTTAGACATACAGGCAACACCAAAGCTATTCAAGTTACAACATGTAGTTTAGGAAAAATTTTGTACGATGCATTATTTCTTCTTGTAAAGTGTTTCCAATACGTACTTATTTGTCTTTACTCTGCAACACTGTATTTCCTTATAACGTGGTATTCTTACATATTCTTTTGAGAGAAAACTCTCCTGTGCATTGTTTAGGAAAAACAAGATAATTTCACACGATGTGAGATTTCCTTAAAACGTGGTTTCTGACAAATTTTGATGAAAGAAAATTCTCCTGTGGGTTCACTTTGGAGGCTACACGTTTAGACGTACGAGCCACACCAAATCTTTTCGAGTTACAACGTGCTGTTTAGGAAAAACAAGATAATTTCTCAGGATGCGAGATTTCCATAAAACGTGGTTTTCTGAAAAAATTTTGCCGTAAGAAAGTTCTCCTGTGGGTTCTCTTATGAGGCTACACGTTTACACGTACACGCCACACCAAATTCTTTCGAGTTACAAGGTGTTGTTTAGGAGATACAAGCTAATTTTGTACCATGCGTTATTTCTTCTCATAAAGTATTTACAATACGTACCTATTTATCTTTAATCTGCAACACTTTATTTCCTTATAACGTGGTATTCTTACATATTCTTTCTTTTTTTTCTTTTTTTTTTTCTTTTTCTTTTTTTTTTTAGGCTTGATACAATTTATTTGCTTTTCTTTAGAATTTTTTTTATTGTTATTTTTTTTATTCGTACGATGCGGGATTTCCTTAAGACGTGGTTTTCTGACAAGTTTTAAGGAAAGAAAATTCTCCTGTGGGTTCTCTTACGAGGCTAAGCATTTAGACCTACACGCCACACCAAATCCTTTCGAGTTACAAGGTGTTGTTTAGGAGATACAAGCTAATTTTGTAACATGCATTAATTCTTCTCATAAAGTATTTACAATCTGTACCTATTTATCTTTACTCTGCAACACTGTATTTACTTATAACGTGGTATTCTTACATATTCTTTCGAGAGAAAACTCTCCTCTGCATTCTCTTTTGAGGCTACACGCTTAGATATACACGCCACACCAAAGCTTTTCGTGTTACAACATTTTGTTTGTGAAAAACAAGATAATTTCGCAGGATGCGAGATTTCCTTAAAACGTGGTTTCTGACAAATTTTGATGAAAGAAAATTCTCCTGTGGGTTCTCTTTTGAGGCTACACGAAGAAATAATGCATCGTTCAAAATTAGCTTGTATCTCCTAAACAACACGTTGTAACTCAAAAAGATTTGGTGTGGCGTGTACATCTAAACGTGTAGCCTCAAAAGAGAACCCACAGGAGAGTTTTCTCTCGAGAGAACATGTAAGAATACCACGTTATAAGGAAATACAGTGTTGCAGAATAAAGACAAATATGTACACATTGTAAACACTTTACGAGAAGAAATAACGCATCATACAAAATTAGCTTGTATCTCCTAAACAACACGTTGTAACTCGAAAAGATTTGGTGTGGCATGTACGTCTAAATGTGTAGCCTCAAAAGAGAACCCAAAGGAGAATTTTTGTTCGTCAAAATATGTCAGAAAACCACGTTTTAAGTAAATCCCGCATCGTGTGAAATTATCTTGTTTTTCTTAAACAACACGTTGTAACTTGAAAAGATTTGGTGTTGCGTGTATGTCTAAGCATGTAGCCTCAAAAGCGAATGCACAGGAGAGTTTTCTCTCGAAAGAAGATGTAAGAATACCACGTTCTAGGAAATACAGTGTTGTAGACTAAAGACAAATACGTACGTATTGGAAACACTTTTAGAGTTGAAATAATGCATCGTTCAAAATTAGCTTGCATCTCCTTAACAACATGTTGTAACTCGAAACGATTTGGTGTGGCGTGTACGACTAAACGTGTAGTCTCAAAAGAGAACCCAGAGGAGAATTTTCTTTCTTCAAAATGTTTCAGAAATCACGTTTTTAGGAAATCCCGCATTGTGGGAAATTATCTTGATTTTCCTAAACAACACGTTGTAACTCGAAAAGCTTTGGTGTTACGTGTATGTCTAAGCGTGTAGTCTCAAAAGAGAACGCAGAGGAGAGTGATCTCTCGAAAGAATATGTAAGAACACCACGTTATAAGGAAATACCGTATTGCGGAATAAAGACAAATACGTATGTATTGGAAACACTTTACGAGAAGAAATAAAACATCGTTCAAAATTAGTTTGTATCTCCTAAACAACACGTTGTAACTCAAAAAGATTTGGTGTGGCGTGTATGTCTAAGCGTGTAGCCTCAAAAGAGAACGCACAGGAGAGTTTTCTCTCGAAAGAATATTTAAGAATACCACGTTATAAGGAAATACAGTGTTGCAGAATAAAGACAAATACGTACATATTGGAAACACTTTATGAGAAGAAATAACGCATCGTACAAAATTAGCTTGTATCTCCTAAACAACACATTGTAACTCGAAAAGAGTTGGTGTGGCATGTACGTCTAAATGTGTAGCCTCAAAAGAGAACCCACAGGAGAATTTTCTTTCGTCAAAATATGTCAGAAAACCACGTTTTACGGTAATCCCGCATCGTGTGAAATTATCTTGTTTTTCCTAAACAACACGTTGTAACTTGAAAAGCTTTGGTGTTGCGTGTATGTCTAAGCGTGTATCCTCAAAAGCGAACGTACAGGAGTGTTTTCTCTCGAAATAAGATGTAAGAATACCACGTTCTAAGGAAATACAGCGTTGCAGACTAAAGACAAATAGGTACTTATTGGAAACACTTTTAGAGATGAAATAACGCATCGTTCAAAATTAGCTTGTATCTCCTAAACAACACGTTGTAACTCGAAAAGATTTGGTGTGGCGTGTACGTCTAAATGTGTAGCCTCAAAAGAGAACCCACAGGAGAATTTTCTTTCGTCAAAATTTTTCAGAAATCACGTTTTGAGGAAATCCCGCATTGTGCGAAATTATCTTGTTTTTCCTAAACAACACGTTGTAACTCGAAAAGCTTTGGTGTTACTTGTATGTCTAAGCATGTAGCCTCAAAAGAGAACCCACAGGAGAGTTTTCTCTCGAAAGAATATGTAAGAATACCACGTAATAAGGATACGGTGTTGCAGAGAAAAGACAAATACTTATGTATTGGAAACACTTAATGAGAAGAAATAACGCATGGTACAAAATTAGCTTGTATCTCCTAAACAACACGTTGTAACTCGAAAAGATTTGGTGTGATGTTTACATCTAAACGTGCAGCCTCAAAAGAAAACCCACAAGAGAATTTTCTTTCGTCAAATTTTTTTCAGAAAACCACGTTTTAAGGAAATCACTCATCGTGCGAAATCATCTTGTTTTTCCTAAACAACACGTTGTAACTCGAAAAGCTTTGGTGTTGCGTTTCCAATACATATGTATTTTCCTTTACTCTGCAACACTGTATTTCCTTACAACGTGGTATTCTTACATATTCTTTCGAGAGAAAACTCTCCTGTGCGTTCTCTTTTGGGGCTACACGCTTAGACATACACGCAACACCAAAGCTTTTCGAGTTAAAACGTTTTGTTTAGGAAAAACAAGATAATTTCGCATGATGCGGTATTTCCTTCATACCTGGTTTTCTGACAAATTTTGACCAAAGAAAATTCTCCTATGGTTTCTCTTTTGAGGCTACACGATTAGACGTACAGGCCACACCAAATCTTTTTAAGTTACAACGTGTTGTTTAGGAGATACAAGCTAATTTTGTAAGATGCGTTATTTCTTCTCGTAAAGTTTTTCCAATACGTGATTATTTGTCTTTACTCTGCAACACTGTATTTCCTAATAACGTGGTATTCTTATATATTCTTTCGAGAAAAAAACTCTCCTTTGCATTCTCTTTTGAGGCTACACGCTTAGACATACACGCAACACCAAAGGTTTTCGCGTTACAACGTGTTGCTTAGGAAAAACAAGATAATTTCGCACGATGCAGGATTTCTTTAAACGTGGTTTTCTGACAAATTTTGATGAACGAAAATTCTCCTGTGGGTTCTCGTTTGAGGCTACACGTTTAGACGTACACACCACACCAAATCTTTTCGAGTTATAACGTGATGTTTAGGAGATACATACTGATTTTTTACGATGCCTTATTTCTTCTCGTAAAGTTTAAGTGTTTCCAATAAGTACGTATTTGTCTTTACTCTGCAACACTGTATTTCCTTATAACGTGGTATTCTTACATATTCTTTCGAGAGAAAACTCTCCTGTGCGTTCTCTTTTGAGGCTACATGCTTTGACGTACACGCAACACCAAAGCTTTTCGAGTTACAATGTGTTGTTTAGGAAAAACAAGATAATTTAGCAAGATGCGGGATTTCCTTAAAACGTGGTTTTCTGACAAATTTTGACGAAAGAAAATTCTCCTTTTGGTTCTCTTTAGATGCTACATGTTAAGACGTACACGCCACAACAATTCTTTTCGAGATACAACGTGTAGTTTTGGAGATACAAGCTAATTTTGTACTATGCGTTATTTCTTCTCGTAAAGAGTTTCCAATGCGTACGTATATGTCTTTACTCTGCAAAACTGTATTTCCTTATGAAGTGGTATTCTTACATATCCTTTCGAGAGAAAACTGTCCTGTGCCTTCTCTTTTGAGGCTACACACTTAGACATACACGCAACATGAAAGCTTTTCGACTTACAACGTGTTGTTTAGGAAAAACAAGATAATTTCGCACGATGCGGGATTTCCTTAAAACGTGATTTTCTGAAAAATTTTGACGAAAGAAAATTCTCCTTTTGGTTCTCTTTAGATGCTACATGTTAAGACGTACACGCCACAACAATTCTTTTCGAGATACAACGTGTAGTTTTGGAGATACAAGCTAATTTTGTACTATGCGTTATTTCTTCTCGTGAAGAGTTTCCAATGCGTACGTATATGTCTTTACTCTGCAAAACTGTATTTCCTTATGAAGTGGTATTCTTACATATCCTTTCGAGAGAAAACTGTCCTGTGCCTTCTCTTTTGAGGCTACACACTTAGACATACACGCAACATGAAAGCTTTTCGACTTACAACGTGTTGTTTAGGAAAAACAAGATAATTTCGCACGATGCGGGATTTCCTTAAAACGTGATTTTCTGAAAAATTTTGACGAAAGAAAATTCTCCTTTTGGTTCTCTTTAGATGCTACATGTTAAGACGTACACGCCACAACAATTCTTTTCGAGATACAACGTGTAGTTTTGGAGATACAAGCTAATTTTGTACTATGCGTTATTTCTTCTCGTAAAGAGTTTCCAATGCGTACGTATATGTCTTTACTCTGCAAAACTGTATTTCCTTATGAAGTGGTATTCTTACATATCCTTTCGAGAGAAAACTGTCCTGTGCCTTCTCTTTTGAGGCTACACACTTAGACATACACGCAACATGAAAGCTTTTCGACTTACAACGTGTTGTTTAGGAAAAACAAGATAATTTAGCAAGATGCGGGATTTCCTTAAAACGTGGTTTTCTGACAAATTTTGACGAAAGAAAATTCTCCTTTTGGTTCTCTTTAGATGCTACATGTTAAGACGTACACGCCACAACAATTCTTTTCGAGATACAACGTGTAGTTTTGGAGATACAAGCTAATTTTGTACTATGCGTTATTTCTTCTCGTAAAGAGTTTCCAATGCGTACGTATATGTCTTTACTCTGCAAAACTGTATTTCCTTATGAAGTGGTATTCTTACATATCCTTTCGAGAGAAAACTGTCCTGTGCCTTCTCTTTTGAGGCTACACACTTAGACATACACGCAACATGAAAGCTTTTCGACTTACAACGTGTTGTTTAGGAAAAACAAGATAATTTCGCACGATGCGGGATTTCCTTAAAACGTGATTTTCTGAAAAATTTTGACGAAAGAAAATTCTCCTTTTGGTTCTCTTTAGATGCTACATGTTAAGACGTACACGCCACAACAATTCTTTTCGAGATACAACGTGTAGTTTTGGAGATACAAGCTAATTTTGTACTATGCGTTATTTCTTCTCGTAAAGAGTTTCCAATGCGTACGTATATGTCTTTACTCTGCAAAACTGTATTTCCTTATGAAGTGGTATTCTTACATATCCTTTCGAGAGAAAACTGTCCTGTGCCTTCTCTTTTGAGGCTACACACTTAGACATACACGCAACATGAAAGCTTTCGACTTACAACGTGTTGTTTAGGAAAAACAAGATAATTTCGCACGATGCGGGATTTCCTTAAAACGTGATTTTCTGAAAAATTTTGACGAAAGAAAATTCTCCTTTTGGTTCTCTTTAGATGCTACATGTTAAGACGTACACGCCACAACAATTCTTTTCGAGATACAACGTGTAGTTTTGGAGATACAGGCTAATTTTGTACTATGCGTTATTTCTTCTCGTAAAGAGTTTCCAATGCGTACGTATATGTCTTTACTCTGCAAAACTGTATTTCCTTATGAAGTGGTATTCTTACATATCCTTTCGAGAGAAAACTGTCCTGTGCCTTCTCTTTTGAGGCTACACACTTAGACATACACGCAACATGAAAGCTTTTCGACTTACAACGTGTTGTTTAGGAAAAACAAGATAATTTCGCACGATGCGGGATTTCCTTAAAACGTGATTTTCTGAAAAATTTTGACGAAAGAAAATTCTCCTTTTGGTTCTCTTTAGATGCTACATGTTAAGACGTACACGCCACAACAATTCTTTTCGAGATACAACGTGTAGTTTTGGAGATACAAGCAAATTTTGTACTATGCGTTATTTCTTCTAGTAAAGAGTTTCCAATGCGTACGTATATGTCTTTACTCTGCAAAACTGTATTTCCTTATGAAGTGGTATTCTTACATATCCTTTCGAGAGAAAACTGTCCTGTGCCTTCTCTTTTGAGGCTACACACTTAGACATACACGCAACATGAAAGCTTTTCGACTTACAACGTGTTGTTTAGGAAAAACAAGATAATTTCGCACGATGCGGGATTTCCTTAAAACGTGATTTTCTGAAAAATTTTGACGAAAGAAAATTCTCCTTTTGGTTCTCTTTAGATGCTACATGTTAAGACGTACACGCCACAACAATTCTTTTCTAGATACAACGTGTAGTTTTGGAGATACAAACTAATTTTGTACTATGCGTTATTTCTTCTCGTAAAGAGTTTCCAATGCGTACGTATAGGTCTTTACTCTGCAAAACTGTATTTCCTTATGAAGTGGTATTCTTACATATCCTTTCGAGAGAAAACTGTCCTGTGCCTGCTCTTTTGAGGCTACACACTTAGACATACACGCAACATGAAAGCTTTCGACTTACAACGTGTTGTTTAGGAAAAACAAGATAATTTCGCACGATGCGGGATTTCCTTAAAACGTGATTTTCTGAAAAATTTTGACGAAAGAAAATTCTCCTTTTGGTTCTCTTTAGATGCTACATGTTAAGACGTACACGCCACAACAATTCTTTTCGAGATACAACGTGTAGTTTTGGAGATACAGGCTAATTTTGTACTATGCGTTATTTCTTCTCGTAACGAGTTTCCAATGCGTACGTATATGTCTTTATTCTGCAAAACTGTATTTCCTTATGAAGTGGTATTCTTACATATCCTTTCGAGAGAAAACTGTCCTGTGCCTTCTCTTTTGAGGCTACACACTTAGACATACACGCAACATGAAAGCTTTTCGACTTACAACGTGTTGTTTAGGAAAAACAAGATAATTTCGCACGATGCGGGATTTCCTTAAAACGTGATTTTCTGAAAAATTTTGACGAAAGAAAATTCTCCTTTTGGTTCTCTTTAGATGCTACATGTTAAGACGTACACGCCACAACAATTCTTTTCGAGATACAACGTGCAGTTTTGGAGATACAAGCTAATTTTGTACTATGCGTTATTTCTTCTAGTAAAGAGTTTCCAATGCGTACGTATATGTCTTTACTCTGCAAAACTGTATTTCCTTATGAAGTGGTATTCTTACATATCCTTTCGAGAGAAAACTGTCCTGTGCCTTCTCTTTTGAGGCTACACACTTAGACATACACGCAACATGAAAGCTTTTCGACTTACAACGTGTTGTTTAGGAAAAACAAGATAATTTCGAACGATGCGGGATTTCCTTAAAACGTGATTTTCTGAAAAATTTTGACGAAAGAAAATTCTCCTTTTGGTTCTCTTTAGATGCTACATGTTAAGACGTACACGCCACAACAATTCTTTTCTAGATACAACGTGTAGTTTTGGAGATACAAGCTAATTTTGTACTATGCGTTATTTCTTCTCGTAAAGAGTTTCCAATGCGTACGTATAGGTCTTTACTCTGCAAAACTGTATTTCCTTATGAAGTGGTATTCTTACATATCCTTTCGAGAGAAAACTGTCCTGTGCCTTCTCTTTTGAGGCTACACACTTAGACATACACGCAACATGAAAGCTTTTCGACTTACTACGTGTTGTTTAGGAAAAACAAGATAATTTCGCACGATGCGGGATTTCCTTAAAACGTGATTTTCTGAAAAATTTTGACGAAAGAAAATTCTCCTTTTGGTTCTCTTTAGATGCTACATGTTAAGACGTACACGCCACAACAATTCTTTTCGAGATACAACGTGTAGTTTTGGAGATACAAGCTAATTTTGTACTATGCGTTATTTCTTCTCGTAAAGAGTTTCCAATGCGTATGTATATATCTTTACTCTGCAAAACTGTATTTCCTTATGAAGTGGTATTTTTACATATCCTTTGGAGAGAAAACTGTCCTGTGCCTTCTCTTTTGAGGCTACACACTTAGACATACACGCAACATGAAAGCTTTCAACTTACAACGTGTTGTTTAGGAAAAACAAGATAATTTCGCACGATGCGGGATTTCCTTAAAACGTGATTTTCTGACAAATTTTGACGAAAGAAAATTCTCCTTTTGGTTCTCTTTAGATGCTACATGTTAAGACGTACACGCCACAACAATTCTTTTCGAGATACAACGTGTAGTTTTGGAGATACAAGATAATTTTGTACTATGCGTTATTTCTTCTCGTAAAGATTTTCCAATGCGTACCTATATGTCTTTACTCTGCAAAGCTGTATTTCCTTATGCAGTGGTATTCCTACATATCCTTTCGAGAGAAAACTGTCCTTTGCCTTCTCTTTTGAGGCTACACACTTAGACATACACGCAACATGAAAGCTTTTCGACTTACAACGTGTTGTTTAGGAAAAACAAAATAATTTCGCACGATGCGGGAATTCCTTAAAACGTGATTTTCTGAAAAATTTTGACGAAAGAAAATTCTCCTTTTGGTTCTCTTTAGATGCTACATGTTAAGACTTACACGCCACAAGAATTCTTTTCGAGATACAACGTGTAGTTTTGGAGATACAAGCTAATTTTGTACTATGCGTTATTTCTTCTCGTAAAGAGTTTCCAATGCGTACGTATATGTCTTTACTCTGCAAAACTGTATTTCCTTATGAAGTGGTATTCTTACATATCCTTTCGAGAGAAAACTGTCCTGTGCCTTCTCTTTTGAGGCTACACACTTAGACATACATGCAACATGAAAGCTTTTTGACTTACAACGTGTTGTTTAGGAAAAACAAGATAATTTCGCACGATGCGGGATTTCCTTAAAACGTGATTTTCTGAAAAATTTTGACGAAAGAAAATTCTCCTTTTGGTTCTCTTTAGATGCTACATGTTAAGACGTACACGCCACAACAATTCTTTTCGAGATACAACGTGTAGTTTTGGAGATACAAGCTAATTTTGTACTATGCGTTATTTCTTCTCCTAAAGAGTTTCCAATGCGTACGTATATGTCTTTACTCTGCAAAACTGTATTTCCTTATGAAGTGGTATTCTTACATATCCTTTCGAGAGAAAACTGTCCTGTGCCTTCTCTTTTGAGGCTACACACTTAGACATACACGCAACATGAAAGCTTTTCGACTTACAACGTGTTGTTTAGGAAAAACAAGATAATTTCGCACGATGCGGGATTTCCTTAAAACGTGATTTTCTGAAAAATTTTGACGAAAGAAAATTCTCCTTTTGGTTCTCTTTAGAT
This sequence comes from Apodemus sylvaticus, assembly GCF_947179515.1. Lineage (NCBI taxonomy): Eukaryota > Metazoa > Chordata > Mammalia > Rodentia > Muridae > Apodemus > Apodemus sylvaticus. Next base: position 510,491 of record NW_026263103.1, on the reverse strand, counting down.
GCTACATGTTAAGACGTACACGCCACAACAATTCTTTTCGAGATACAACGTGTAGTTTTGAGATACAAGCTAATTTTTTACTATGCGTTATTTCTTCTCGTAAAGAGTTTCCAATGCGTACGTATATGTCTTTACTCTGCAAAACTGTATTTCCTTATGAAGTGGTATTCTTACATATCCTTTCGAGAGAAAACTGTCCTGTGCCTTCTCTTTTGAGGCTACACACTTAGACATACACGCAACATGAAAGCTTTTCGACTTACAACGTGTTGTTTAGGAAAAACAAGATAATTTCGCACGATGCGGGATTTCCTTAAAACGTGATTTTCTGACAAATTTTGACGAAAGAAAATTCTCCTTTTGGTTCTCTTTAGATGCTACATGTTAAGACGTACACGCCACAACAATTCTTTTCGAGATACAACGTGTAGTTTTGGAGATACAAGCTAATTTTGTACTATGCGTTATTTCTTCTCGTAAAGAGTTTCCAATGCGTACGTGTATGTCTTTACTCTGCAAAACTGTATTTCCTTATGAAGTGGTATTCTTACATATCCTTTCGAGAGAAAACTGTCCTGTGCCTTCTCTTTTGAGCCTACACACTTAGACATACACGCAACATGAAAGCTTTTCGACTTACAACGTGTTGTTTAGGAAAAACAAAATAATTTCGCACGATGCGGGAATTCCTTAAAACGTGATTTTCTGAAAAATTTTGACGAAAGAAAATTCTCCTTTTGGTTCTCTTTAGATGCTACATGTTAAGACTTACACGCCACAAGAATTCTTTTCGAGATACAACGTGTAGTTTTGGAGATACAAGCTAATTTTGTACTATGCGTTATTTCTTCTCGTAAAGAGTTTCCAATGCGTACGTATATGTCTTTACTCTGCAAAACTGTATTTCCTTATGAAGTGGTATTCTTACATATCCTTTCGAGAGAAAACTGTCCTGTGCCTTCTCTTTTGAGGCTACACACTTAGACATACATGCAACATGAAAGCTTTTTGACTTACAACGTGTTGTTTAGGAAAAACAAGATAATTTCGCACGATGCGGGATTTCCTTAAAACGTGATTTTCTGAAAAATTTTGACGAAAGAAAATTCTCCTTTTGGTTCTCTTTAGATGCTACATGTTAAGACGTACACGCCACAACAATTCTTTTCGAGATACAACGTGTAGTTTTGGAGATACAAGCTAATTTTGTACTATGCGTTATTTCTTCTCCTAAAGAGTTTCCAATGCGTACGTATATGTCTTTACTCTGCAAAACTGTATTTCCTTATGAAGTGGTATTCTTACATATCCTTTCGAGAGAAAACTGTCCTGTGCCTTCTCTTTTGAGGCTACACACTTAGACATACACGCAACATGAAAGCTTTTCGACTTACAACGTGTTGTTTAGGAAAAACAAGATAATTTCGCACGATGCGGGATTTCCTTAAAACGTGATTTTCTGAAAAATTTTGACGAAAGAAAATTCTCCTTTTGGTTCTCTTTAGATGCTACATGTTAAGACGTACACGCCACAACAATTCTTTTCGAGATACAACGTGTAGTTTTGAGATACAAGCTAATTTTTTACTATGCGTTATTTCTTCTCGTAAAGAGTTTCCAATGCGTACGTATATGTCTTTACTCTGCAAAACTGTATTTCCTTATGAAGTGGTATTCTTACATATCCTTTCGAGAGAAAACTGTCCTGTGCCTTCTCTTTTGAGGCTACACACTTAGACATACACGCAACATGAAAGCTTTTCGACTTACAACGTGTTGTTTAGGAAAAACAAGATAATTTCGCACGATGCGGGATTTCCTTAAAACGTGATTTTCTGACAAATTTTGACGAAAGAAAATTCTCCTTTTGGTTCTCTTTAGATGCTACATGTTAAGACGTACACGCCACAACAATTCTTTTCGAGATACAACGTGTAGTTTTGGAGATACAAGCTAATTTTGTACTATGCGTTATTTCTTCTCGTAAAGAGTTTCCAATGCGTACGTGTATGTCTTTACTCTGCAAAACTGTATTTCCTTATGAAGTGGTATTCTTACATATCCTTTCGAGAGAAAACTGTCCTGTGCCTTCTCTTTTGAGCCTACACACTTAGACATACACGCAACATGAAAGCTTTTCGACTTACAACGTGTTGTTTAGGAAAAACAAGATAATTTCGCACGATGCGGGATTTCCTTAAAACGTAATTTTCTGAAAAATTTTGACGAAAGAAAATTCTCCTTTTGGTTCTCTTTAGATGCTACATGTTAAGACGTACACGCCACAAGAATTCTTTTCGAGATACAACGTGTTGTTTTGGAGATACAAGCTAATTTTGTACTATGCGTTATTTCTTCTCGTAAAGAGTTTCCAATGCGTAAGTATATGTCTTTACTCTGCAAAACTGTATTTCCTTATGAAGTGGTATTCTTACATATCCTTTCGAGAGAAAACTGTCCTGTGCCTTCTCTTTTGAGGCTACACACTTAGACATACACGCAACATGAAAGCCTTTCGACTTACAACGTGTTGTTTAGGAAAAACAAGATAATTTCGCACGATGCGGGATTCCCTTAAAACGTGATTTTCTGAAAAATTTTGACGAAAGAAAATTCTCCTTTTGGTTCTCTTTAGATGCTACATGTTAAGACGTACACGCCACAACAATTCTTTTCGAGATACAACGTGTAGTTTTGGAGATACAAGCTAATTTTGTACTATGCGTTATTTCTTCTCGTAAAGAGTTTCCAATGCGTACGTATATGTCTTTACTCTGCAAAACTGTATTTCCTTATGAAGTGGTATTCTTACATATCCTTTCGAGAGAAAACTGTCCTGTGCCTTCTCTTTTGAGGCTACACACTTAGACATACACGCAACATGAAAGCTTTTCGACTTACAACGTGTTGTTTAGGAAAAACAAGATAATTTCGCACGATGCGGGATTTCCTTAAAACGTGATTTTCTGAAAAATTTTGACGGAAGAAAATTCTCCTTTTGGTTCTCTTTAGATGCTACATGTTAAGACGTACACGCCACAACAATTCTTTTCGAGATACAACGTGTAGTTTTGAGATACAAGCTAATTTTGTACTATGCGTTATTTCTTCTCGTAAAGAGTTTCCAATGCGTACGTATATGTCTTTACTCTGCAAAACTGTATTTCCTTATGAAGTGGTATTCTTACATATCCTTTCGAGAGAAAACTGTCCTGTGCCTTCTCTTTTGAGGCTACACACTTAGACATACACGCAACATGAAAGCTTTTCGACTTACAACGTGTTGTTTAGGAAAAACAAGATAATTTCGCACGATGCGGGATTTCCTTAAAACGTGATTTTCTGAAAAATTTTGACGAAAGAAAATTCTCCTTTTGGTTCTCTTTAGATGCTACATGTTAAGACGTACACGCCACAACAATTCTTTTCGAGATACAACGTGTAGTTTTGGAGATACAAGCTAATTTTGTACTATGCGTTATTTCTTCTCGTAAAGAGTTTCCAATGCGTACGTGTATGTCTTTACTCTGCAAAACTGTATTTCCTTATGAAGTGGTATTCTTACATATCCTTTCGAGAGAAAACTGTCCTGTGCCTTCTCTTTTGAGCCTACACACTTAGACATACACGCAACATGAAAGCTTTTCGACTTACAACGTGTTGTTTAGGAAAAACAAGATAATTTCGCACGATGCGGGATTTCCTTAAAACGTGATTTTCTGAAAAATTTTGACGAAAGAAAATTCTCCTTTTGGTTCTCTTTAGATGCTACATGTTAAGACGTACACGCCACAACAATTCTTTTCGAGATACAACGTGTAGTTTTGAGATACAAGCTAATTTTTTACTATGCGTTATTTCTTCTCGTAAAGAGTTTCCAATGCGTACGTATATGTCTTTACTCTGCAAAACTGTATTTCCTTATGAAGTGGTATTCTTACATATCCTTTCGAGAGAAAACTGTCCTGTGCCTTCTCTTTTGAGGCTACACACTTAGACATACACGCAACATGAAAGCTTTTCGACTTACAACGTGTTGTTTAGGAAAAACAAGATAATTTCGCACGATGCGGGATTTCCTTAAAACGTGATTTTCTGACAAATTTTGACGAAAGAAAATTCTCCTTTTGGTTCTCTTTAGATGCTACATGTTAAGACGTACACGCCACAACAATTCTTTTCGAGATACAACGTGTAGTTTTGGAGATACAAGCTAATTTTGTACTATGCGTTATTTCTTCTCGTAAAGAGTTTCCAATGCGTACGTGTATGTCTTTACTCTGCAAAACTGTATTTCCTTATGAAGTGGTATTCTTACATATCCTTTCGAGAGAAAACTGTCCTGTGCCTTCTCTTTTGAGCCTACACACTTAGACATACACGCAACATGAAAGCTTTTCGACTTACAACGTGTTGTTTAGGAAAAACAAAATAATTTCGCACGATGCGGGAATTCCTTAAAACGTGATTTTCTGAAAAATTTTGACGAAAGAAAATTCTCCTTTTGGTTCTCTTTAGATGCTACATGTTAAGACTTACACGCCACAAGAATTCTTTTCGAGATACAACGTGTAGTTTTGGAGATACAAGCTAATTTTGTACTATGCGTTATTTCTTCTCGTAAAGAGTTTCCAATGCGTACGTATATGTCTTTACTCTGCAAAACTGTATTTCCTTATGAAGTGGTATTCTTACATATCCTTTCGAGAGAAAACTGTCCTGTGCCTTCTCTTTTGAGGCTACACACTTAGACATACATGCAACATGAAAGCTTTTTGACTTACAACGTGTTGTTTAGGAAAAACAAGATAATTTCGCACGATGCGGGATTTCCTTAAAACGTGATTTTCTGAAAAATTTTGACGAAAGAAAATTCTCCTTTTGGTTCTCTTTAGATGCTACATGTTAAGACGTACACGCCACAACAATTCTTTTCGAGATACAACGTGTAGTTTTGGAGATACAAGCTAATTTTGTACTATGCGTTATTTCTTCTCCTAAAGAGTTTCCAATGCGTACGTATATGTCTTTACTCTGCAAAACTGTATTTCCTTATGAAGTGGTATTCTTACATATCCTTTCGAGAGAAAACTGTCCTGTGCCTTCTCTTTTGAGGCTACACACTTAGACATACACGCAACATGAAAGCTTTTCGACTTACAACGTGTTGTTTAGGAAAAACAAGATAATTTCGCACGATGCGGGATTTCCTTAAAACGTGATTTTCTGAAAAATTTTGACGAAAGAAAATTCTCCTTTTGGTTCTCTTTAGATGCTACATGTTAAGACGTACACGCCACAACAATTCTTTTCGAGATACAACGTGTAGTTTTGAGATACAAGCTAATTTTTTACTATGCGTTATTTCTTCTCGTAAAGAGTTTCCAATGCGTACGTATATGTCTTTACTCTGCAAAACTGTATTTCCTTATGAAGTGGTATTCTTACATATCCTTTCGAGAGAAAACTGTCCTGTGCCTTCTCTTTTGAGGCTACACACTTAGACATACACGCAACATGAAAGCTTTTCGACTTACAACGTGTTGTTTAGGAAAAACAAGATAATTTCGCACGATGCGGGATTTCCTTAAAACGTGATTTTCTGACAAATTTTGACGAAAGAAAATTCTCCTTTTGGTTCTCTTTAGATGCTACATGTTAAGACGTACACGCCACAACAATTCTTTTCGAGATACAACGTGTAGTTTTGGAGATACAAGCTAATTTTGTACTATGCGTTATTTCTTCTCGTAAAGAGTTTCCAATGCGTACGTGTATGTCTTTACTCTGCAAAACTGTATTTCCTTATGAAGTGGTATTCTTACATATCCTTTCGAGAGAAAACTGTCCTGTGCCTTCTCTTTTGAGCCTACACACTTAGACATACACGCAACATGAAAGCTTTTCGACTTACAACGTGTTGTTTAGGAAAAACAAGATAATTTCGCACGATGCGGGATTTCCTTAAAACGTAATTTTCTGAAAAATTTTGACGAAAGAAAATTCTCCTTTTGGTTCTCTTTAGATGCTACATGTTAAGACGTACACGCCACAAGAATTCTTTTCGAGATACAACGTGTTGTTTTGGAGATACAAGCTAATTTTGTACTATGCGTTATTTCTTCTCGTAAAGAGTTTCCAATGCGTAAGTATATGTCTTTACTCTGCAAAACTGTATTTCCTTATGAAGTGGTATTCTTACATATCCTTTCGAGAGAAAACTGTCCTGTGCCTTCTCTTTTGAGGCTACACACTTAGACATACACGCAACATGAAAGCCTTTCGACTTACAACGTGTTGTTTAGGAAAAACAAGATAATTTCGCACGATGCGGGATTCCCTTAAAACGTGATTTTCTGAAAAATTTTGACGAAAGAAAATTCTCCTTTTGGTTCTCTTTAGATGCTACATGTTAAGACGTACACGCCACAACAATTCTTTTCGAGATACAACGTGTAGTTTTGGAGATACAAGCTAATTTTGTACTATGCGTTATTTCTTCTCGTAAAGAGTTTCCAATGCGTACGTATATGTCTTTACTCTGCAAAACTGTATTTCCTTATGAAGTGGTATTCTTACATATCCTTTCGAGAGAAAACTGTCCTGTGCCTTCTCTTTTGAGGCTACACACTTAGACATACACGCAACATGAAAGCTTTTCGACTTACAACGTGTTGTTTAGGAAAAACAAGATAATTTCGCACGATGCGGGATTTCCTTAAAACGTGATTTTCTGAAAAATTTTGACGAAAGAAAATTCTCCTTTTGGTTCTCTTTAGATGCTACATGTTAAGACGTACACGCCACAACAATTCTTTTCGAGATACAACGTGTAGTTTTGAGATACAAGCTAATTTTGTACTATGCGTTATTTCTTCTCGTAAAGAGTTTCCAATGCGTACGTATATGTCTTTACTCTGCAAAACTGTATTTCCTTATGAAGTGGTATTCTTACATATCCTTTCGAGAGAAAACTGTCCTGTGCCTTCTCTTTTGAGGCTACACACTTAGACATACACGCAACATGAAAGCTTTTCGACTTACAACGTGTTGTTTAGGAAAAACAAGATAATTTCGCACGATGCGGGATTTCCTTAAAACGTGATTTTCTGAAAAATTTTGACGAAAGAAAATTCTCCTTTTGGTTCTCTTTAGATGCTACATGTTAAGACGTACACGCCACAACAATTCTTTTCGAGATACAACGTGTAGTTTTGGAGATACAAGCTAATTTTGTACTATGCGTTATTTCTTCTCGTAAAGAGTTTCCAATGCGTACGTGTATGTCTTTACTCTGCAAAACTGTATTTCCTTATGAAGTGGTATTCTTACATATCCTTTCGAGAGAAAACTGTCCTGTGCCTTCTCTTTTGAGCCTACACACTTAGACATACACGCAACATGAAAGCTTTTCGACTTACAACGTGTTGTTTAGGAAAAACAAGATAATTTCGCACGATGCGGGATTTCCTTAAAACGTGATTTTCTGAAAAATTTTGACGAAAGAAAATTCTCCTTTTGGTTCTCTTTAGATGCTACATGTTAAGACGTACACTCCACAACAATTCTTTTCGAGATACAACGTGTAGTTTTGAGATACAAGCTAATTTTGTACTATGCGTTATTTCTTCTCGTAAAGAGTTTCCAATGCGTACGTATATGTCTTTACTCTGCAAAACTGTATTTCCTTATGAAGTGGTATTCTTACATATCCTTTCGAGAGAAAACTGTCCTGTGCCTTCTCTTTTGAGGCTACACACTTAGACATACACGCAACATGAAAGCTTTTCGACTTACAACGTGTTGTTTAGGAAAAACAAGATAATTTCGCACGATGCGGGATTTCCTTAAAACGTGATTTTCTGAAAAATTTTGACGAAAGAAAATTCTCCTTTTGGTTCTCTTTAGATGCTACATGTTAAGACGTACACGCCACAACAATTCTTTTCGAGATACAACGTGTAGTTTTGGAGATACAAGCTAATTTTGTACTATGCGTTATTTCTTCTCGTAAAGAGTTTCCAATGCGTATGTATATGTCTTTACTCTGCAAAACTGTATTTCCTTATGAAGTGGTATTCTTACATATCCTTTGGAGAGAAAACTGTCCTGTGCCTTCTCTTTTGAGGCTACACACTTAGACATACACGCAACATGAAAGCTTTCAACTTACAACGTGTTGTTTAGGAAAAACAAGATAATTTCGCACGATGCGGAATTTCCTTAAAACGTGATTTTCTGAAAAATTTTGACGAAAGAAAATTCTCCTTTTGGTTCTCTTTAGATGCTACATGTTAAGACGTACACGCCACAACAATTCTTTTCGAGATACAACGTGTAGTTTTGGAGATACAAGCTAATTTTGTACTATGCGTTATTTCTTCTCGTAAAGATTTTCCAATGCGTACCTATATGTCTTTACTCTGCAAAGCTGTATTTCCTTATGCAGTGGTATTCTTACATATCCTTTCGAGAGAAAACTGTCCTGTGCCTTCTCTTTTGAGGCTACACACTTAGACATACACGCAACATGAAAGCTTTTCGACTTACAACGTGTTGTTTAGGAAAAACAAAATAATTTCGCACGATGCGGGAATTCCTTAAAACGTGATTTTCTGAAAAATTTTGACGAAAGAAAATTCTCCTTTTGGTTCTCTTTAGATGCTACATGTTAAGACGTACACGCCACAACAATTCTTTTCGAGATACAACGTGTAGTTTTGGAGATACAAGCTAATTTTGTACTATGCGTTATTTCTTCTCGTAAAGAGTTTCCAATGCGTACGTATATGTCTTTACTCTGCAAAACTGTATTTCCTTATGAAGTGGTATTCTTACATATCCTTTCGAGAGAAAACTGTCCTGTGCCTTCTCTTTTGAGGCTACACACTTAGACATACACGCAACATGAAAGCTTTTCGACTTACAACGTGTTGTTTAGGAAAAACAAGATAATTTCGCACGATGCGGGATTTCCTTAAAACGTGATTTTCTGAAAAATTTTGACGAAAGAAAATTCTCCTTTTGGTTCTCTTTAGATGCTACATGTTAAGACGTACACGCCACAACAATTCTTTTCTAGATACAACGTGTAGTTTTGGAGATACAAGCTAATTTTGTACTATGCGTTATTTCTTCTCGTAAAGAGTTTCCAATGCGTACGTATATGTCTTTACTCTGCAAAACTGTATTTCCTTATGAAGTGGTATTCTTACATATCCTTTCGAGAGAAAACTGTCCTGTGCCTTCTCTTTTGAGGCTACACAGTTAGACATACACGCAACATGAAAGCTTTTCGACTTACAACGTGTTGTTTAGGAAAAACAAGATAATTTCGCACGATGCGGGATTTCCTTAAAACGTGATTTTCTGAAAAATTTTGACGAAAGAAAATTCTCCTTTTGGTTCTCTTTAGATGCTACATGTTAAGACGTACACGCCACAACAATTCTTTTCGAGATACAACGTGTAGTTTTGAGATACAAGCTAATTTTGTACTATGCGTTATTTCTTCTCGTAAAGAGTTTCCAATGCGTATGTATATGTCTTTACTCTGCAAAACTGTATTTCCTTATGAAGTGGTATTCTTACATATCCTTTCGAGAGAAAACTGTCCTGTGCCTTCTCTTTTGAGGCTACACACTTAGACATACACGCAACATGAAAGCTTTTCGACTTACAACGTGTTGTTTAGGAAAAACAAGATAATTTCGCACGATGCGGGATTTCCTTAAAACGTGATTTTCTGAAAAATTTTGACGAAAGAAAATTCTCCTTTTGGTTCTCTTTAGATGCTACATGTTAAGACGTACACGCCACAACAATTCTTTTCGAGATACAACGTGTAGTTTTGGAGATACAAGCTAATTTTGTACTATGCGTTATTTCTTCTCGTAAAGAGTTTCCAATGCGTACGTATATGTCTTTACTCTGCAAAACTGTATTTCCTTATGAAGTGGTATTCTTACATATCCTTTCGAGAGAAAACTGTCCTGTGCCTTCTCTTTTGAGGCTACACACTTAGACATACACGCAACATGAAAGCTTTTCGACTTACAACGTGTTGTTTAGGAAAAACAAGATAATTTCGCACGATGCGGGATTTCCTTAAAACGTGATTTTCTGAAAAATTTTGACGAAAGAAAATTCTCCTTTTGGTTCTCTTTAGATGCTACATGTTAAGACGTACACGCCACAACAAATCTTTTCGAGATACAACGTGTAGTTTTGGAGATACAAGCTAATTTTGTACTATGCGTTATTTCTTCTCGTAAAGAGTTTCCAATGCGTACGTGTATGTCTTTACTCTGCAAAACTGTATTTCCTTATGAAGTGGTATTCTTACATATCCTTTCGAGAGAAAACTGTCCTGTGCCTTCTCTTTTGAGGCTACACACTTAGACATACACGCAACATGAAAGCTTTTCGACTTACAACGTGTTGTTTAGGAAAAACAAGATAATTTCGCACGATGCGGGATTTCCTTAAAACGTGATTTTCTGAAAAATTTTGACGAAAGAAAATTCTCCTTTTGGTTCTCTTTAGATGCTACATGTTAAGACGTACACGCCACAACAATTCTTTTCGAGATACAACGTGTAGTTTTGAGATACAAGCTAATTTTGTACTATGCGTTATTTCTTCTCGTAAAGAGTTTCCAATGCGTACGTATATGTCTTTACTCTGCAAAACTGTATTTCCTTATGAAGTGGTATTCTTACATATCCTTTCGAGAGAAAACTGTCCTGTGCCTTCTCTTTTGAGGCTACACACTTAGACATACACGCAACATGAAAGCTTTTCGACTTACAACGTGTTGTTTAGGAAAAACAAGATAATTTCGCACGATGCGGGATTTCCTTAAAACGTGATTTTCTGAAAAATTTTGACGAAAGAAAATTCTCCTTTTGGTTCTCTTTAGATGCTACATGTTAAGACGTACACGCCACAACAATTCTTTTCGAGATACAACGTGTAGTTTTGGAGATACAAGCTAATTTTGTACTATGCGTTATTTCTTCTCGTAAAGAGTTTCCAATGCGTATGTATATGTCTTTACTCTGCAAAACTGTATTTCCTTATGAAGTGGTATTCTTACATATCCTTTGGAGAGAAAACTGTCCTGTGCCTTCTCTTTTGAGGCTACACACTTAGACATACACGCAACATGAAAGCTTTCAACTTACAACGTGTTGTTTAGGAAAAACAAGATAATTTCGCACGATGCGGAATTTCCTTAAAACGTGATTTTTTGAAAAATTTTGACGAAAGAAAATTCTCCTTTTGGTTCTCTTTAGATGCTACATGTTAAGACGTACACGCCACAACAATTCTTTTCGAGATACAACGTGTAGTTTTGGAGATACAAGCTAATTTTGTACTATGCGTTATTTCTTCTCGTAAAGATTTTCCAATGCGTACCTATATGTCTTTACTCTGCAAAGCTGTATTTCCTTATGCAGTGGTATTCTTACATATCCTTTCGAGAGAAAACTGTCCTGTGCCTTCTCTTTTGAGGCTACACACTTAGACATACACGCAACATGAAAGCTTTTCGACTTACAACGTGTTGTTTAGGAAAAACAAAATAATTTCGCACGATGCGGGAATTCCTTAAAACGTGATTTTCTGAAAAATTTTGACGAAAGAAAATTCTCCTTTTGGTTCTCTTTAGATGCTACATGTTAAGACGTACACGCCACAAGAATTCTTTTCGAGATACAACGTGTAGTTTTGGAGATACAAGCTAATTTTGTACTATGCGTTATTTCTTCTCGTAAAGAGTTTCCAATGCGTACGTATATGTCTTTACTCTGCAAAACTGTATTTCCTTATGAAGTGGTATTCTTACATATCCTTTCGAGAGAAAACTGTCCTGTGCCTTCTCTTTTGAGGCTACACACTTAGACATACACGCAACATGAAAGCTTTTCGACTTACAACGTGTTGTTTAGGAAAAACAAGATAATTTCGCACGATGCGGGATTTCCTTAAAACGTGATTTTCTGAAAAATTTTGACGAAAGAAAATTCTCCTTTTGGTTCTCTTTAGATGCTACATGTTAAGACGTACACGCCACAACAATTCTTTTCGAGATACAACGTGTAGTTTTGGAGATACAAGCTAATTTTGTACTATGCGTTATTTCTTCTCGTAAAGAGTTTCCAATGCGTACGTATATGTCTTTACTCTGCAAAACTGTATTTCCTTATGAAGTGGTATTCTTACATATCCTTTCGAGAGAAAACTGTCCTGTGCCTTCTCTTTTGAGGCTACACAGTTAGACATACACGCAACATGAAAGCTTTTCGACTTACAACGTGTTGTTTAGGAAAAACAAGATAATTTCGCACGATGCGGGATTTCCTTAAAACGTGATTTTCTGAAAAATTTTGACGAAAGAAAATTCTCCTTTTGGTTCTCTTTAGATGCTACATGTTAAGACGTACACGCCACAACAATTCTTTTCGAGATACAACGTGTAGTTTTGAGATACAAGCTAATTTTGTACTATGCGTTATTTCTTCTCGTAAAGAGTTTCCAATGCGTACGTATATGTCTTTACTCTGCAAAACTGTATTTCCTTATGAAGTGGTATTCTTACATATCCTTTCGAGAGAAAACTGTCCTGTGCCTTCTCTTTTGAGGCTACACACTTAGACATACACGCAACATGAAAGCTTTTCGACTTACAACGTGTTGTTTAGGAAAAACAAGATAATTTCGCACGATGCGGGATTTCCTTAAAACGTGATTTTCTGAAAAATTTTGACGAAAGAAAATTCTCCTTTTGGTTCTCTTTAGATGCTACATGTTAAGACGTACACGCCACAACAATTCTTTTCGAGATACAACGTGTAGTTTTGGAGATACAAGCTAATTTTGTACTATGCGTTATTTCTTCTCGTAAAGAGTTTCCAATGCGTACGTATATGTCTTTACTCTGCAAAACTGTATTTCCTTATGAAGTGGTATTCTTACATATCCTTTCGAGAGAAAACTGTCCTGTGCCTTCTCTTTTGAGGCTACACACTTAGACATACACGCAACATGAAAGCTTTTCGACTTACAACGTGTTGTTTAGGAAAAACAAGATAATTTCGCACGATGCGGGATTTCCTTAAAACGTGATTTTCTGAAAAATTTTGACGAAAGAAAATTCTCCTTTTGGTTCTCTTTAGATGCTACATGTTAAGACGTACACGCCACAACAATTCTTTTCGAGATACAACGTGTAGTTTTGGAGATACAAGCTAATTTTGTACTATGCGTTATTTCTTCTCGTAAAGAGTTTCCAATGCGTACGTGTATGTCTTTACTCTGCAAAACTGTATTTCCTTATGAAGTGGTATTCTTACATATCCTTTCGAGAGAAAACTGTCCTGTGCCTTCTCTTTTGAGCCTACACACTTAGACATACACGCAACATGAAAGCTTTTCGACTTACAACGTGTTGTTTAGGAAAAACAAGATAATTTCGCACGATGCGGGATTTCCTTAAAACGTAATTTTCTGAAAAATTTTGACGAAAGAAAATTCTCCTTTTGGTTCTCTTTAGATGCTACATGTTAAGACGTACACGCCACAAGAATTCTTTTCGAGATACAACGTGTTGTTTTGGAGATACAAGCTAATTTTGTACTATGCGTTATTTCTTCTCGTAAAGAGTTTCCAATGCGTACGTATATGTCTTTACTCTGCAAAACTGTATTTCCTTATGAAGTGGTATTCTTACATATCCTTCGAGAGAAAACTGTCCTGTGCCTTCTCTTTTGAGGCTACACACTTAGACATACACGCAACATGAAAGCTTTTCGACTTACAACGTGTTGTTTAGGAAAAACAAGATAATTTCGCACTATGCGGGATTCCCTTAAAACGTGATTTTCTGAAAAATTTTGACGAAAGAAAATTCTCCTTTTGGTTCTCTTTAGATGCTACATGTTAAGACGTACACGCCACAACAATTCTTTTCGAGATACAACGTGTAGTTTTGGAGATACAAGCTAATTTTGTACTATGCGTTATTTCTTCTCGTAAAGAGTTTCCAATGCGTACGTATATGTCTTTACTCTGCAAAACTGTATTTCCTTATGAAGTGGTATTCTTACATATCCTTTCGAGAGAAAACTGTCCTGTGCCTTCTCTTTTGAGGCTACACACTTAGACATACACGCAACATGAAAGCTTTTCGACTTACAACGTGTTGTTTAGGAAAAACAAGATAATTTCGCACGATGCGGGATTTCCTTAAAACGTGATTTTCTGAAAAATTTTGACGAAAGAAAATTCTCCTTTTGGTTCTCTTTAGATGCTACATGTTAAGACGTACACGCCACAACAATTCTTTTCGAGATACAACGTGTAGTTTTGAGATACAAGCTAATTTTGTACTATGCGTTATTTCTTCTCGTAAAGAGTTTCCAATGCGTACGTATATGTCTTTACTCTGCAAAACTGTATTTCCTTATGAAGTGGTATTCTTACATATCCTTTCGAGAGAAAACTGTCCTGTGCCTTCTCTTTTGAGGCTACACACTTAGACATACACGCAACATGAAAGCTTTTCGACTTACAACGTGTTGTTTAGGAAAAACAAGATAATTTCGCACGATGCGGGATTTCCTTAAAACGTGATTTTCTGAAAAATTTTGACGAAAGAAAATTCTCCTTTTGGTTCTCTTTAGATGCTACATGTTAAGACGTACACGCCACAACAATTCTTTTCGAGATACAACGTGTAGTTTTGGAGATACAAGCTAATTTTGTACTATGCGTTATTTCTTCTCGTAAAGAGTTTCCAATGCGTACGTATATGTCTTTACTCTGCAAAACTTTATTTCCTTATTAAGTGGTATTCTTACATATCCTTTCGAGAGAAAACTGTCCTGTGCCTTCGCTTTTGAGGCTACACACTTAGACATACACGCAACATGAAAGCTTTTCGACTTACAACGTCTTGTTTAGGAAAAACAAGATAATTTCGCACGATGCGGGATTTCCTTAAAACGTGATTTTCTGAAAAATTTTGACGAAAGAAAATTCTCCTTTTGGTTCTCTTTAGATGCTACATGTTAAGACGTACACGCCACAAGAATTCTTTTCGAGATACAACGTGTAGTTTTGGAGATACAAGCTAATTTTGTACTATGCGTTATTTCTTCTCGTAAAGAGTTTCCAATGCGTACGTATATGTCTTTACTCTGCAAAACTGTATTTCCTTATGAAGTGGTATTCTTACATATCCTTTCGAGAGAAAACTGTCCTGTGCCTTCTCTTTTGAGGCTACACACTTAGACATACACGCAACATGAAAGCTTTTCGACTTACAACGTGTTGTTTAGGAAAAACAAGATAATTTCGCACGATGCGGGATTTCCTTAAAACGTGATTTTCTGAAAAATTTTGACGAAAGAAAATTCTCCTTTTGGTTCTCTTTAGATGCTACATGTTAAGACGTACATGCCACAACAATTCTTTTCGAGATACAACGTGTAGTTTTGGAGATACAAGCTAATTTTGTACTATGCGTTATTTCTTCTCGTAAAGAGTTTCCAATGCGTACGTATATGTCTTTACTCTGCAAAACTGTATTTCCTTATGAAGTGGTATTCTTACATATCCTTTCGAGAGAAAACTGTCCTGTGCCTTCTCTTTTGAGGCTACACACTTAGACATACACGCAACATGAAAGCTTTTCGACTTACAACGTCTTGTTTAGGAAAAACAAGATAATTTCGCACGATGCGGGATTTCCTTAAAACGTGATTTTCTGAAAAATTTTGACGAAAGAAAATTCTCCTTTTGGTTCTCTTTAGATGCTACATGTTAAGACGTACACGCCACAACAATTCTTTTCGAGATACAACGTGTAGTTTTGGAGATACAAGCTAATTTTGTACTATGCGTTATTTCTTCTCGTAAAGAGTTTCCAATGCGTACGTATATGTCTTTACTCTGCAAAACTGTATTTCCTTATGAAGTGGTATTCTTACATATCCTTTCGAGAGAAAACTGTCCTGTGCCTTCTCTTTTGAGGCTACACACTTAGACATACACGCAACATGAAAGCTTTTCGACTTACAACGTGTTGTTTAGGAAAAACAAGATAATTTCGCACGATGCGGGATTTCCTTAAAACGTGATTTTCTGAAAAATTTTGACGAAAGAAAATTCTCCTTTTGGTTCTCTTTAGATGCTACATGTTAAGACGTACACGCCACAACAATTCTTTTCGAGATACAACGTGTAGTTTTGGAGATACAAGCTAATTTTGTACTATGCGTTATTTCTTCTCGTAAAGAGTTTCCAATGCTTACGTGTATGTCTTTACTCTGCAAAACTGTATTTCCTTATGAAGTGGTATTCTTACATATCCTTTCGAGAGAAAACTGTCCTGTGCCTTCTCTTTTGAGCCTACACACTTAGACATACACGCAACATGAAAGCTTTTCGACTTACAACGTGTTGTTTAGGAAAAACAAGATAATTTCGCACGATGCGGGATTTCCTTAAAACGTAATTTTCTGAAAAATTTTGACGAAAGAAAATTCTCCTTTTGGTTCTCTTTAGATGCTACATGTTAAGACGTACACGCCACAAGAATTCTTTTCGAGATACAACGTGTTGTTTTGGAGATACAAGCTAATTTTGTACTATGCGTTATTTCTTCTCGTAAAGAGTTTCCAATGCGTACGTATATGTCTTTACTCTGCAAAACTGTATTTCCTTATGAAGTGGTATTCTTACATATCCTTCGAGAGAAAACTGTCCTGTGCCTTCTCTTTTGAGGCTACACACTTAGACATACACGCAACATGAAAGCTTTTCGACTTACAACGTCTTGTTTAGGAAAAACAAGATAATTTCGCACGATGCGGGATTTCCTTAAAACGTGATTTTCTGAAAAATTTTGACGAAAGAAAATTCTCCTTTTGGTTCTCTTTAGATGCTACATGTTAAGACGTACACGCCACAACAATTCTTTTCGAGATACAACGTGTAGTTTTGGAGATACAAGCTAATTTTGTACTATGCGTTATTTCTTCTCGTAAAGAGTTTCCAATGCGTACGTGTATGTCTTTACTCTGCAAAACTGTATTTCCTTATGAAGTGGTATTCTTACATATCCTTTCGAGAGAAAACTGTCCTGTGCCTTCTCTTTTGAGCCTACACACTTAGACATACACGCAACATGAAAGCTTTTCGACTTACAACGTGTTGTTTAGGAAAAACAAGATAATTTCGCACGATGCGGGATTTCCTTAAAACGTAATTTTCTGAAAAATTTTGACGAAAGAAAATTCTCCTTTTGGTTCTCTTTAGATGCTACATGTTAAGACGTACACGCCACAAGAATTCTTTTCGAGATACAACGTGTTGTTTTGGAGATACAAGCTAATTTTGTACTATGCGTTATTTCTTCTCGTAAAGAGTTTCCAATGCGTACGTATATGTCTTTACTCTGCAAAACTGTATTTCCTTATGAAGTGGTATTCTTACATATCCTTCGAGAGAAAACTGTCCTGTGCCTTCTCTTTTGAGGCTACACACTTAGACATACACGCAACATGAAAGCTTTTCGACTTACAACGTGTTGTTTAGGAAAAACAAGATAATTTCGCACTATGCGGGATTCCCTTAAAACGTGATTTTCTGAAAAATTTTGACGAAAGAAAATTCTCCTTTTGGTTCTCTTTAGATGCTACATGTTAAGACGTACACGCCACAACAATTCTTTTCGAGATACAACGTGTAGTTTTGGAGATACAAGCTAATTTTGTACTATGCGTTATTTCTTCTCGTAAAGAGTTTCCAATGCGTACGTATATGTCTTTACTCTGCAAAACTGTATTTCCTTATGAAGTGGTATTCTTACATATCCTTTCGAGAGAAAACTGTCCTGTGCCTTCTCTTTTGAGGCTACACACTTAGACATACACGCAACATGAAAGCTTTTCGACTTACAACGTGTTGTTTAGGAAAAACAAGATAATTTCGCACGATGCGGGATTTCCTTAAAACGTGATTTTCTGAAAAATTTTGACGAAAGAAAATTCTCCTTTTGGTTCTCTTTAGATGCTACATGTTAAGACGTACACGCCACAACAATTCTTTTCGAGATACAACGTGTAGTTTTGAGATACAAGCTAATTTTGTACTATGCGTTATTTCTTCTCGTAAAGAGTTTCCAATGCGTACGTATATGTCTTTACTCTGCAAAACTGTATTTCCTTATGAAGTGGTATTCTTACATATCCTTTCGAGAGAAAACTGTCCTGTGCCTTCTCTTTTGAGGCTACACACTTAGACATACACGCAACATGAAAGCTTTTCGACTTACAACGTGTTGTTTAGGAAAAACAAGATAATTTCGCACGATGCGGGATTTCCTTAAAACGTGATTTTCTGAAAAATTTTGACGAAAGAAAATTCTCCTTTTGGTTCTCTTTAGATGCTACATGTTAAGACGTACACGCCACAACAATTCTTTTCGAGATACAACGTGTAGTTTTGGAGATACAAGCTAATTTTGTACTATGCGTTATTTCTTCTCGTAAAGAGTTTCCAATGCGTACGTATATGTCTTTACTCTGCAAAACTTTATTTCCTTATGAAGTGGTATTCTTACATATCCTTTCGAGAGAAAACTGTCCTGTGCCTTCGCTTTTGAGGCTACACACTTAGACATACACGCAACATGAAAGCTTTTCGACTTACAACGTCTTGTTTAGGAAAAACAAGATAATTTCGCACGATGCGGGATTTCCTTAAAACGTGATTTTCTGAAAAATTTTGACGAAAGAAAATTCTCCTTTTGGTTCTCTTTAGATGCTACATGTTAAGACGTACACGCCACAAGAATTCTTTTCGAGATACAACGTGTAGTTTTGGAGATACAAGCTAATTTTGTACTATGCGTTATTTCTTCTCGTAAAGAGTTTCCAATGCGTACGTATATGTCTTTACTCTGCAAAACTGTATTTCCTTATGAAGTGGTATTCTTACATATCCTTTCGAGAGAAAACTGTCCTGTGCCTTCTCTTTTGAGGCTACACACTTAGACATACACGCAACATGAAAGCTTTTCGACTTACAACGTGTTGTTTAGGAAAAACAAGATAATTTCGCACGATGCGGGATTTCCTTAAAACGTGATTTTCTGAAAAATTTTGACGAAAGAAAATTCTCCTTTTGGTTCTCTTTAGATGCTACATGTTAAGACGTACATGCCACAACAATTCTTTTCGAGATACAACGTGTAGTTTTGGAGATACAAGCTAATTTTGTACTATGCGTTATTTCTTCTCGTAAAGAGTTTCCAATGCGTACGTATATGTCTTTACTCTGCAAAACTGTATTTCCTTATGAAGTGGTATTCTTACATATCCTTTCGAGAGAAAACTGTCCTGTGCCTTCTCTTTTGAGGCTACACACTTAGACATACACGCAACATGAAAGCTTTTCGACTTACAACGTCTTGTTTAGGAAAAACAAGATAATTTCGCACGATGCGGGATTTCCTTAAAACGTGATTTTCTGAAAAATTTTGACGAAAGAAAATTCTCCTTTTGGTTCTCTTTAGATGCTACATGTTAAGACGTACACGCCACAACAATTCTTTTCGAGATACAACGTGTAGTTTTGGAGATACAAGCTAATTTTGTACTATGCGTTATTTCTTCTCGTAAAGAGTTTCCAATGCGTACGTATATGTCTTTACTCTGCAAAACTGTATTTCCTTATGAAGTGGTATTCTTACATATCCTTTCGAGAGAAAACTGTCCTGTGCCTTCTCTTTTGAGGCTACACACTTAGACATACACGCAACATGAAAGCTTTTCGACTTACAACGTGTTGTTTAGGAAAAACAAGATAATTTCGCACGATGCGGGATTTCCTTAAAACGTGATTTTCTGAAAAATTTTGACGAAAGAAAATTCTCCTTTTGGTTCTCTTTAGATGCTACATGTTAAGACGTACACGCCACAACAATTCTTTTCGAGATACAACGTGTAGTTTTGGAGATACAAGCTAATTTTGTACTATGCGTTATTTCTTCTCGTAAAGAGTTTCCAATGCGTACGTGTATGTCTTTACTCTGCAAAACTGTATTTCCTTATGAAGTGGTATTCTTACATATCCTTTCGAGAGAAAACTGTCCTGTGCCTTCTCTTTTGAGCCTACACACTTAGACATACACGCAACATGAAAGCTTTTCGACTTACAACGTGTTGTTTAGGAAAAACAAGATAATTTCGCACGATGCGGGATTTCCTTAAAACGTAATTTTCTGAAAAATTTTGACGAAAGAAAATTCTCCTTTTGGTTCTCTTTAGATGCTACATGTTAAGACTTACACGCCACAAGAATTCTTTTCGAGATACAACGTGTTGTTTTGGAGATACAAGCTAATTTTGTACTATGCGTTATTTCTTCTCGTAAAGAGTTTCCAATGCGTACGTATATGTCTTTACTCTGCAAAACTGTATTTCCTTATGAAGTGGTATTCTTACATATCCTTCGAGAGAAAACTGTCCTGTGCCTTCTCTTTTGAGGCTACACACTTAGACATACACGCAACATGAAAGCTTTTCGACTTACAACGTCTTGTTTAGGAAAAACAAGATAATTTCGCACGATGCGGGATTTCCTTAAAACGTGATTTTCTGAAAAATTTTGACGAAAGAAAATTCTCCTTTTGGTTCTCTTTAGATGCTACATGTTAAGACGTACACGCCACAAGAATTCTTTTCGAGATACAACGTGTAGTTTTGGAGATACAAGCTAATTTTGTACTATGCGTTATTTCTTCTCGTAAAGAGTTTCCAATGCGTACGTATATGTCTTTACTCTGCAAAACTGTATTTCCTTATGAAGTGGTATTCTTACATATCCTTTCGAGAGAAAACTGTCCTGTGCCTTCTCTTTTGAGGCTACACACTTAGACATACACGCAACATGAAAGCTTTTCGACTTACAACGTGTTGTTTAGGAAAAACAAGATAATTTCGCACGATGCGGGATTTCCTTAAAACGTGATTTTCTGAAAAATTTTGACGAAAGAAAATTCTCCTTTTGGTTCTCTTTAGATGCTACATGTTAAGACGTACATGCCACAACAATTCTTTTCGAGATACAACGTGTAGTTTTGGAGATACAAGCTAATTTTGTACTATGCGTTATTTCTTCTCGTAAAGAGTTTCCAATGCGTACGTATATGTCTTTACTCTGCAAAACTGTATTTCCTTATGAAGTGGTATTCTTACATATCCTTTCGAGAGAAAACTGTCCTGTGCCTTCTCTTTTGAGGCTACACACTTAGACATACACGCAACATGAAAGCTTTTCGACTTACAACGTGTTGTTTAGGAAAAACAAGATAATTTCGCACGATGCGGGATTTCCTTAAAACGTGATTTTCTGAAAAATTTTGACGAAAGAAAATTCTCCTTTTGGTTCTCTTTAGATGCTACATGGTAAGACGTACACGCCACAACAATTCTTTTCGAGATACAACGTGTAGTTTTGGAGATACAAGCTAATTTTGTACTATGCGTTATTTCTTCTCGTAAAGAGTTTCCAATGCGTACGTATATGTCTTTACTCTGCAAAACTGTATTTCCTTATGAAGTGGTATTCTTACATATCCTTTCGAGAGAAAACTGTCCTGTGCCTTCTCTTTTGAGGCTACACACTTAGACATACACGCAACATGAAAGCTTTTCGACTTACAACGTGTTGTTTAGGAAAAACAAGATAATTTCGCACGATGCGGGATTTCCTTAAAACGTGATTTTCTGAAAAATTTTGACGAAAGAAAATTCTCCTTTTGGTTCTCTTTAGATGCTACATGTTAAGACGTACACGCCACAACAATTCTTTTCGAGATACAACGTGTAGTTTTGGAGATACAAGCTAATTTTGTACTATGCGTTATTTCTTCTCGTAAAGAGTTTCCAATGCGTACGTGTATGTCTTTACTCTGCAAAACTGTATTTCCTTATGAAGTGGTATTCTTACATATCCTTTCGAGAGAAAACTGTCCTGTGCCTTCTCTTTTGAGCCTACACACTTAGACATACACGCAACATGAAAGCTTTTCGACTTACAACGTGTTGTTTAGGAAAAACAAGATAATTTCGCACGATGCGGGATTTCCTTAAAACGTAATTTTCTGAAAAATTTTGACGAAAGAAAATTCTCCTTTTGGTTCTCTTTAGATGCTACATGTTAAGACGTACACGCCACAAGAATTCTTTTCGAGATACAACGTGTTGTTTTGGAGATACAAGCTAATTTTGTACTATGCGTTATTTCTTCTCGTAAAGAGTTTCCAATGCGTACGTATATGTCTTTACTCTGCAAAACTGTATTTCCTTATGAAGTGGTATTCTTACATATCCTTCGAGAGAAAACTGTCCTGTGCCTTCTCTTTTGAGGCTACACACTTAGACATACACGCAACATGAAAGCTTTTCGACTTACAACGTCTTGTTTAGGAAAAACAAGATAATTTCGCACGATGCGGGATTTCCTTAAAACGTGATTTTCTGAAAAATTTTGACGAAAGAAAATTCTCCTTTTGGTTCTCTTTAGATGCTACATGTTAAGACGTACACGCCACAAGAATTCTTTTCGAGATACAACGTGTAGTTTTGGAGATACAAGCTAATTTTGTACTATGCGTTATTTCTTCTCGTAAAGAGTTTCCAATGCGTACGTATATGTCTTTACTCTGCAAAACTGTATTTCCTTATGAAGTGGTATTCTTACATATCCTTTCGAGAGAAAACTGTCCTGTGCCTTCTCTTTTGAGGCTACACACTTAGACATACACGCAACATGAAAGCTTTTCGACTTACAACGTGTTGTTTAGGAAAAACAAGATAATTTCGCACGATGCGGGATTTCCTTAAAACGTGATTTTCTGAAAAATTTTGACGAAAGAAAATTCTCCTTTTGGTTCTCTTTAGATGCTACATGTTAAGACGTACATGCCACAACAATTCTTTTCGAGATACAACGTGTAGTTTTGGAGATACAAGCTAATTTTGTACTATGCGTTATTTCTTCTCGTAAAGAGTTTCCAATGCGTACGTATATGTCTTTACTCTGCAAAACTGTATTTCCTTATGAAGTGGTATTCTTACATATCCTTTCGAGAGAAAACTGTCCTGTGCCTTCTCTTTTGAGGCTACACACTTAGACATACACGCAACATGAAAGCTTTTCGACTTACAACGTGTTGTTTAGGAAAAACAAGATAATTTCGCACGATGCGGGATTTCCTTAAAACGTGATTTTCTGAAAAATTTTGACGAAAGAAAATTCTCCTTTTGGTTCTCTTTAGATGCTACATGGTAAGACGTACACGCCACAACAATTCTTTTCGAGATACAACGTGTAGTTTTGGAGATACAAGCTAATTTTGTACTATGCGTTATTTCTTCTCGTAAAGAGTTTCCAATGCGTACGTATATGTCTTTACTCTGCAAAACTGTATTTCCTTATGAAGTGGTATTCTTACATATCCTTTCGAGAGAAAACTGTCCTGTGGCTTCTCTTTTGAGGCTACACACTTAGACATACACGCAACATGAAAGCTTTTCGACTTACAACGTGTTGTTTAGGAAAAACAAGATAATTTCGCACGATGCGGGATTTCCTTAAAACGTGATTTTCTGAAAAATTTTGACGAAAGAAAATTCTCCTTTTGGTTCTCTTTAGATGCTACATGTTAAGACGTACACGCCACAACAATTCTTTTCGAGATACAACGTGTAGTTTTGGAGATACAAGCTAATTTTGTACTATGCGTTATTTCTTCTCGTAAAGAGTTTCCAATGCGTACGTGTATGTCTTTACTCTGCAAAACTGTATTTCCTTATGAAGTGGTATTCTTACATATCCTTTCGAGAGAAAACTGTC
The DNA here is from genome assembly GCF_947179515.1 of Apodemus sylvaticus. Taxonomy (NCBI): domain Eukaryota; kingdom Metazoa; phylum Chordata; class Mammalia; order Rodentia; family Muridae; genus Apodemus; species Apodemus sylvaticus. Next base: position 486,560 of record NW_026263103.1, on the reverse strand, counting down.
CTGTGCCTTCTCTTTTGAGCCTACACACTTAGACATACACGCAACATGAAAGCTTTTCGACTTACAACGTGTTGTTTAGGAAAAACAAGATAATTTCGCACGATGCGGGATTTCCTTAAAACGTAATTTTCTGAAAAATTTTGACGAAAGAAAATTCTCCTTTTGGTTCTCTTTAGATGCTACATGTTAAGACGTACACGCCACAAGAATTCTTTTCGAGATACAACGTGTTGTTTTGGAGATACAAGCTAATTTTGTACTATGCGTTATTTCTTCTCGTAAAGAGTTTCCAATGCGTACGTATATGTCTTTACTCTGCAAAACTGTATTTCCTTATGAAGTGGTATTCTTACATATCCTTCGAGAGAAAACTGTCCTGTGCCTTCTCTTTTGAGGCTACACACTTAGACATACACGCAACATGAAAGCTTTTCGACTTACAACGTCTTGTTTAGGAAAAACAAGATAATTTCGCACGATGCGGGATTTCCTTAAAACGTGATTTTCTGAAAAATTTTGACGAAAGAAAATTCTCCTTTTGGTTCTCTTTAGATGCTACATGTTAAGACGTACACGCCACAAGAATTCTTTTCGAGATACAACGTGTAGTTTTGGAGATACAAGCTAATTTTGTACTATGCGTTATTTCTTCTCGTAAAGAGTTTCCAATGCGTACGTATATGTCTTTACTCTGCAAAACTGTATTTCCTTATGAAGTGGTATTCTTACATATCCTTTCGAGAGAAAACTGTCCTGTGCCTTCTCTTTTGAGGCTACACACTTAGACATACACGCAACATGAAAGCTTTTCGACTTACAACGTGTTGTTTAGGAAAAACAAGATAATTTCGCACGATGCGGGATTTCCTTAAAACGTGATTTTCTGAAAAATTTTGACGAAAGAAAATTCTCCTTTTGGTTCTCTTTAGATGCTACATGTTAAGACGTACATGCCACAACAATTCTTTTCGAGATACAACGTGTAGTTTTGGAGATACAAGCTAATTTTGTACTATGCGTTATTTCTTCTCGTAAAGAGTTTCCAATGCGTACGTATATGTCTTTACTCTGCAAAACTGTATTTCCTTATGAAGTGGTATTCTTACATATCCTTTCGAGAGAAAACTGTCCTGTGCCTTCTCTTTTGAGGCTACACACTTAGACATACACGCAACATGAAAGCTTTTCGACTTACAACGTGTTGTTTAGGAAAAACAAGATAATTTCGCACGATGCGGGATTTCCTTAAAACGTGATTTTCTGAAAAATTTTGACGAAAGAAAATTCTCCTTTTGGTTCTCTTTAGATGCTACATGTTAAGACGTACACGCCACAAGAATTCTTTTCGAGATACAACGTGTAGTTTTGGAGATACAAGCTAATTTTGTACTATGCGTTATTTCTTCTCGTAAAGAGTTTCCAATGCGTACGTATATGTCTTTACTCTGCAAAACTGTATTTCCTTATGAAGTGGTATTCTTACATATCCTTTCGAGAGAAAACTGTCCTGTGCCTTCTCTTTTGAGGCTACACACTTAGACATACACGCAACATGAAAGCTTTTCGACTTACAACGTGTTGTTTAGGAAAAACAAGATAATTTCGCACGATGCGGGATTTCCTTAAAACGTGATTTTCTGAAAAATTTTGACGAAAGAAAATTCTCCTTTTGGTTCTCTTTAGATGCTACATGTTAAGACGTACACCCCACAACAATTCTTTTCGAGATACAACGTGTAGTTTTGGAGATACAAGCTAATTTTGTACTATGCGTTATTTCTTCTCGTAAAGAGTTTCCAATGCGTACGTATATGTCTTTACGCTGCAAAACTGTTTTTTCTTATGAAGTGGTATTCTTACATATCCTTTCGAGAGAAAACTGTCCTGTGCCGTCTCTTTTGAGGCTACACACTTAGACATACACGCAACATGAAAGCTTTTCGACTTACAACGTGTTGTTTTGGAAAAACAAGATAATTTCGCACGATGCGGGATTTCCTTAAAACGTGATTTTCTGAAAAATTTTGACGAAAGAAAATTCTCCTTTTGGTTCTCTTTAGATGCTACATGTTAAGACGTACACGCCACAACAATTCTTTTCGAGATACAACGTGTAGTTTTGGAGATACAAGCTAATTTTGTACTATGCGTTATTTCTTCTCGTAAAGAGTTTCCAATGCGTACGCATATGTCTTTACTCTGCAAAACTGTATTTCCTTATGAAGTGGTATTCTTACATATCCTTTCGAGAGAAAACTGTCCTGTGCCTTCTCTTTTGAGGCTACACACTTAGACATACACGCAACATGAAAGCTTTTCGACTTACAACGTGTTGTTTAGGAAAAACAAGATAATTTCGCACGATGCGGGATTTCCTTAAAACGTGATTTTCTGAAAAATTTTGACGAAAGAAAATTCTCCTTTTGGTTCTCTTTAGATGCTACATGTTAAGACGTACACGCCACAACAATTCTTTTCGAGATACAACGTGTAGTTTTGGAGATACAAGCTAATTTTGTACTATGCGTTATTTCTTCTCGTAAAGAGTTTCCAATGCGTACGTATATGTCTTTACTCTGCAAAACTGTATTTCCTTATGAAGTGGTATTCTTACATATCCTTTCGAGAGAAAACTGTCCTGTGCCTTCTCTTTTGAGGCTACACACTTAGACATACACGCAACATGAAAGCTTTTCGACTTACAACGTCTTGTTTAGGAAAAACAAGATAATTTCGCACGATGCGGGATTTCCTTAAAACGTGATTTTCTGAAAAATTTTGACGAAAGAAAATTCTCCTTTTGGTTCTCTTTAGATGCTACATGTTAAGACGTACACGCCACAAGAATTCTTTTCGAGATACAACGTGTAGTTTTGGAGATACAAGCTAATTTTGTACTATGCATTATTTCTTCTCGTAAAGAGTTTCCAATGCGTACGTATATGTCTTTACTCTGCAAAACTGTATTTCCTTATGAAGTGGTATTCTTACATATCCTTTCGAGAGAAAACTGTCCTGTGCCTTCTCTTTTGAGGCTACACACTTAGACATACACGCAACATGAAAGCTTTTCGACTTACAACGTGTTGTTTAGGAAAAACAAGATAATTTCGCACGATGCGGGATTTCCTTAAAACGTGATTTTCTGAAAAATTTTGACGAAAGAAAATTCTCCTTTTGGTTCTCTTTAGATGCTACATGTTAAGACGTACATGCCACAACAATTCTTTTCGAGATACAACGTGTAGTTTTGGAGATACAAGCTAATTTTGTACTATGCGTTATTTCTTCTCGTAAAGAGTTTCCAATGCGTACGTATATGTCTTTACTCTGCAAAACTGTATTTCCTTATGAAGTGGTATTCTTACATATCCTTTCGAGAGAAAACTGTCCTGTGCCTTCTCTTTTGAGGCTACACACTTAGACATACACGCAACATGAAAGCTTTTCGACTTACAACGTGTTGTTTAGGAAAAACAAGATAATTTCGCACGATGCGGGATTTCCTTAAAACGTGATTTTCTGAAAAATTTTGACGAAAGAAAATTCTCCTTTTGGTTCTCTTTAGATGCTACATGTTAAGACGTACACGCCACAACAATTCTTTTCGAGATACAACGTGTAGTTTTGGAGATACAAGCTAATTTTGTACTATGCGTTATTTCTTCTCGTAAAGAGTTTCCAATGCGTACGTATATGTCTTTACTCTGCAAAACTGTATTTCCTTATGAAGTGGTATTCTTACATATCCTTTCGAGAGAAAACTGTCCTGTGCCTTCTCTTTTGAGGCTACACACTTAGACATACACGCAACATGAAAGCTTTTCGACTTACAACGTGTTGTTTAGGAAAAACAAGATAATTTCGCACGATGCGGGATTTCCTTAAAACGTGATTTTCTGAAAAATTTTGACGAAAGAAAATTCTCCTTTTGGTTCTCTTTAGCTGCTACATGTTAAGACGTACACCCCACAACAATTCTTTTCGAGATACAACGTGTAGTTTTGGAGATACAAGCTAATTTTGTACTATGCGTTATTTCTTCTCGTAAAGAGTTTCCAATGCGTACGTATATGTCTTTACGCTGCAAAACTGTTTTTTCTTATGAAGTGGTATTCTTACATATCCTTTCGAGAGAAAACTGTCCTGTGCCTTCTCTTTTGAGGCTACACACTTAGACATACACGCAACATGAAAGCTTTTCGACTTACAACGTGTTGTTTTGGAAAAACAAGATAATTTCGCACGATGCGGGATTTCCTTAAAACGTGATTTTCTGAAAAATTTTGACGAAAGAAAATTCTCCTTTTGGTTCTCTTTAGATGCTACATGTTAAGACGTACACGCCACAACAATTCTTTTCGAGATACAACGTGTAGTTTTGGAGATACAAGCTAATTTTGTACTATGCGTTATTTCTTCTCGTAAAGAGTTTCCAATGCGTACGCATATGTCTTTACTCTGCAAAACTGTATTTCCTTATGAAGTGGTATTCTTACATATCCTTTCGAGAGAAAACTGTCCTGTGCCTTCTCTTTTGAGGCTACACACTTAGACATACATGCAACATGAAAGCTTTTCGACTTACAACGTGTTGTTTAGGAAAAACAAGATAATTTCGCACGATGCGGGATTTCCTTAAAACGTGATTTTCTGAAAAATTTTGACGAAAGAAAATTCTCCTTTTCGTTCTCTTTAGATGCTACATGTTAAGACGTACACGCCACAACAATTCTTTTCGAGATACAACGTGTAGTTTTGGAGATACAAGCTAATTTTGTACTATGCGTTATTTCTTCTCGTAAAGAGTTTCCAATGCGTACGTATATGTCTTTACTCTGCAAAACTGTATTTCCTTATGAAGTGGTATTCTTACATATCCTTTCGAGAGAAAACTGTCCTGTGCCTTCTCTTTTGAGGCTACACACTTAGACATACACGCAACATGAAAGCTTTTCGACTTACAACGTCTTGTTTAGGAAAAACAAGATAATTTCGCACGATGCGGGATTTCCTTAAAACGTGATTTTCTGAAAAATTTTGACGAAAGAAAATTCTCCTTTTGGTTCTCTTTAGATGCTACATGTTAAGACGTACACGCCACAAGAATTCTTTTCGAGATACAACGTGTAGTTTTGGAGATACAAGCTAATTTTGTACTATGCGTTATTTCTTCTCGTAAAGAGTTTCCAATGCGTACGTATATGTCTTTACTCTGCAAAACTGTATTTCCTTATGAAGTGGTATTCTTACATATCCTTTCGAGAGAAAACTGTCCTGTGCCTTCTCTTTTGAGGCTACACACTTAGACATACACGCAACATGAAAGCTTTTCGACTTACAACGTGTTGTTTAGGAAAAACAAGATAATTTCGCACGATGCGGGATTTCCTTAAAACGTGATTTTCTGAAAAATTTTGACGAAAGAAAATTCTCCTTTTGGTTCTCTTTAGATGCTACATGTTAAGACGTACATGCCACAACAATTCTTTTCGAGATACAACGTGTAGTTTTGGAGATACAAGCTAATTTTGTACTATGCGTTATTTCTTCTCGTAAAGAGTTTCCAATGCGTACGTATATGTCTTTACTCTGCAAAACTGTATTTCCTTATGAAGTGGTATTCTTACATATCCTTTCGAGAGAAAACTGTCCTGTGCCTTCTCTTTTGAGGCTACACACTTAGACATACACGCAACATGAAAGCTTTTCGACTTACAACGTGTTGTTTAGGAAAAACAAGATAATTTCGCACGATGCGGGATTTCCTTAAAACGTGATTTTCTGAAAAATTTTGACGAAAGAAAATTCTCCTTTTGGTTCTCTTTAGATGCTACATGTTAAGACGTACACGCCACAACAATTCTTTTCGAGATACAACGTGTAGTTTTGGAGATACAAGCTAATTTTGTACTATGCGTTATTTCTTCTCGTAAAGAGTTTCCAATGCGTACGTATATGTCTTTACTCTGCAAAACTGTATTTCCTTATGAAGTGGTATTCTTACATATCCTTTCGAGAGAAAACTGTCCTGTGCCTTCTCTTTTGAGGCTACACACTTAGACATACACGCAACATGAAAGCTTTTCGACTTACAACGTGTTGTTTAGGAAAAACAAGATAATTTCGCACGATGCGGGATTTCCTTAAAACGTGATTTTCTGAAAAATTTTGACGAAAGAAAATTCTCCTTTTGGTTCTCTTTAGATGCTACATGTTAAGACGTACACCCCACAACAATTCTTTTCGAGATACAACGTGTAGTTTTGGAGATACAAGCTAATTTTGTACTATGCGTTATTTCTTCTCGTAAAGAGTTTCCAATGCGTACGTATATGTCTTTACTCTGCAAAACTGTTTTTTCTTATGAAGTGGTATTCTTACATATCCTTTCGAGAGAAAACTGTCCTGTGCCTTCTCTTTTGAGGCTACACACTTAGACATACACGCAACATGAAAGCTTTTCGACTTACAACGTGTTGTTTTGGAAAAACAAGATAATTTCGCACGATGCGGGATTTCCTTAAAACGTGATTTTCTGAAAAATTTTGACGAAAGAAAATTCTCCTTTTGGTTCTCTTTAGATGCTACATGTTAAGACGTACACGCCACAACAATTCTTTTCGAGATACAACGTGTAGTTTTGGAGATACAAGCTAATTTTGTACTATGCGTTATTTCTTCTCGTAAAGAGTTTCCAATGCGTACGCATATGTCTTTACTCTGCAAAACTGTATTTCCTTATGAAGTGGTATTCTTACATATCCTTTCGAGAGAAAACTGTCCTGTGCCTTCTCTTTTGAGGCTACACACTTAGACATACACGCAACATGAAAGCTTTTCGACTTACAACGTGTTGTTTAGGAAAAACAAGATAATTTCGCACGATGCGGGATTTCCTTAAAACGTGATTTTCTGAAAAATTTTGACGAAAGAAAATTCTCCTTTTGGTTCTCTTTAGATGCTACATGTTAAGACGTACACGCCACAACAATTCTTTTCGAGATACAACGTGTAGTTTTGGAGATACAAGCTAATTTTGTACTATGCGTTATTTCTTCTCGTAAAGAGTTTCCAATGCGTACGTATATGTCTTTACTCTGCAAAACTGTATTTCCTTATGAAGTGGTATTCTTACATATCCTTTCGAGAGAAAACTGTCCTGTGCCTTCTCTTTTGAGGCTACACACTTAGACATACACGCAACATGAAAGCTTTTCGACTTACAACGTCTTGTTTAGGAAAAACAAGATAATTTCGCACGATGCGGGATTTCCTTAAAACGTGATTTTCTGAAAAATTTTGACGAAAGAAAATTCTCCTTTTGGTTCTCTTTAGATGCTACATGTTAAGACGTACACGCCACAAGAATTCTTTTCGAGATACAACGTGTAGTTTTGGAGATACAAGCTAATTTTGTACTATGCGTTATTTCTTCTCGTAAAGAGTTTCCAATGCGTACGTATATGTCTTTACTCTGCAAAACTGTATTTCCTTATGAAGTGGTATTCTTACATATCCTTTCGAGAGAAAACTGTCCTGTGCCTTCTCTTTTGAGGCTACACACTTAGACATACACGCAACATGAAAGCTTTTCGACTTACAACGTGTTGTTTTGGAAAAACAAGATAATTTCGCACGATGCGGGATTTCCTTAAAACGTGATTTTCTGAAAAATTTTGACGAAAGAAAATTCTCCTTTTGGTTCTCTTTAGATGCTACATGTTAAGACGTACACGCCACAACAATTCTTTTCGAGATACAACGTGTAGTTTTGGAGATACAAGCTAATTTTGTACTATGCGTTATTTCTTCTCGTAAAGAGTTTCCAATGCGTACGCATATGTCTTTACTCTGCAAAACTGTATTTCCTTATGAAGTGGTATTCTTACATATCCTTTCGAGAGAAAACTGTCTTGTGCCTTCTCTTTTGAGGCTACACACTTAGACATACACGCAACATGAAAGCTTTTCGACTTACAACGTGTTGTTTAGGAAAAACAAGATAATTTCGCACGATGCGGGATTTCCTTAAAACGTGATTTTCTGAAAAATTTTGACGAAAGAAAATTCTCCTTTTGGTTCTCTTTAGATGCTACATGTTAAGACGTACACGCCACAACAATTCTTTTCGAGATACAACGTGTAGTTTTGGAGATACAAGCTAATTTTGTACTATGCGTTATTTCTTCTCGTAAAGAGTTTCCAATGCGTACGTATATGTCTTTACTCTGCAAAACTGTATTTCCTTATGAAGTGGTATTCTTACATATCCTTTCGAGAGAAAACTGTCCTGTGCCTTCTCTTTTGAGGCTACACACTTAGACATACACGCAACATGAAAGCTTTTCGACTTACAACGTCTTGTTTAGGAAAAACAAGATAATTTCGCACGATGCGGGATTTCCTTAAAACGTGATTTTCTGAAAAATTTTGACGAAAGAAAATTCTCCTTTTGGTTCTCTTTAGATGCTACATGTTAAGACGTACACGCCACAAGAATTCTTTTCGAGATACAACGTGTAGTTTTGGAGATACAAGCTAATTTTGTACTATGCGTTATTTCTTCTCGTAAAGAGTTTCCAATGCCTACGTATATGTCTTTACTCTGCAAAACTGTATTTCCTTATGAAGTGGTATTCTTACATATCCTTTCGAGAGAAAACTGTCCTGTGCCTTCTCTTTTGAGGCTACACACTTAGACATACACGCAACATGAAAGCTTTTCGACTTACAACGTGTTGTTTAGGAAAAACAAGATAATTTCGCACGATGCGGGATTTCCTTAAAACGTGATTTTCTGAAAAATTTTGACGAAAGAAAATTCTCCTTTTGGTTCTCTTTAGATGCTACATGTTAAGACGTACATGCCACAACAATTCTTTTCGAGATACAACGTGTAGTTTTGGAGATACAAGCTAATTTTGTACTATGCGTTATTTCTTCTCGTAAAGAGTTTCCAATGCCTACGTATATGTCTTTACTCTGCAAAACTGTATTTCCTTATGAAGTGGTATTCTTACATATCCTTTCGAGAGAAAACTGTCCTGTGCCTTCTCTTTTGAGGCTACACACTTAGACATACACGCAACATGAAAGCTTTTCGACTTACAACGTGTTGTTTAGGAAAAACAAGATAATTTCGCACGATGCGGGATTTCCTTAAAACGTGATTTTCTGAAAAATTTTGACGAAAGAAAATTCTCCTTTTGGTTCTCTTTAGATGCTACATGTTAAGACGTACACGCCACAACAATTCTTTTCGAGATACAACGTGTAGTTTTGGAGATACAAGCTAATTTTGTACTATGCGTTATTTCTTCTCGTAAAGAGTTTCCAATGCGTACGTATATGTCTTTACTCTGCAAAACTGTATTTCCTTATGAAGTGGTATTCTTACATATCCTTTCGAGAGAAAACTGTCCTGTGCCTTCTCTTTTGAGGCTACACACTTAGACATACACGCAACATGAAAGCTTTTCGACTTACAACGTGTTGTTTAGGAAAAACAAGATAATTTCGCACGATGCGGGATTTCCTTAAAACGTGATTTTCTGAAAAATTTTGACGAAAGAAAATTCTCCTTTTGGTTCTCTTTAGATGCTACATGTTAAGGCGTACACCCCACAACAATTCTTTTCGAGATACAACGTGTAGTTTTGGAGATACAAGCTAATTTTGTACTATGCGTTATTTCTTCTCGTAAAGAGTTTCCAATGCATACGTATATGTCTTTACGCTGCAAAACTGTTTTTTCTTATGAAGTGGTATTCTTACATATCCTTTCGAGAGAAAACTGTCCTGTGCCTTCTCTTTTGAGGCTACACACTTAGACATACACGCAACATGAAAGCTTTTCGACTTACAACGTGTTGTTTTGGAAAAACAAGATAATTTCGCACGATGCGGGATTTCCTTAAAACGTGATTTTCTGAAAAATTTTGACGAAAGAAAATTCTCCTTTTGGTTCTCTTTAGATGCTACATGTTAAGACGTACACGCCACAACAATTCTTTTCGAGATACAACGTGTAGTTTTGGAGATACAAGCTAATTTTGTACTATGCGTTATTTCTTCTCGTAAAGAGTTTCCAATGCGTACGCATATGTCTTTACTCTGCAAAACTGTATTTCCTTATGAAGTGGTATTCTTACATATCCTTTCGAGAGAAAACTGTCCTGTGCCTTCTCTTTTGAGGCTACACACTTAGACATACACGCAACATGAAAGCTTTTCGACTTACAACGTGTTGTTTAGGAAAAACAAGATAATTTCGCACGATGCGGGATTTCCTTAAAACGTGATTTTCTGAAAAATTTTGACGAAAGAAAATTCTCCTTTTGGTTCTCTTTAGATGCTACATGTTAAGACGTACACGCCACAACAATTCTTTTCGAGATACAACGTGTAGTTTTGGAGATACAAGCTAATTTTTTACTATGCGTTATTTCTTCTCGTAAAGAGTTTCCAATGCGTACGTATATGTCTTTACTCTGCAAAACTGTATTTCCTTATGAAGTGGTATTCTTACATATCCTTTCGAGAGAAAACTGTCCTGTGCCTTCTCTTTTGAGGCTACACACTTAGACATACACGCAACATGAAAGCTTTTCGACTTACAACGTCTTGTTTAGGAAAAACAAGATAATTTCGCACGATGCGGGATTTCCTTAAAACGTGATTTTCTGAAAAATTTTGACGAAAGAAAATTCTCCTTTTGGTTCTCTTTAGATGCTACATGTTAAGACGTACACGCCACAAGAATTCTTTTCGAGATACAACGTGTAGTTTTGGAGATACAAGCTAATTTTGTACTATGCGTTATTTCTTCTCGTAAAGAGTTTCCAATGCGTACGTATATGTCTTTACTCTGCAAAACTGTATTTCCTTATGAAGTGGTATTCTTACATATCCTTTCGAGAGAAAACTGTCCTGTGCCTTCTCTTTTGAGGCTACACACTTAGACATACACGCAACATGAAAGCTTTTCGACTTACAACGTGTTGTTTAGGAAAAACAAGATAATTTCGCACGATGCGGGATTTCCTTAAAACGTGATTTTCTGAAAAATTTTGACGAAAGAAAATTCTCCTTTTGGTTCTCTTTAGATGCTACATGTTAAGACGTACATGCCACAACAATTCTTTTCGAGATACAACGTGTAGTTTTGGAGATACAAGCTAATTTTGTACTATGCGTTATTTCTTCTCGTAAAGAGTTTCCAATGCGTACGTATATGTCTTTACTCTGCAAAACTGTATTTCCTTATGAAGTGGTATTCTTACATATCCTTTCGAGAGAAAACTGTCCTGTGCCTTCTCTTTTGAGGCTACACACTTAGACATACACGCAACATGAAAGCTTTTCGACTTACAACGTGTTGTTTAGGAAAAACAAGATAATTTCGCACGATGCGGGATTTCCTTAAAACGTGATTTTCTGAAAAATTTTGACGAAAGAAAATTCTCCTTTTGGTTCTCTTTAGATGCTACATGTTAAGACGTACACGCCACAAGAATTCTTTTCGAGATACAACGTGTAGTTTTGGAGATACAAGCTAATTTTGTACTATGCGTTATTTCTTCTCGTAAAGAGTTTCCAATGCGTACGTATATGTCTTTACTCTGCAAAACTGTATTTCCTTATGAAGTGGTATTCTTACATATCCTTTCGAGAGAAAACTGTCCTGTGCCTTCTCTTTTGAGGCTACACACTTAGACATACACGCAACATGAAAGCTTTTCGACTTACAACGTGTTGTTTAGGAAAAACAAGATAATTTCGCACGATGCGGGATTTCCTTAAAACGTGATTTTCTGAAAAATTTTGACGAAAGAAAATTCTCCTTTTGGTTCTCTTTAGATGCTACATGTTAAGACGTACACCCCACAACAATTCTTTTCGAGATACAACGTGTAGTTTTGGAGATACAAGCTAATTTTGTACTATGCGTTATTTCTTCTCGTAAAGAGTTTCCAATGCGTACGTATATGTCTTTACGCTGCAAAACTGTTTTTTCTTATGAAGTGGTATTCTTACATATCCTTTCGAGAGAAAACTGTCCTGTGCCTTCTCTTTTGAGGCTACACACTTAGACATACACGCAACATGAAAGCTTTTCGACTTACAACGTGTTGTTTTGGAAAAACAAGATAATTTCGCACGATGCGGGATTTCCTTAAAACGTGATTTTCTGAAAAATTTTGACGAAAGAAAATTCTCCTTTTGGTTCTCTTTAGATGCTACATGTTAAGACGTACACGCCACAACAATTCTTTTCGAGATACAACGTGTAGTTTTGGAGATACAAGCTAATTTTGTACTATGCGTTATTTCTTCTCGTAAAGAGTTTCCAATGCGTACGTATATGTCTTTACTCTGCAAAACTGTATTTCCTTATGAAGTGGTATTCTTACATATCCTTTCGAGAGAAAACTGTCCTGTGCCTTCTCTTTTGAGGCTACACACTTAGACATACACGCAACATGAAAGCTTTTCGACTTACAACGTGTTGTTTAGGAAAAACAAGATAATTTCGCACGATGCGGGATTTCCTTAAAACGTGATTTTCTGAAAAATTTTGACGAAAGAAAATTCTCCTTTTGGTTCTCTTTAGATGCTACATGTTAAGACGTACACGCCACAAGAATTCTTTTCGAGATACAACGTGTAGTTTTGGAGATACAAGCTAATTTTGTACTATGCGTTATTTCTTCTCGTAAAGAGTTTCCAATGCGTACGTATATGTCTTTACGCTTCAAAACTGTATTTCCTTATGAAGTGGTATTCTTACATATCCTTTCGAGAGAAAACTGTCCTGTGCCTTCTCTTTTGAGGCTACACACTTAGACATACACGCAACATGAAAGCTTTTCGACTTACAAAGTGTTGTTTAGGAAAAACAAGTTAATTTCGCACGATGCGGGATTTCCTTAAAACGTGATTTTCTGAAAAATTTTGACGAAAGAAAATTCTCCTTTTGGTTCTCTTTAGATGCTACATGTTAAGACGTACACGCCACAACAATTCTTTTCGAGATACAACGTGTAGTTTTGGAGATACAAGCTAATTTTGTACTATGCGTTATTTCTTCTCGTAAAGAGTTTCCAATGCGTACATATATGTCTTTACTCTGCAAAACTGTATTTCCTTATGAAGTGGTATTCTTACATATCCTTTCGAGAAAAAACTGTCCTGTGCCTTCTCTTTTGAGGCTACACACTTAGACATACACGCAACATGAAAGCTTTTCGACTTACAACGTGTTGTTTAGGAAAAACAAGATAATTTCGCACGATGCGGGATTTCCTTAAAACGTGATTTTCTGAAAAATTTTGACGAAAGAAAATTCTCCTTTTGGTTCTCTTTAGATGCTACATGTTAAGACGTACACGCCACAACAATTCTTTTCGAGATACAACGTGTAGTTTTGGAGATACAAGCTAATTTTGTACTATGCGTTATTTCTTCTCGTAAAGAGTTTCCAATGCGTACGTATATGTCTTTACTCTGCAAAACTGTATTTCCTTATGAAGTGGTATTCTTACATATCCTTTCGAGAGAAAACTGTCCTGTGCCTTCTCTTTTGAGGCTACACACTTAGACAAACACGCAACATGAAAGCTTTTCGACTTACAACGTGTTGTTTAGGAAAAACAAGATAATTTCGCACGATGCGGGATTTCCTTAAAACGTGATTTTCTAAAAAATTTTGACGGAAGAAAATTCTCCATTTGGTTCTCTTTAGATGCTACATGTTAAGACGTACACGCCACAACAATTCTTTTCGAGATACAACGTGTAGTTTTGGAGATACAAGCTAATTTTGTACTATGCGTTATTTTTTCTCGTAAAGAGTTTCCAATGCGTACGTATATGTCTTTACTCTGCAAAACTGTATTTCCTTATGAAGTGGTATTCTTACATATCCTTTCGAGAGAAAACTGTCCTGTGCCTTCTCTTTTGAGGCTACACACTTAGACATACACGCAACATGAAAGCTTTTCGACTTACAACGTGTTGTTTAGGAAAAACAAGATAATTTCGCACGATGCGGGATTTCCTTAAAACGTGATTTTCTGAAAAATTTTGACGAAAGAAAATTCTCCTTTTGGTTCTCTTTAGATGCTACATGTTAAGACGTACACGCCACAACAATTCTTTTCGAGATACAACGTGTAGTTTTGGAGATACAAGCTAATTTTGTACTATGCGTTATTTCTTCTCGTAAAGAGTTTCCAATGCGTACGTATATGTCTTTACTCTGCAAAACTGTATTTCCTTATGAAGTGGTATTCTTACATATCCTTTCGAGAGAAAACTGTCCTGTGCCTTCTCTTTTGAGGCTACACACTTAGACATACACGCAACATGAAAGCTTTTCGACTTACAACGTGTTGTTTAGGAAAAACAAGATAATTTCGCACGATGCGGGATTTCCTTAAAACGTGATTTTCTGAAAAATTTTGACGAAAGAAAATTCTCCTTTTGGTTCTCTTTAGATGCTACATGTTGAGACGTACACGCCACAACAATTCTTTTCGAGATACAACGTGTAGTTTTGGAGATATAAGCTAATTTTGTACTATGCGTTATTTCTTCTCGTAAAGAGTTTCCAGTGCGTACGTATATGTCTTTACGCTGCAAAACTGTATTTTCTTATGAAGTGGTATTCTTACATATCCTTTCGAGAGAAAACTGTCCTGTGCCTTCTCTTTTGAGGCTACACACTTAGACATACACGCAACATGAAAGCTTTTCGACTTACAACGTGTTGTTTAGGAAAAACAAGATAATTTCGCACGATGCTGGATTTCCTTAAAACGTGATATTCTGAAAAATTTTGACGAAAGAAAATTCTCCTTTTGGTTCTCTTTAGATGCTACATGTTAAGACGTACACGCCACAACAATTCTTTTCGAGATACAACGTGTAGTTTTGGAGATACAAGCTAATTTTGTACTATGCGTTATTTCTTCTCGTAAAGAGTTTCCAATGCGTACGTATATGTCTTTACTCTGCAAAACTGTATTTCCTTATGAAGTGGTATTCTTACATATCCTTTCGAGAAAAAACTGTCCTGTGCCTTCTCTTTTGAGACTACACACTTAGACATACACGCAACATGAAAGCTTTTCGACTTACAACGTGTTGTTTAGGAAAAACAAGATAATTTCGCACGATGCGGGATTTCCTTAAAACGTGATTTTCTGAAAAATTTTGACGAAAGAAAATTCTCCTTTTGGTTCTCTTTAGATGCTACATGTTAAGACGTACACGCCACAAGAATTCTTTTCAAGATACAACGTGTAGTTTTGGAGATACAAGCTAATTTTGTACTATGCGTTATTTCTTCTCGTAAAGAGTTTCCAATGCGTACGTATATGTCTTTACTCTGCAAAACTGTATTTCCTTATGAAGTGGTATTCTTACATATCCTTTCGAGAGAAAACTGTCCTGTGCCTTCTCTTTTGAGGCTACACACTTAGACATACACGCAACATGAAAGCTTTTCGACTTACAACGTGTTGTTTAGGAAAAACAAGATAATTTCGCACGATGCGGGATTTCCTTAAAACGTGATTTTCTGAAAAATTTTGACGAAAGAAAATTCTCCTTTTGGTTCTCTTTAGATGCTACATGTTAAGACGTACACGCCACAACAATTCTTTTCGAGATACAACGTGTAGTTTTGGAGATACAAGCTAATTTTGTACTATGCGTTATTTCTTCTCGTAAAGAGTTTCCAATGCGTACGTATATGTCTTTACGCTGCAAAACTGTATTTTCTTATGAAGTGGTATTCTTACATATCCTTTCGAGAGAAAACTGTCCTGTGCCTTCTCTTTTGAGGCTATACACTTAGACATACACGCAACATGAAAGCTTTTCGACTTACAACGTGTTGTTTTGGAAAAACAAGATAATTTCGCACGATGCGGGATTTCCTTAAAACGTGATTTTCTGAAAAATTTTGACGAAAGAAAATTCTCCTTTTGGTTCTCTTTAGATGCTACATGTTAAGACGTACACGCCACAACAATTCTTTTCGAGATACAACGTGTAGTTTTGGAGATACAAGCTAATTTTGTACTATGCGTTATTTCTTCTCGTAAAGAGTTTCCAATGCGTACGCATATGTCTTTACTCTGCAAAACTGTATTTCCTTATGAAGTGGTATTCTTACATATCCTTTCGAGAGAAAACTGTCCTGTGCCTTCTCTTTTGAGGCTACACACTTAGACATACACGCAACATGAAAGCTTTTCGACTTACAACGTGTTGTTTAGGAAAAACAAGATAATTTCGCACGATGCTGGATTTCCTTAAAACGTGATTTTCTGAAAAATTTTGACGAAAGAAAATTCTCCTTTTGGTTCTCTTTAGATGCTACATGTTAAGACGTACACGCCACAAGAATTCTTTTCGAGATACAACGTGTAGTTTTGGAGATACAAGCTAATTTTGTACTATGCGTTATTTCTTCTCGTAAAGAGTTTCCAATGCGTACGTATATGTCTTTACTCTGCAAAACTGTATTTCCTTATGAAGTGGTATTCTTACATATCCTTTCGAGAGAAAACTGTCCTGTGCCTTCTCTTTTGAGGCTACACACTTAGACATACACGCAACATGAAAGCTTTTCGACTTACAACGTCTTGTTTAGGAAAAACAAGATAATTTCGCACGATGCGGGATTTCCTTAAAACGTGATTTTCTGAAAAATTTTGACGAAAGAAAATTCTCCTTTTGGTTCTCTTTAGATGCTACATGTTAAGACGTACACGCCACAACAATTCTTTTCGAGATACAACGTGTAGTTTTGGAGATACAAGCTAATTTTGTACTATGCGTTATTTCTTCTCGTAAAGAGTTTCCAATGCGTACGTATATGTCTTTACTCTGCAAAACTGTATTTCCTTATGAAGTGGTATTCTTACATATCCTTTCGAGAGAAAACTGTCCTGTGCCTTCTCTTTTGAGGCTACACACTTAGACATACACGCAACATGAAAGATTTTCGATTTACAACGTGTTGTTTAGGAAAAACAAGATAATTTCGCACGATGCGGGATTTCCTTAAAACGTGATTTTCTGAAAAATTTTGACGAAAGAAAATTCTCCTTTTGGTTCTCTTTAGAAGCTACATGTTAAGACGTACACGCCACAACAATTCTTTTCGAGATACAACGTGTAGTTTTGGAGATACAAGCTAATTTTTTACTATGCGTTATTTCTTCTCGTAAAGAGTTTCCAATGCGTACGTATATGTCTTTACTCTGCAAAACTGTATTTCCTTATGAAGTGGTATTCTTACATATCCTTTCGAGAGAAAACTGTCCTGTGCCTTCTCTTTTGAGGCTACACACTTAGACATACACGCAACATGAAAGCTTTTCGACTTACAACGTGTTGTTTAGGAAAAACAAGATAATTTCGCACGATGCGGGATTTCCTTAAAACGTAATTTTCTGAAAAATTTTGACGAAAGAAAATTCTCCTTTTGGTTCTCTTTAGATGCTACATGTTAAGACGTACACGCCACAAGAATTCTTTTCGAGATACAACGTGTAGTTTTGGAGATACAAGCTAATTTTGTACTATGCGTTATTTCTTCTCGTAAAGAGTTTCCAATGCGTACGTATATGTCTTTACTCTGCAAAACTGTATTTCCTTATGAAGTGGTATTCTTACATATCCTTTCGAGAGAAAACTGTCCTGTGCCTTCTCTTTTGAGGCTACACACTTAGACATACACGCAACATGAAAGCTTTTCGACTTACAAAGTGTTGTTTAGGAAAAACAAGATAATTTCGCACGATGCGGGATTTCCTTAAAACGTGATTTTCTGAAAAATTTTGACGAAAGAAAATTCTCCTTTTGGTTCTCTTTAGATGCTACATGTTAAGACGTACACGCCACAGCAATTCTTTTCGAGATACAACGTGTAGTTTTGGAGATACAAGCTAATTTTGTACTATGCGTTATTTCTTCTCGTAAAGAGTTTCCAATGCGTACGTATATGTCTTTACTCTGCAAAACTGTATTTCCTTATGAAGTGGTATTCTTACATATCCTTTCGAGAGAAAACTGTCCTTTGCCTTCTCTTTTGAGGCTACACACTTAGACATACACGCAACATGAAAGCTTTTCGACTTACAACGTGTTGTTTAGGAAAAACAAGATAATTTCGCACGATGCGGGATTTCCTTAAAACGTGATTTTCTGAAAAATTTTGACGAAAGAAAATTCTCCTTTTGGTTCTCTTTAGATGCTACATGTTAAGACGTACACGCCACAACAATTCTTTTCGAGATACAACGTGTAGTTTTGGAGATACAAGCTAATTTTGTACTATGCGTTATTTCTTCTCGTAAAGAGTTTCCAATGCGTACGTATATGTCTTTACTCTGCAAAACTGTATTTCCTTATGAAGTGGTATTCTTACATATCCTTTCGAGAGAAAACTGTCCTGTGCCTTCTCTTTTGAGGCTACACACTTAGACATACACGCAACATGAAAGCTTTTCGACTTACAACGTGTTGTTTAGGAAAAACAAGATAATTTCGCACGATGCGGGATTTCCTTAAAACGTGATTTTCTGAAAAATTTTGACGAAAGAAAATTCTCCTTTTGGTTCTCTTTAGATGCTACATGTTAAGACGTACACGCCACAACAATTCTTTTCGAGATACAACGTGTAGTTTTGGAGATACAAGCTAATTTTGTACTATGCGTTATTTCTTCTCGTAAAGAGTTTCCAATGCGTACGTATATGTCTTTACTCTGCAAAACTGTATTTCCTTATGAAGTGGTATTAATACATATCCTTTCGAGAGAAAACTGTCCTGTGCCTTCTCTTTTGAGGCTACACACTTAGACAAACACGGAACATGAAAGCTTTTCGACTTACAACGTGTTGTTTAGGAAAAACAAGATAATTTCGCACGATGCGGGATTTCCTTGAAACGTGATTTTCTAAAAAATTTTGACGGAAGAAAATTCTCCTTTTGGTTCTCTTTAGATGCTACATGTTAAGACGTACACGCCACAACAATTCTTTTCGAGATACAACGTGTAGTTTTGGAGATACAAGCTAATTTTGTACTATGCGTTATTTCTTCTCGTAAAGAGTTTCCAATGCGTACGTATATGTCTTTACTCTGCAAAACTGTATTTCCTTATGAAGTGGTATTCTTACATATCCTTTCGAGAGAAAACTGTCCTGTGCCTTCTCTTTTGAGGCTACACACTTAGACATACACGCAACATGAAAGCTTTTCGACTTACAACGTGTTGTTTAGGAAAAACAAGATAATTTCGCACGATGCGGGATTTCTTTAAAACGTGATTTTCTGAAAAATTTTGACGAAAGAAAATTCTCCTTTTGGTTCTCTTTAGATGCTACATGTTAAGACGTACACGCCACAACAATTCTTTTCGAGATACAACGTGTAGTTTTGGAGATACAAGCTAATTTTGTACTATGCGTTATTTCTTCTCCTAAAGAGTTTCCAATGCGTACGTATATGTCTTTACTCTGCAAAACTGTATTTCCTTATGAAGTGGTATTCTTACATATCCTTTCGAGAGAAAACTGTCCTGTGCCTTCTCTTTTGAGGCTACACACTTAGACATACACGCAACATGAAAGCTTTTCGACTTACAACGTGTTGTTTAGGAAAAACAAGATAATTTCGCACGATGCGGGATTTCCTTAAAACGTGATTTTCTGAAAAATTTTGACGAAAGAAAATTCTCCTTTTGGTTCTCTTTAGATGCTACATGTTAAGACGTACACGCCACAACAATTCTTTTCGAGATACAACGTGTAGTTTTGGAGATACAAGCTAATTTTGTACTATGCGTTATTTCTTCTCGTAAAGAGTTTCCAATGCGTACGTATATGTCTTTACTCTGCAAAACTGTATTTCCTTATGAAGTGGTATTCTTACATATCCTTTCGAGAGAAAACTGTCCTGTGCCTTCTCTTTTGAGGCTACACACTTAGACATACACGCAACATGAAAGCTTTTCGACTTACAACGTGTTGTTTAGGAAAAACAAGATAATTTCGCACGATGCGGGATTTCCTTAAAACGTGATTTTCTGAAAAATTTTGACGAAAGAAAATTCTCCTTTTGGTTCTCTTTAGATGCTACATGTTAAGACGTACACGCCACAACAATTCTTTTCGAGATACAACGTGTAGTTTTGGAGATACAAGCTAATTTTGTACTATGCGTTATTTCTTCTCGTAAAGAGTTTCCAATGCGTACGTATATGTCTTTAGTCTGCAAAACTGTATTTCCTTATGAAGTGGTATTCTTACATATCCTTTCGAGAGAAAACTGTCCTGTGCCTTCTCTTTTGAGGCTACACACTTAGACATACACGCAACATGAAAGCTTTTCGACTTACAAAGTGTTGTTTAGGAAAAACAAGATAATTTCGCAAGATGCGGGATTTCCTTAAAACGTGATTTTCTGAAAAATTTTGACGAAAGAAAATTCTCCTTTTGGTTCTCTTTAGATGCTACATGTTAAGACGTACACGCCACAGCAATTCTTTTCGAGATACAACGTGTAGTTTTGGAGATACAAGCTAATTTTGTACTATGCGTTATTTCTTCTCGTAAAGAGTTTCCAATGCGTACGTATATGTCTTTACTCTGCAAAACTGTATTTCCTTATGAAGTGGTATTCTTACATATCCTTTCGAGAGAAAACTGTCCTTTGCCTTCTCTTTTGAGGCTACACACTTAGACATACACGCAACATGAAAGCTTTTCGACTTACAACGTGTTGTTTAGGAAAAACAAGATAATTTCGCACGATGCGGGATTTCCTTAAAACGTGATTTTCTGAAAAATTTTGACGAAAGAAAATTCTCCTTTTGGTTCTCTTTAGATGCTACATGTTAAGACGTACACGCCACAACAATTCTTTTCGAGATACAACGTGTAGTTTTGGAGATACAATCTAATTTTGTACTATGCGTTATTTCTTCTCGTAAAGAGTTTCCAATGCGTACGTATATGTCTTTACTCTGCAAAACTGTATTTCCTTATGAAGTGGTATTCTTACATATCCTTTCGAGAGAAAACTGTCCTGTGCCTTCTCTTTTGAGGCTACACACTTAGACAAACACGCAACATTAAAGCTTTTCGACTTACAACGTGTTGTTTAGGAAAAACAAGATAATTTCGCACGATGCGGGATTTCCTTAAAACGTGATTTTCTAAAAAATTTTGACGGAAGAAAATTCTCCTTTTGGTTCTCTTTAGATGCTACATGTTAAGACGTACACGCCACAACAATTCTTTTCGAGATACAACGTGTAGTTTTGGAGATACAAGCTAATTTTGTACTATGCGTTATTTCTTCTCGTAAAGAGTTTCCAATGCGTACGTATATGTCTTTACTCTGCAAAACTGTATTTCCTTATGAAGTGGTATTCTTACATATCCTTTCGAGAGAAAACTGTCCTGTGCCTTCTCTTTTGAGGCTACACACTTAGACATACACGCAACATGAAAGCTTTTCGACTTACAACGTGTTGTTTAGGAAAAACAAGATAATTTCGCACGATGCGGGATTTCCTTAAAACGTGATTTTCTGAAAAATTTTGACGAAAGAAAATTCTCCTTTTGGTTCTCTTTAGATGCTACATGTTAAGACGTACACGCCACAAGAATTCTTTTCGAGATACAACGTGTAGTTTTGGAGATACAATCTAATTTTGTACTATGCGTTATTTCTTCTCGTAAAGAGTTTCCAATGCGTACGTATATGTCTTTACTCTGCAAAACTGTATTTCCTTATGAAGTGGTATTCTTACATATCCTTTCGAGAGAAAACTGTCCTGTGCCTTCTCTTTTGAGGCTACACACTTAGACATACACGCAACATGAAAGCTTTTCGACTTACAACGTGTTGTTTAGGAAAAACAAGATAATTTCGCACGATGCGGGATTTCCTTAAAACGTGATTTTCTGAAAAATTTTGACGAAAGAAAATTCTCCTTTTGGTTCTCTTTAGATGCTACATGTTAAGACGTACACGCCACAACAATTCTTTTCGAGATACAACGTGTAGTTTTGGAGATACAAGCTAATTTTGTACTATGCGTTATTTCTTCTCGTAAAGAGTTTCCAATGCGTACGTATATGTCTTTACTCTGCAAAACTGTATTTCCTTATGAAGTGGTATTCTTACATATCCTTTCGAGAGAAAACTGTCCTGTGCCTTCTCTTTTGAGGCTACACACTTAGACATACACGCAACATGAAAGCTTTTCGACTTACAACGTGTTGTTTAGGAAAAACAAGATAATTTCGCACGATGCGGGATTTCCTTAAAACGTGATTTTCTGAAAAATTTTGACGAAAGAAAATTCTCCTTTTGGTTCTCTTTAGATGCTACATGTTAAGACGTACACGCCACAACAATTCTTTTCGAGATACAACGTGTAGTTTTGGAGATACAAGCTAATTTTGTACTATGCGTTATTTCTTCTCGTAAAGAGTTTCCAATGCGTACGTATATGTCTTTACTCTGCAAAACTGTATTTCCTTATGAAGTGGTATTCTTACATATCCTTTCGAGAGAAAACTGTCCTGTGCCTTCTCTTTTGAGGCTACACACTTAGACATACACGCAACATGAAAGCTTTTCGACTTACAACGTGTTGTTTAGGAAAAACAAGATAATTTCGCACGATGCGGGATTTCCTTAAAACGTGATTTTCTGAAAAATTTTGACGAAAGAAAATTCTCCTTTTGGTTCTCTTTAGATGCTACATGTTAAGACGTACACGCCACAACAATTCTTTTCGAGATACAACGTGTAGTTTTGGAGATACAAGCTAATTTTGTACTATGCGTTATTTCTTCTCGTAAAGAGTTTCCAATGCGTACATATATGTCTTTACTCTGCAAAACTGTATTTCCTTATGAAGTGGTATTCTTACATATCCTTTCGAGAGAAAACTGTCCTGTGCCTTCTCTTTTGAGGCTACACACTTAGACATACACGCAACATGAAAGCTTTTCGACTTACAACGTGTTGTTTAGGAAAAACAAGATAATTTCGCACGATGCGGGATTTCCTTAAAACGTAATTTTCTGAAAAATTTTGACGAAAGAAAATTCTCCTTTTGGTTCTCTTTAGATGCTACATGTTAAGACATACACGCCACAAGAATTCTTTTCGAGATACAACGTGTAGTTTTGGAGATACAAGCTAATTTTGTACTATGCGTTATTTCTTCTCGTAAAGAGTTTCCAATGCGTACGTATATGTCTTTACTCTGCAAAACTGTATTTCCTTATGAAGTGGTATTCTTACATATCCTTTCGAGAGAAAACTGTCCTGTGCCTTCTCTTTTGAGGCTACACACTTAGACATACACGCAACATGAAAGCTTTTCGACTTACAAAGTGTTGTTTAGGAAAAACAAGATAATTTCGCACGATGCGGGATTTCCTTAAAACGTGATTTTCTGAAAAATTTTGACGAAAGAAAATTCTCCTTTTGGTTCTCTTTAGATGCTACATGTTAAGACGTACACGCCACAACAATTCTTTTCGAGATACAACGTGTAGTTTTGGAGATACAAGCTAATTTTGTACTATGCGTTATTTCTTCTCGTAAAGAGTTTCCAATGCGTACGTATATGTCTTTACTCTGCAAAACTGTATTTCCTTATGAAGTGGTATTCTTACATATCCTTTCGAGAGAAAACTGTCCTGTGCCTTCTCTTTTGAGGCTACACACTTAGACATACACGCAACATGAAAGCTTTTCGACTTACAACGTGTTGTTTAGGAAAAACAAGATAATTTCGCACGATGCGGGATTTCCTTAAAACGTGATTTTCTGAAAAATTTTGACGAAAGAAAATTCTCCTTTTGGTTCTCTTTAGATGCTACATGTTAAGACGTACACGCCACAACAATTCTTTTCGAGATACAACGTGTAGTTTTGGAGATACAAGCTAATTTTGTACTATGCGTTATTTCTTCTCGTAAAGAGTTTCCAATGCGTACGTATATGTCTTTACTCTGCAAAACTGTATTTCCTTATGAAGTGGTATTCTTACATATCCTTTCGAGAGAAAACTGTCCTGTGCCTTCTCTTTTGAGGCTACACACTTAGACAAACACGCAACATGAAAGCTTTTCGACTTACAACGTGTTGTTTAGGAAAAACAAGATAATTTCGCACGATGCGGGATTTCCTTAAAACGTGATTTTCTAAAAAATTTTGACAGAAGAAAATTCTCCTTTTGGTTCTCTTTAGATGCTACATGTTAAGACGTACACGCCACAACAATTCTTTTCGAGATACAACGTGTAGTTTTGGAGATACAAGCTAATTTTGTACTATGCGTTATTTCTTCTCGTAAAGAGTTTCCAATGCGTACATATATGTCTTTACTCTGCAAAACTGTATTTCCTTATGAAGTGGTATTCTTACATATCCTTTCGAGAGAAAACTGTCCTGTGCCTTCTCTTTTGAGGCTACACACTTAGACATACACGCAACATGAAAGCTTTTCGACTTACAACGTGTTGTTTAGGAAAAACAAGATAATTTCGCACGATGCGGGATTTCCTTAAAACGTAATTTTCTGAAAAATTTTGACGAAAGAAAATTCTCCTTTTGGTTCTCTTTAGATGCTACATGTTAAGACGTACACGCCACAAGAATTCTTTTCGAGATACAACGTGTAGTTTTGGAGATACAAGCTAATTTTGTACTATGCGTTATTTCTTCTCGTAAAGAGTTTCCAATGCGTACGTATATGTCTTTACTCTTCAAAACTGTATTTCCTTATGAAGTGGTATTCTTACATATCCTTTCGAGAGAAAACTGTCCTGTGCCTTCTCTTTTGAGGCTACACACTTAGACATACACGCAACATGAAAGCTTTTCGACTTACAAAGTGTTGTTTAGGAAAAACAAGATAATTTCGCACGATGCGGGATTTCCTTAAAACGTGATTTTCTGAAAAATTTTGACGAAAGAAAATTCTCCTTTTGGTTCTCTTTAGATGCTACATGTTAAGACGTACACGCCACAGCAATTCTTTTCGAGAAACAACGTGTAGTTTTGGAGATACAAGCTAATTTTGTACTATGCGTTATTTCTTCTCGTAAAGAGTTTCCAATGCGTACGTATATGTCTTTACTCTGCAAAACTGTATTTCCTTATGAAGTGGTATTCTTACATATCCTTTCGAGAGAAAACTGTCCTTTGCCTTCTCTTTTGAGGCTACACACTTAGACATACACGCAACATGAAAGCTTTTCGACTTACAACGTGTTGTTTAGGAAAAACAAGATAATTTCGCACGATGCGGGATTTCCTTAAAACGTGATTTTCTGAAAAATTTTGACGAAAGAAAATTCTCCTTTTGGTTCTCTTTAGATGCTACATGTTAAGACATACACGCCACAACAATTCTTTTCGAGATACAACGTGTAGTTTTGGAGATACAAGCTAATTTTGTACTATGCGTTATTTCTTCTCGTAAAGAGTTTCCAATGCGTACGTATATGTCTTTACTCTGCAAAACTGTATTTCCTTATGAAGTGGTATTCTTACATATCCTTTCGAGAGAAAACTGTCCTGTGCCTTCTCTTTTGAGGCTACACACTTAGACATACACGCAACATGAAAGCTTTTCGACTTACAACGTGTTGTTTAGGAAAAACAAGATAATTTCGCACGATGCGGGATTTCCTTAAAACGTGATTTTCTGAAAAATTTTGACGAAAGAAAATTCTCCTTTTGGTTCTCTTTAGATGCTACATGTTAAGACGTACACGCGACAACAATTCTTTTCGAGATACAACGTGTAGTTTTGGAGATACAAGCTAATTTTGTACTATGCGTTATTTCTTCTCGTAAAGAGTTTCCAATGCGTACGTATATGTCTTTACTCTGCAAAACTGTATTTCCTTATGAAGTGGTATTCTTACATATCCTTTCGAGAGAAAACTGTCCTGTGCCTTCTCTTTTGAGGCTACACACTTAGACAAACACGCAACATGAAAGCTTTTCGACTTACAACGTGTTGTTTAGGAAAAACAAGATAATTTCGCACGATGCGGGATTTCCTTAAAACGTGATTTTCTAAAAAATTTTGACGGAAGAAAATTCTCCTTTTGGTTCTCTTTAGATGCTACATGTTAAGACGTACACGCCACAACAATTCTTTTCGAGATACAACGTGTAGTTTTGGAGATACAAGCTAATTTTGTACTATGCGTTATTTCTTCTCGTAAAGAGTTTCCAATGCGTACGTATATGTCTTTACTCTGCAAAACTGTATTTCCTTATGAAGTGGTATTCTTACATATCCTTTCGAGAGAAAACTGTCCTGTGCCTTCTCTTTTGAGGCTACACACTTAGACATACACGCAACATGAAAGCTTTTCGACTTACAACGTGTTGTTTAGGAAAAACAAGATAATTTCGCACGATGCGGGATTTCCTTAAAACGTGATTTTCTGAAAAATTTTGACGAAAGAAAATTCTCCTTTTGGTTCTCTTTAGATGCTACATGTTAAGACGTACACGCCACAACAATTCTTTTCGAGATACAACGTGTAGTTTTGGAGATACAAGCTAATTTTGTACTATGCGTTATTTCTTCTCGTAAAGAGTTTCCAATGCGTACGTATATGTCTATACTCTGCAAAACTGTATTTCCTTATGAAGTGGTATTCTTACATATCCTTTCGAGAGAAAACTGTCCTGTGCCTTCTCTTTTGAGGCTACACACTTAGACATACACGCAACATGAAAGCTTTTCGACTTACAACGTGTTGTTTAGGAAAAACAAGATAATTTCGCACGATGCGGGATTTCCTTAAAACGTGATTTTCTGAAAAATTTTGACGAAAGAAAATTCTCCTTTTGGTTCTCTTTAGATGCTACATGTTAAGACGTACACGCCACAACAATTCTTTTCGAGATACAACGTGTAGTTTTGAGATACAAGCTAATTTTGTACTATGCGTTATTTCTTCTCGTAAAGAGTTTCCAATGCGTACGTATATGTCTTTACTCTGCAAAACTGTATTTCCTTATGAAGTGGTATTCTTACATATCCTTTCGAGAGAAAACTGTCCTGTGCCTTCTCTTTTGAGGCTACACACTTAGACATACACGCAACATGAAAGCTTTTCGACTTACAACGTGTTGTTTAGGAAAAACAAGATAATTTCGCACGATGCGGGATTTCCTTAAAACGTGATTTTCTGAAAAATTTTGACGAAAGAAAATTCTCCTTTTGGTTCTCTTTAGATGCTACATGTTAAGACGTACACGCCACAACAATTCTTTTCGAGATACAACGTGTAGTTTTGGAGATACAAGCTAATTTTGTACTATGCGTTATTTCTTCTCGTAAAGAGTTTCCAATGCGTACGTATATGTCTTTACTCTGCAAAACTGTATTTCCTTATGAAGTGGTATTCTTACATATCCTTTCGAGAGAAAACTGTCCTGTGCCTTCTCTTTTGAGGCTACACACTTAGACATACACGCAACATGAAAGCTTTTCGACTTACAACGTGTTGTTTAGGAAAAACAAGATAATTTCGCACGATGCGGGATTTCCTTAAAACGTAATTTTCTGAAAAATTTTGACGAAAGAAAATTCTCCTTTTGGTTCTCTTTAGATGCTACATGTTAAGACGTACACGCCACAAGAATTCTTTTCGAGATACAACGTGTAGTTTTGGAGATACAAGCTAATTTTGTACTATGCGTTATTTCTTCTCGTAAAGAGTTTCCAATGCGTACGTATATGTCTTTACTCTGCAAAACTGTATTTCCTTATGAAGTGGTATTCTTACATATCCTTTCGAGAGAAAACTGTCCTGTGCCTTCTCTTTTGAGGCTACACACTTAGACATACACGCAACATGAAAGCTTTTCGACTTACATCGTGTTGTTTAGGAAAAACAAGATAATTTCGCACGATGCGGGATTTCCTTAAAACGTGATTTTCTGAAAAATTTTGACGAAAGAAAATTCTCCTTTTGGTTCTCTTTAGATGCTACATGTTAAGACGTACACGCCACAAGAATTCTTTTCGAGATACAACGTGTAGTTTTGGAGATACAAGCTAATTTTGTACTATGCGTTATTTCTTCTCGTAAAGAGTTTCCAATGCGTACGTATATGTCTTTACTCTGCAAAACTGTATTTCCTTATGAAGTGGTATTCTTACATATCCTTTCGAGAGAAAACTGTCCTGTGCCTTCTCTTTTGAGGCTACACACTTAGACATACACGCAACATGAAAGCTTTTCGACTTACAACGTGTTGTTTAGGAAAAACAAGATAATTTCGCACAATGCGGGATTTCCTTAAAACGTGATTTTCTGAAAAATTTTGACGAAAGAAAATTCTCCTTTTGGTTCTCTTTAGATGCTACATGTTAAGACGTACACGCCACAACAATTCTTTTCGAGATACAACGTGTAGTTTTGAGATACAAGCTAACTTTGTACTATGCGTTATTTCTTCTCGTAAAGAGTTTCCAATGCGTACGTATATGTCTTTACTCTGCAAAACTGTATTTCCTTATGAAGTGGTATTCTTACATATCCTTTCGAGAGAAAACTGTCCTGTGCCTTCTCTTTTGAGGCTACACACTTAGACATACACGCAACATGAAAGCTTTTCGACTTACAACGTGTTGTTTAGGAAAAACAAGATAATTTCGCACGATGCGGGATTTCCTTAAAACGTGATTTTCTGAAAAATTTTGACGAAAGAAAATTCTCCTTTTGGTTCTCTTTAGATGCTACATGTTAAGACGTACGCGCCACAACAATTCTTTTCGAGATACAACGTGTAGTTTTGGAGATACAAGCTAATTTTGTACTATGCGTTATTTCTTCTCGTAAAGAGTTTCCAATGCGTACGTATATGTCTTTACTCTGCAAAACTGTATTTCCTTATGAAGTGGTATTCTTACATATCCTTTCGAGAGAAAACTGTCCTGTGCCTTCTCTTTTGAGGCTACACACTTAGACATACACGCAACATGAAAGCTTTTCGACTTACAACGTGTTGTTTAGGAAAAACAAGATAATTTCGCACGATGCGGGATTTCCTTAAAACGTGATTTTCTGAAAAATTTTGACGAAAGAAAATTCTCCTTTTGGTTCTCTTTAGATGCTACATGTTAAGACGTACACGCCACAAGAATTCTTTTCGAGATACAACGTGTAGTTTTGGAGATACAAGCTAATTTTGTACTATGCGTTATTTCTTCTCGTAAAGAGTTTCCAATGCGTACGTATATGTCTTTACTCTGCAAAACTGTATTTCCTTATGAAGTGGTATTCTTACATATCCTTTCGAGAGAAAACTGTCCTGTGCCTTCTCTTTTGAGGCTACACACTTAGACATACACGCAACATGAAAGCTTTTCGACTTACAACGTGTTGTTTAGGAAAAACAAGATAATTTCGCACGATGCGGGATTTCCTTAAAACGTGATTTTCTGAAAAATTTTGACGAAAGAAAATTCTCCTTTTGGTTCTCTTTAGATGCTACATGTTAAGACGTACACGCCACAACAATTCTTTTCGAGATACAACGTGTAGTTTTGGAGATACAAGCTAATTTTGTACTATGCGTTATTTCTTCTCGTAAAGAGTTTCCAATGCGTACGTATATGTCTTTACTCTGCAAAACTGTATTTCCTTATGAAGTGGTATTCTTACATATCCTTTCGAGAGAAAACTGTCCTGTGCCTTCTCTTTTGAGGCTACACACTTAGACATACACGCAACATGAAAGCTTTTCGACTTACAACGTGTTGTTTAGGAAAAACAAGATAATTGCGCACGATGCGGGATTTCCTTAAAACGTGATTTTCTGAAAAATTTTGACGAAAGAAAATTCTCCTTTTGGTTCTCTTTAGATGCTACATGTTAAGACGTACACGCCACAACAATTCTTTTCGAGATACAACGTGTAGTTTTGGAGATACAAGCTAATTTTGTACTATGCGTTATTTCTTCTCGTAAAGAGTTTCCAATGCGTACGTATATGTCTTTACTCTGCAAAACTGTATTTCCTTATGAAGTGGTATTCTTACATATCCTTTCGAGAGAAAACTGTCCTGTGCCTTCTCTTTTGAGGCTACACACTTAGACATACACGCAACATGAAAGCTTTTCGACTTACAACGTGTTGTTTAGGAAAAACAAGATAATTTCGCACGATGCGGGATTTCCTTAAAACGTGATTTTCTTAAAAATTTTGACGAAAGAAAATTCTCCTTTTGGTTCTCTTTAGATGCTACATGTTAACACGTACACGCCACAACAATTCTTTTCGAGATACAACGTGTAGTTTTGGAGATACAAGCTAATTTTGTACTATGCGTTATTTCTTCTCGTAAAGAGTTTCCAATGCGTACGTATATGTCTTTACTCTGCAAAACTGTATTTCCTTATGAAGTGGTATTCTTACATATCCTTTCGAGAGAAAACTGTCCTGTGCCTTCTCTTTTGAGGCTACACACTTAGACATACACGCAACATGAAAGCTTTTCGACTTACAACGTGTTGTTTAGGAAAAACAAGATAATTTCGCACGATGCGGGATTTCCTTAAAACGTAATTTTCTGAAAAATTTTGACGAAAGAAAATTCTCCTTTTGGTTCTCTTTAGATGCTACATGTTAAGACGTACACGCCACAAGAATTCTTTTCGAGATACAACGTGTAGTTTTGGAGATACAAGCTAATTTTGTACTATGCGTTATTTCTTCTCGTAAAGAGTTTCCAATGCGTACGTATATGTCTTTACTCTGCAAAACTGTATTTCCTTATGAAGTGGTATTCTTACATATCCTTTCGAGAGAAAACTGTCCTGTGCCTTCTCTTTTGAGGCTACACACTTAGACATACACGCAACATGAAAGCTTTTCGACTTACAAAGTGTTGTTTAGGAAAAACAAGATAATTTCGCACGATGCGGGATTTCCTTAAAACGTGATTTTCTGAAAAATTTTGACGAAAGAAAATTCTCCTTTTGGTTCTCTTTAGATGCTACATGTTAAGACGTACACGCCACAGCAATTCTTTTCGAGATACAACGTGTAGTTTTGGAGATACAAGCTAATTTTGTACTATGCGTTATTTCTTCTCGTAAAGAGTTTCCAATGCGTACGTATATGTCTTTACTCTGCAAAACTGTATTTCCTTATGAAGTGGTATTCTTACATATCCTTTCGAGAGAAAACTGTCCTGTGCCTTCTCTTTTGAGGCTACACACTGAGACATACACGCAACATGAAAGCTTTTCGACTTACAACGTGTTGTTTAGGAAAAACAAGATAATTTCGCACGATGCGGGATTTCCTTAAAACGTGATTTTCTGAAAAATTTTGACGAAAGAAAATTCTCCTTTTGGTTCTCTTTAGATGCTACATGTTAAGACGTACACGCCACAACAATTCTTTTCGAGATACAACGTGTAGTTTTGAGATACAAGCTAATTTTGTACTATGCGTTATTTCTTCTCGTAAAGAGTTTCCAATGCGTACGTATATGTCTTTACTCTGCAAAACTGTATTTCCTTATGAAGTGGTATTCTTACATATCCTTTCGAGAGAAAACTGTCCTGTGCCTTCTCTTTTGAGGCTACACACTTAGACATACACGCAACATGAAAGCTTTTCGACTTACAACGTGTTGTTTAGGAAAAACAAGATAATTTCGCACGATGCGGGATTTCCTTAAAACGTGATTTTCTGAAAAATTTTGACGAAAGAAAATTCTCCTTTTGGTTCTCTTTAGATGCTACATGTTAAGACGTACACGCCACAAGAATTCTTTTCGAGATACAACGTGTAGTTTTGGAGATACAAGCTAATTTTGTACTATGCGTTATTTCTTCTCGTAAAGAGTTTCCAATGCGTACGTATATGTCTTTACTCTGCAAAACTGTATTTCCTTATGAAGTGGTATTCTTACATATCCTTTCGAGAGAAAACTGTCCTGTGCCTTCTCTTTTGAGGCTACACACTTAGACATACACGCAACATGAAAGCTTTTCGACTTACAACGTGTTGTTTAGGAAAAACAAGATAATTTCGCACGATGCGGGATTTCCTTAAAACGTGATTTTCTGAAAAATTTTGACGAAAGAAAATTCTCCTTTTGGTTCTCTTTAGATGCTACATGTTAAGACGTACACGCCACAACAATTCTTTTCGAGATACAACGTGTAGTTTTGGAGATACAAGCTAATTTTGTACTATGCGTTATTTCTTCTCGTAAAGAGTTTCCAATGCGTACGTATATGTCTTTACTCTGCAAAACTGTATTTCCTTATGAAGTGGTATTCTTACATATCCTTTCGAGAGAAAACTGTCCTGTGCCTTCTCTTTTGAGGCTACACACTTAGACATACACGCAACATGAAAGCTTTTCGACTTACAACGTGTTGTTTAGGAAAAACAAGATAATTTCGCACGATGCGGGATTTCCTTAAAACGTAATTTTCTGAAAAATTTTGACGAAAGAAAATTCTCCTTTTGGTTCTCTTTAGATGCTACATGTTAAGACGTACACGCCACAAGAATTCTTTTCGAGATACAACGTGTAGTTTTGGAGATACAAGCTAATTTTGTACTATGCGTTATTTCTTCTCGTAAAGAGTTTCCAATGCGTACGTATATGTCTTTACTCTGCAAAACTGTATTTCCTTATGAAGTGGTATTCTTACATATCCTTTCGAGAGAAAACTGTCCTGTGCCTTCTCTTTTGAGGCTACACACTTAGACATACACGCAACATGAAAGCTTTTCGACTTACATCGTGTTGTTTAGGAAAAACAAGATA
Source organism: Apodemus sylvaticus (assembly GCF_947179515.1). Taxonomy (NCBI): domain Eukaryota; kingdom Metazoa; phylum Chordata; class Mammalia; order Rodentia; family Muridae; genus Apodemus; species Apodemus sylvaticus. The sequence goes on along the minus strand of NW_026263103.1, from coordinate 453,673 downwards.
ATTTCGCACGATGCGGGGTTTCCTTAAAACGTGATTTTCTGAAAAATTTTGACGAAAGAAAATTCTCCTTTTGGTTCTCTTTAGATGCTACATGTTAAGACGTACACGCCACAAGAATTCTTTTCGAGATACAACGTGTAGTTTTGGAGATACAAGCTAATTTTGTACTATGCGTTATTTCTTCTCGTAAAGAGTTTCCAATGCGTACGTATATGTCTTTACTCTGCAAAACTGTATTTCCTTATGAAGTGGTATTCTTACATATCCTTTCGAGAGAAAACTGTCCTGTGCCTTCTCTTTTGAGGCTACACACTTAGACATACACGCAACATGAAAGCTTTTCGACTTACAACGTGTTGTTTAGGAAAAACAAGATAATTTCGCACAATGCGGGATTTCCTTAAAACGTGATTTTCTGAAAAATTTTGACGAAAGAAAATTCTCCTTTTGGTTCTCTTTAGATGCTACATGTTAAGACGTACACGCCACAACAATTCTTTTCGAGATACAACGTGTAGTTTTGAGATACAAGCTAACTTTGTACTATGCGTTATTTCTTCTCGTAAAGAGTTTCCAATGCGTACGTATATGTCTTTACTCTGCAAAACTGTATTTCCTTATGAAGTGGTATTCTTACATATCCTTTCGAGAGAAAACTGTCCTGTGCCTTCTCTTTTGAGGCTACACACTTAGACATACACGCAACATGAAAGCTTTTCGACTTACAACGTGTTGTTTAGGAAAAACAAGATAATTTCGCACGATGCGGGATTTCCTTAAAACGTGATTTTCTGAAAAATTTTGACGAAAGAAAATTCTCCTTTTGGTTCTCTTTAGATGCTACATGTTAAGACGTACACGCCACAACAATTCTTTTCGAGATACAACGTGTAGTTTTGGAGATACAAGCTAATTTTGTACTATGCGTTATTTCTTCTCGTAAAGAGTTTCCAATGCGTACGTATATGTCTTTACTCTGCAAAACTGTATTTCCTTATGAAGTGGTATTCTTACATATCCTTTCGAGAGAAAACTGTCCTGTGCCTTCTCTTTTGAGGCTACACACTTAGACATACACGCAACATGAAAGCTTTTCGACTTACAACGTGTTGTTTAGGAAAAACAAGATAATTTCGCACGATGCGGGATTTCCTTAAAACGTGATTTTCTGAAAAATTTTGACGAAAGAAAATTCTCCTTTTGGTTCTCTTTAGATGCTACATGTTAAGACGTACACGCCACAAGAATTCTTTTCGAGATACAACGTGTAGTTTTGGAGATACAAGCTAATTTTGTACTATGCGTTATTTCTTCTCGTAAAGAGTTTCCAATGCGTACGTATATGTCTTTACTCTGCAAAACTGTATTTCCTTATGAAGTGGTATTCTTACATATCCTTTCGAGAGAAAACTGTCCTGTGCCTTCTCTTTTGAGGCTACACACTTAGACATACACGCAACATGAAAGCTTTTCGACTTACAACGTGTTGTTTAGGAAAAACAAGATAATTTCGCACGATGCGGGATTTCCTTAAAACGTGATTTTCTGAAAAATTTTGACGAAAGAAAATTCTCCTTTTGGTTCTCTTTAGATGCTACATGTTAAGACGTACACGCCACAACAATTCTTTTCGAGATACAACGTGTAGTTTTGGAGATACAAGCTAATTTTGTACTATGCGTTATTTCTTCTCGTAAAGAGTTTCCAATGCGTACGTATATGTCTTTACTCTGCAAAACTGTATTTCCTTATGAAGTGGTATTCTTACATATCCTTTCGAGAGAAAACTGTCCTGTGCCTTCTCTTTTGAGGCTACACACTTAGACATACACGCAACATGAAAGCTTTTCGACTTACAACGTGTTGTTTAGGAAAAACAAGATAATTTCGCACGATGCGGGATTTCCTTAAAACGTGATTTTCTGAAAAATTTTGACGAAAGAAAATTCTCCTTTTGGTTCTCTTTAGATGCTACATGTTAAGACGTACACGCCACAACAATTCTTTTCGAGATACAACGTGTAGTTTTGGAGATACAAGCTAATTTTGTACTATGCGTTATTTCTTCTCGTAAAGAGTTTCCAATGCGTACGTATATGTCTTTACTCTGCAAAACTGTATTTCCTTATGAAGTGGTATTCTTACATATCCTTTCGAGAGAAAACTGTCCTGTGCCTTCTCTTTTGAGGCTACACACTTAGACATACACGCAACATGAAAGCTTTTCGACTTACAACGTGTTGTTTAGGAAAAACAAGATAATTTCGCACGATGCGGGATTTCCTTAAAACGTGATTTTCTGAAAAATTTTGACGAAAGAAAATTCTCCTTTTGGTTCTCTTTAGATGCTACATGTTAACACGTACACGCCACAACAATTCTTTTCGAGATACAACGTGTAGTTTTGGAGATACAAGCTAATTTTGTACTATGCGTTATTTCTTCTCGTAAAGAGTTTCCAATGCGTACGTATATGTCTTTACTCTGCAAAACTGTATTTCCTTATGAAGTGGTATTCTTACATATCCTTTCGAGAGAAAACTGTCCTGTGCCTTCTCTTTTGAGGCTACACACTTAGACATACACGCAACATGAAAGCTTTTCGACTTACAACGTGTTGTTTAGGAAAAACAAGATAATTTCGCACGATGCGGGATTTCCTTAAAACGTAATTTTCTGAAAAATTTTGACGAAAGAAAATTCTCCTTTTGGTTCTCTTTAGATGCTACATGTTAAGACGTACACGCCACAAGAATTCTTTTCGAGATACAACGTGTAGTTTTGGAGATACAAGCTAATTTTGTACTATGCGTTATTTCTTCTCGTAAAGAGTTTCCAATGCGTACGTATATGTCTTTACTCTGCAAAACTGTATTTCCTTATGAAGTGGTATTCTTACATATCCTTTCGAGAGAAAACTGTCCTGTGCCTTCTCTTTTGAGGCTACACACTTAGACATACACGCAACATGAAAGCTTTTCGACTTACAAAGTGTTGTTTAGGAAAAACAAGATAATTTCGCACGATGCGGGATTTCCTTAAAACGTGATTTTCTGAAAAATTTTGACGAAAGAAAATTCTCCTTTTGGTTCTCTTTAGATGCTACATGTTAAGACGTACACGCCACAGCAATTCTTTTCGAGATACAACGTGTAGTTTTGGAGATACAAGCTAATTTTGTACTATGCGTTATTTCTTCTCGTAAAGAGTTTCCAATGCGTACGTATATGTCTTTACTCTGCAAAACTGTATTTCCTTATGAAGTGGTATTCTTACATATCCTTTCGAGAGAAAACTGTCCTGTGCCTTCTCTTTTGAGGCTACACACTGAGACATACACGCAACATGAAAGCTTTTCGACTTACAACGTGTTGTTTAGGAAAAACAAGATAATTTCGCACGATGCGGGATTTCCTTAAAACGTGATTTTCTGAAAAATTTTGACGAAAGAAAATTCTCCTTTTGGTTCTCTTTAGATGCTACATGTTAAGACGTACACGCCACAACAATTCTTTTCGAGATACAACGTGTAGTTTTGAGATACAAGCTAATTTTGTACTATGCGTTATTTCTTCTCGTAAAGAGTTTCCAATGCGTACGTATATGTCTTTACTCTGCAAAACTGTATTTCCTTATGAAGTGGTATTCTTACATATCCTTTCGAGAGAAAACTGTCCTGTGCCTTCTCTTTTGAGGCTACACACTTAGACATACACGCAACATGAAAGCTTTTCGACTTACAACGTGTTGTTTAGGAAAAACAAGATAATTTCGCACGATGCGGGATTTCCTTAAAACGTGATTTTCTGAAAAATTTTGACGAAAGAAAATTCTCCTTTTGGTTCTCTTTAGATGCTACATGTTAAGACGTACACGCCACAACAATTCTTTTCGAGATACAACGTGTAGTTTTGGAGATACAAGCTAATTTTGTACTATGCGTTATTTCTTCTCGTAAAGAGTTTCCAATGCGTACGTATATGTCTTTACTCTGCAAAACTGTATTTCCTTATGAAGTGGTATTCTTACATATCCTTTCGAGAGAAAACTGTCCTGTGCCTTCTCTTTTGAGGCTACACACTTAGACATACACGCAACATGAAAGCTTTTCGACTTACAACGTGTTGTTTAGGAAAAACAAGATAATTTCGCACGATGCGGGATTTCCTTAAAACGTGATTTTCTGAAAAATTTTGACGAAAGAAAATTCTCCTTTTGGTTCTCTTTAGATGCTACATGTTAAGACGTACACGCCACAACAATTCTTTTCGAGATACAACGTGTAGTTTTGGAGATACAAGCTAATTTTGTACTATGCGTTATTTCTTCTCGTAAAGAGTTTCCAATGCGTACGTATATGTCTTTACTCTGCAAAACTGTATTTCCTTATGAAGTGGTATTCTTACATATCCTTTCGAGAGAAAACTGTCCTGTGCCTTCTCTTTTGAGGCTACACACTTAGACATACACGCAACATGAAAGCTTTTCGACTTACAACGTGTTGTTTAGGAAAAACAAGATAATTTCGCACGATGCGGGATTTCCTTAAAACGTGATTTTCTGAAAAATTTTGACGAAAGAAAATTCTCCTTTTGGTTCTCTTTAGATGCTACATGTTAACACGTACACGCCACAACAATTCTTTTCGAGATACAACGTGTAGTTTTGGAGATACAAGCTAATTTTGTACTATGCGTTATTTCTTCTCGTAAAGAGTTTCCAATGCGTACGTATATGTCTTTACTCTGCAAAACTGTATTTCCTTATGAAGTGGTATTCTTACATATCCTTTCGAGAGAAAACTGTCCTGTGCCTTCTCTTTTGAGGCTACACACTTAGACATACACGCAACATGAAAGCTTTTCGACTTACAACGTGTTGTTTAGGAAAAACAAGATAATTTCGCACGATGCGGGATTTCCTTAAAACGTAATTTTCTGAAAAATTTTGACGAAAGAAAATTCTCCTTTTGGTTCTCTTTAGATGCTACATGTTAAGACGTACACGCCACAAGAATTCTTTTCGAGATACAACGTGTAGTTTTGGAGATACAAGCTAATTTTGTACTATGCGTTATTTCTTCTCGTAAAGAGTTTCCAATGCGTACGTATATGTCTTTACTCTGCAAAACTGTATTTCCTTATGAAGTGGTATTCTTACATATCCTTTCGAGAGAAAACTGTCCTGTGCCTTCTCTTTTGAGGCTACACACTTAGACATACACGCAACATGAAAGCTTTTCGACTTACAAAGTGTTGTTTAGGAAAAACAAGATAATTTCGCACGATGCGGGATTTCCTTAAAACGTGATTTTCTGAAAAATTTTGACGAAAGAAAATTCTCCTTTTGGTTCTCTTTAGATGCTACATGTTAAGACGTACACGCCACAGCAATTCTTTTCGAGATACAACGTGTAGTTTTGGAGATACAAGCTAATTTTGTACTATGCGTTATTTCTTCTCGTAAAGAGTTTCCAATGCGTATGTATATGTCTTTACTCTGCAAAACTGTATTTCCTTATGAAGTGGTATTCTTACATATCCTTTCGAGAGAAAACTGTCCTGTGCCTTCTCTTTTGAGGCTACACACTTAGACATACACGCAACATGAAAGCTTTTCGACTTACAACGTGTTGTTTAGGAAAAACAAGATAATTTCGCACGATGCGGGATTTCCTTAAAACGTGATTTTCTGAAAAATTTTGACGAAAGAAAATTCTCCTTTTGGTTCTCTTTAGATGCTACATGTTAAGACGTACACGCCACAACAATTCTTTTCGAGATACAACGTGTAGTTTTGAGATACAAGCTAATTTTGTACTATGCGTTATTTCTTCTCGTAAAGAGTTTCCAATGCGTACGTATATGTCTTTACTCTGCAAAACTGTATTTCCTTATGAAGTGGTATTCTTACATATCCTTTCGAGAGAAAACTGTCCTGTGCCTTCTCTTTTGAGGCTACACACTTAGACATACACGCAACATGAAAGCTTTTCGACTTACAACGTGTTGTTTAGGAAAAACAAGATAATTTCGCACGATGCGGGATTTCCTTAAAACGTGATTTTCTGAAAAATTTTGACGAAAGAAAATTCTCCTTTTGGTTCTCTTTAGATGCTACATGTTAAGACGTACACGCCACAACAATTCTTTTCGAGATACAACGTGTAGTTTTGGAGATACAAGCTAATTTTGTACTATGCGTTATTTCTTCTCGTAAAGAGTTTCCAATGCGTACGTATATGTCTTTACTCTGCAAAACTGTATTTCCTTATGAAGTGGTATTCTTACATATCCTTTCGAGAGAAAACTGTCCTGTGCCTTCTCTTTTGAGGCTACACACTTAGACATACACGCAACATGAAAGCTTTTCGACTTACAACGTGTTGTTTAGGAAAAACAAGATAATTTCGCACGATGCGGGATTTCCTTAAAACGTGATTTTCTGAAAAATTTTGACGAAAGAAAATTCTCCTTTTGGTTCTCTTTAGATGCTACATGTTAACACGTACACGCCACAACAATTCTTTTCGAGATACAACGTGTAGTTTTGGAGATACAAGCTAATTTTGTACTATGCGTTATTTCTTCTCGTAAAGAGTTTCCAATGCGTACGTATATGTCTTTACTCTGCAAAACTGTATTTCCTTATGAAGTGGTATTCTTACATATCCTTTCGAGAGAAAACTGTCCTGTGCCTTCTCTTTTGAGGCTACACACTTAGACATACACGCAACATGAAAGCTTTTCGACTTACAACGTGTTGTTTAGGAAAAACAAGATAATTTCGCACGATGCGGGATTTCCTTAAAACGTAATTTTCTGAAAAATTTTGACGAAAGAAAATTCTCCTTTTGGTTCTCTTTAGATGCTACATGTTAAGACGTACACGCCACAAGAATTCTTTTCGAGATACAACGTGTAGTTTTGGAGATACAAGCTAATTTTGTACTATGCGTTATTTCTTCTCGTAAAGAGTTTCCAATGCGTACGTATATGTCTTTACTCTGCAAAACTGTATTTCCTTATGAAGTGGTATTCTTACATATCCTTTCGAGAGAAAACTGTCCTGTGCCTTCTCTTTTGAGGCTACACACTTAGACATACACGCAACATGAAAGCTTTTCGACTTACAAAGTGTTGTTTAGGAAAAACAAGATAATTTCGCACGATGCGGGATTTCCTTAAAACGTGATTTTCTGAAAAATTTTGACGAAAGAAAATTCTCCTTTTGGTTCTCTTTAGATGCTACATGTTAAGACGTACACGCCACAGCAATTCTTTTCGAGATACAACGTGTAGTTTTGGAGATACAAGCTAATTTTGTACTATGCGTTATTTCTTCTCGTAAAGAGTTTCCAATGCGTATGTATATGTCTTTACTCTGCAAAACTGTATTTCCTTATGAAGTGGTATTCTTACATATCCTGTCGAGAGAAAACTGTCCTGTGCCTTCTCTTTTGAGGCTACACACTTAGACATACACGCAACATGAAAGCTTTTCGACTTACAACGTGTTGTTTAGGAAAAACAAGATAATTTCGCACGATGCGGGATTTCCTTAAAACGTGATTTTCTGAAAAATTTTGACGAAAGAAAATTCTCCTTTTGGTTCTCTTTAGATGCTACATGTTAAGACGTACACGCCACAACAATTCTTTTCGAGATACAACGTGTAGTTTTGAGATACAAGCTAATTTTGTACTATGCGTTATTTCTTCTCGTAAAGAGTTTCCAATGCGTACGTATATGTCTTTACTCTGCAAAACTGTATTTCCTTATGAAGTGGTATTCTTACATATCCTTTCGAGAGAAAACTGTCCTGTGCCTTCTCTTTTGAGGCTACACACTTAGACATACACGCAACATGAAAGCTTTTCGACTTACAACGTGTTGTTTAGGAAAAACAAGATAATTTCGCACGATGCGGGATTTCCTTAAAACGTGATTTTCTGAAAAATTTTGACGAAAGAAAATTCTCCTTTTGGTTCTCTTTAGATGCTACATGTTAAGACGTACACGCCACAACAATTCTTTTCGAGATACAACGTGTAGTTTTGGAGATACAAGCTAATTTTGTACTATGCGTTATTTCTTCTCGTAAAGAGTTTCCAATGCGTATGTATATGTCTTTACTCTGCAAAACTGTATTTCCTTATGAAGTGGTATTCTTACATATCCTTTCGAGAGAAAACTGTCCTGTGCCTTCTCTTTTGAGGCTACACACTTAGACATACACGCAACATGAAAGCTTTTCGACTTACAACGTGTTGTTTAGGAAAAACAAGATAATTTCGCAAGATGCGGGATTTCCTTAAAACGTAATTTTCTGAAAAATTTTGACGAAAGAAAATTCTCCTTTTGGTTCTCTTTAGATGCTACATGTTAAGACGTACACGCCACAAGAATTCTTTTCGAGATACAACGTGTAGTTTTGGAGATACAAGCTAATTTTGTACTATGCGTTATTTCTTCTCGTAAAGAGTTTCCAATGCGTACGTATATGTCTTTACTCTGCAAAACTGTATTTCCTTATGAAGTGGTATTCTTACATATCCTTTCGAGAGAAAACTGTCCTGTGCCTTCTCTTTTGAGGCTACACACTTAGACATACACGCAACATGAAAGCTTTTCGACTTACAAAGTGTTGTTTAGGAAAAACAAGATAATTTCGCACGATGCGGGATTTCCTTAAAACGTGATTTTCTGAAAAATTTTGACGAAAGAAAATTCTCCTTTTGGTTCTCTTTAGATGCTACATGTTAAGACGTACACGCCACAGCAATTCTTTTCGAGATACAACGTGTAGTTTTGGAGATACAAGCTAATTTTGTACTATGCGTTATTTCTTCTCGTAAAGAGTTTCCAATGCGTATGTATATGTCTTTACTCTGCAAAACTGTATTTCCTTATGAAGTGGTATTCTTACATATCCTTTCGAGAGAAAACTGTCCTGTGCCTTCTCTTTTGAGGCTACACACTTAGACATACACGCAACATGAAAGCTTTTCGACTTACAACGTGTTGTTTAGGAAAAACAAGATAATTTCGCACGATGCGGGATTTCCTTAAAACGTGATTTTCTGAAAAATTTTGACGAAAGAAAATTCTCCTTTTGGTTCTCTTTAGATGCTACATGTTAAGACGTACACGCCACAACAATTCTTTTCGAGATACAACGTGTAGTTTTGAGATACAAGCTAATTTTGTACTATGCGTTATTTCTTCTCGTAAAGAGTTTCCAATGCGTACGTATATGTCTTTACTCTGCAAAACTGTATTTCCTTATGAAGTGGTATTCTTACATATCCTTTCGAGAGAAAACTGTCCTGTGCCTTCTCTTTTGAGGCTACACACTTAGACATACACGCAACATGAAAGCTTTTCGACTTACAACGTGTTGTTTAGGAAAAACAAGATAATTTCGCACGATGCGGGATTTCCTTAAAACGTGATTTTCTGAAAAATTTTGACGAAAGAAAATTCTCCTTTTGGTTCTCTTTAGATGCTACATGTTAAGACGTACACGCCACAACAATTCTTTTCGAGATACAACGTGTAGTTTTGAGATACAAGCTAATTTTGTACTATGCGTTATTTCTTCTCGTAAAGAGTTTCCAATGCGTACGTATATGTCTTTACTCTGCAAAACTGTATTTCCTTATGAAGTGGTATTCTTACATATCCTTTCGAGAGAAAACTGTCCTGTGCCTTCTCTTTTGAGGCTACACACTTAGACATACACGCAACATGAAAGCTTTTCGACTTACAACGTGTTGTTTAGGAAAAACAAGATAATTTCGCACGATGCGGGATTTCCTTAAAACGTGATTTTCTGAAAAATTTTGACGAAAGAAAATTCTCCTTTTGGTTCTCTTTAGATGCTACATGTTAAGACGTGCACGCCACAACAATTCTTTTCGAGATACAACGTGTAGTTTTGGAGATACAAGCTAATTTTGTACTATGCGTTATTTCTTCTCGTAACGAGTTTCCAATGCGTATGTATATGTCTTTACTCTGCAAAACTGTATTTCCTTATGAAGTGGTATTCTTACATATCCTTTCGAGAGAAAACTGTCCTGTGCCTTCTCTTTTGAGGCTACACACTTAGACATACACGCAACATGAAAGCTTTTCGACTTACAACGTGTTGTTTAGGAAAAACAAGATAATTTCGCAAGATGCGGGATTTCCTTAAAACGTAATTTTCTGAAAAATTTTGACGAAAGAAAATTCTCCTTTTGGTTCTCTTTAGATGCTACATGTTAAGACGTACACGCCACAAGAATTCTTTTCGAGATACAACGTGTAGTTTTGGAGATACAAGCTAATTTTGTACTATGCGTTATTTCTTCTCGTAAAGAGTTTCCAATGCGTACGTATATGTCTTTACTCTGCAAAACTGTATTTCCTTATGAAGTGGTATTCTTACATATCCTTTCGAGAGAAAACTGTCCTGTGCCTTCTCTTTTGAGGCTACACACTTAGACATACACGCAACATGAAAGCTTTTCGACTTGCAAAGTGTTGTTTAGGAAAAACAAGATAATTTCGCACGATGCGGGATTTCCTTAAAACGTGATTTTCTGAAAAATTTTGACGAAAGAAAATTCTCCTTTTGGTTCTCTTTAGATGCTACATGTTAAGACGTACACGCCACAGCAATTCTTTTCGAGATACAACGTGTAGTTTTGGAGATACAAGCTAATTTTGTACTATGCGTTATTTCTTCTCGTAAAGAGTTTCCAATGCGTACGTATATGTCTTTACTCTGCAAAACTGTATTTCCTTATGAAGTGGTATTCTTACATATCCTTTCGAGAGAAAACTGTCCTGTGCCTTCTCTTTTGAGGCTACACACTTAGACATACACGCAACATGAAAGCTTTTCGACTTACAACGTGTTGTTTAGGAAAAACAAGATAATTTCGCACGATGCGGGATTTCCTTAAAACGTGATTTTCTGAAAAATTTTGACGAAAGAAAATTCTCCTTTTGGTTCTCTTTAGATGCTACATGTTAAGACGTACATGCCACAACAATTCTTTTCGAGATACAACGTGTAGTTTTGGAGATACAAGCTAATTTTGTACTATGCGTTATTTCTTCTCGTAAAGAGTTTCCAATGCGTACGTATATGTCTTTACTCTGCAAAACTGTATTTCCTTATGAAGTGGTATTCTTACATATCCTTTCGAGAGAAAACTGTCCTGTGCCTTCTCTTTTGAGGCTACACACTTAGACATACACGCAACATGAAAGCTTTTCGACTTACAACGTGTTGTTTAGGAAAAACAAGATAATTTCGCACGATGCGGGATTTCCTTAAAACGTGATTTTCTGAAAAATTTTGACGAAAGAAAATTCTCCTTTTGGTTCTCTTTAGATGCTACATGTTAAGACGTACACGCCACAACAATTCTTTTCGAGATACAACGTGTAGTTTTGAGATACAAGCTAATTTTGTACTATGCGTTATTTCTTCTCGTAAAGAGTTTCCAATGCGTACGTATATGTCTTTACTCTGCAAAACTGTATTTCCTTATGAAGTGGTATTCTTACATATCCTTTCGAGAGAAAACTGTTCTGTGCCTTCTCTTTTGAGGCTACACACTTAGACATACACGCAACATGAAAGCTTTTCGACTTACAACGTGTTGTTTAGGAAAAACAAGATAATTTCGCACGATGCGGGATTTCCTTAAAACGTGATTTTCTGAAAAATTTTGACGAAAGAAAATTCTCCTTTTGGTTCTCTTTAGATGCTACATGTTAAGACGTACACGCCACAACAATTCTTTTCGAGATACAACGTGTAGTTTTGGAGATACAAGCTAATTTTGTACTATGCGTTATTTCTTCTCGTAAAGAGTTTCCAATGCGTACGTATATGTCTTTACTCTGCAAAACTGTATTTCCTTATGAAGTGGTATTCTTACATATCCTTTCGAGAGAAAACTGTCCTGTGCCTTCTCTTTTGAGGCTACACACTTAGACATACACGCAACATGAAAGCTTTTCGACTTACAACGTGTTGTTTAGGAAAAACAAGATAATTTCGCACGATGCGGGATTTCCTTAAAACGTAATTTTCTGAAAAATTTTGACGAAAGAAAATTCTCCTTTTGGTTCTCTTTAGATGCTACATGTTAAGACGTACACGCCACAACAATTCTTTTCGAGATACAACGTGTAGTTTTGGAGATACAAGCTAATTTTGTACTATGCGTTATTTCTTCTCGTAAAGAGTTTCCAATGCGTACGTATATGTCTTTACTCTGCAAAACTGTATTTCCTTATGAAGTGGTATTCTTACATATCCTTTCGAGAGAAAACTGTCCTGTGCCTTCTCTTTTGAGGCTACACACTTAGACATACACGCAACATGAAAGCTTTTCGACTTACAACGTGTTGTTTAGGAAAAACAAGATAATTTCGCACGATGCGGGATTTCCTTAAAACGTGATTTTCTGAAAAATTTTGACGAAAGAAAATTCTCCTTTTGGTTCTCTTTAGATGCTACATGTTAAGACGTACACGCCACAAGAATTCTTTTCGAGATACAACGTGTAGTTTTGGAGATACAAGCTAATTTTGTACTATGCGTTATTTCTTCTCGTAAAGAGTTTCCAATGCGTACGTATATGTCTTTACTCTGCAAAACTGTATTTCCTTATGAAGTGGTATTCTTACATATCCTTTCGAGAGAAAACTGTCCTGTGCCTTCTCTTTTGAGGCTACACACTTAGACATACACGCAACATGAAAGCTTTTCGACTTACAACGTGTTGTTTAGGAAAAACAAGATAATTTCGCACGATGCGGGATTTCCTTAAAACGTAATTTTCTGAAAAATTTTGACGAAAGAAAATTCTCCTTTTGGTTCTCTTTAGATGCTACATGTTAAGACGTACACGCCACAAGAATTCTTTTCGAGATACAACGTGTAGTTTTGGAGATACAAGCTAATTTTGTACTATGCGTTATTTCTTCTCGTAAAGAGTTTCCAATGCGTACGTATATGTCTTTACTCTGCAAAACTGTATTTCCTTATGAAGTGGTATTCTTACATATCCTTTCGAGAGAAAACTGTCCTGTGCCTTCTCTTTTGAGGCTACACACTTAGACATACACGCAACATGAAAGCTTTTCGACTTGCAAAGTGTTGTTTAGGAAAAACAAGATAATTTCGCACGATGCGGGATTTCCTTAAAACGTGATTTTCTGAAAAATTTTGACGAAAGAAAATTCTCCTTTTGGTTCTCTTTAGATGCTACATGTTAAGACGTACACGCCACAGCAATTCTTTTCGAGATACAACGTGTAGTTTTGGAGATACAAGCTAATTTTGTACTATGCGTTATTTCTTCTCGTAAAGAGTTTCCAATGCGTACGTATATGTCTTTACTCTGCAAAACTGTATTTCCTTATGAAGTGGTATTCTTACATATCCTTTCGAGAGAAAACTGTCCTGTGCCTTCTCTTTTGAGGCTACACACTTAGACATACACGCAACATGAAAGCTTTTCGACTTACAACGTGTTGTTTAGGAAAAACAAGATAATTTCGCAGGATGCGGGATTTCCTTAAAACGTGATTTTCTGAAAAATTTTGACGAAAGAAAATTCTCCTTTTGGTTCTCTTTAGATGCTACATGTTAAGACGTACATGCCACAACAATTCTTTTCGAGATACAACGTGTAGTTTTGGAGATACAAGCTAATTTTGTACTATGCGTTATTTCTTCTCGTAAAGAGTTTCCAATGCGTACGTATATGTCTTTACTCTGCAAAACTGTATTTCCTTATGAAGTGGTATTCTTACATATCCTTTCGAGAGAAAACTGTCCTGTGCCTTCTCTTTTGAGGCTACACACTTAGACATACACGCAACATGAAAGCTTTTCGACTTACAACGTGTTGTTTAGGAAAAACAAGATAATTTCGCACGATGCGGGATTTCCTTAAAACGTGATTTTCTGAAAAATTTTGACGAAAGAAAATTCTCCTTTTGGTTCTCTTTAGATGCTACATGTTAAGACGTACACGCCACAACAATTCTTTTCGAGATACAACGTGTAGTTTTGAGATACAAGCTAATTTTGTACTATGCGTTATTTCTTCTCGTAAAAAGTTTCCAATGCGTACGTATATGTCTTTACTCTGCAAAACTGTATTTCCTTATGAAGTGGTATTCTTACATATCCTTTCGAGAGAAAACTGTCCTGTGCCTTCTCTTTTGAGGCTACACACTTAGACATACACGCAACATGAAAGCTTTTCGACTTACAACGTGTTGTTTAGGAAAAACAAGATAATTTCGCACGATGCGGGATTTCCTTAAAACGTGATTTTCTGAAAAATTTTGACGAAAGAAAATTCTCCTTTTGGTTCTCTTTAGATGCTACATGTTAAGACGTACACGCCACAACAATTCTTTTCGAGATACAACGTGTAGTTTTGGAGATACAAGCTAATTTTGTACTATGCGTTATTTCTTCTCGTAAAGAGTTTCCAATGCGTACGTATATGTCTTTACTCTGCAAAACTGTATTTCCTTATGAAGTGGTATTCTTACATATCCTTTCGAGAGAAAACTGTCCTGTGCCTTCTCTTTTGAGGCTACACACTTAGACATACACGCAACATGAAAGCTTTTCGACTTACAACGTGTTGTTTAGGAAAAACAAGATAATTTCGCACGATGCGGGATTTCCTTAAAACGTGATTTTCTGAAAAATTTTGACGAAAGAAAATTCTCCTTTTGGTTCTCTTTAGATGCTACATGTTAAGACGTACACGCCACAAGAATTCTTTTCGAGATACAACGTGTAGTTTTGGAGATACAAGCTAATTTTGTACTATGCGTTATTTCTTCTCGTAAAGAGTTTCCAATGCGTACGTATATGTCTTTACTCTGCAAAACTGTATTTCCTTATGAAGTGGTATTCTTACATATCCTTTCGAGAGAAAACTGTCCTGTGCCTTCTCTTTTGAGGCTACACACTTAGACATACACGCAACATGAAAGCTTTTCGACTTACAACGTGTTGTTTAGGAAAAACAAGATAATTTCGCACGATGCGGGATTTCCTTAAAACGTGATTTTCTGAAAAATTTTGACGAAAGAAAATTCTCCTTTTGGTTCTCTTTAGATGCTACATGTTAAGACGTACATGCCACAACAATTCTTTTCGAGATACAACGTGTAGTTTTGGAGATACAAGCTAATTTTGTACTATGCGTTATTTCTTCTCGTAAAGAGTTTCCAATGCGTACGTATATGTCTTTACTCTGCAAAACTGTATTTCCTTATGAAGTGGTATTCTTACATATCCTTTCGAGAGAAAACTGTCCTGTGCCTTCTCTTTTGAGGCTACACACTTAGACATACACGCAACATGAAAGCTTTTCGACTTACAACGTGTTGTTTAGGAAAAACAAGATAATTTCGCACGATGCGGGATTTCCTTAAAACGTGATTTTCTGAAAAATTTTGACGAAAGAAAATTCTCCTTTTGGTTCTCTTTAGATGCTACATGTTAAGACGTACACGCCACAACAATTCTTTTCGAGATACAACGTGTAGTTTTGAGATACAAGCTAATTTTGTACTATGCGTTATTTCTTCTCGTAAAGAGTTTCCAATGCGTACGTATATGTCTTTACTCTGCAAAACTGTATTTCCTTATGAAGTGGTATTCTTACATATCCTTTCGAGAGAAAACTGTCCTGTGCCTTCTCTTTTGAGGCTACACACTTAGACATACACGCAACATGAAAGCTTTTCGACTTACAACGTGTTGTTTAGGAAAAACAAGATAATTTCGCACGATGCGGGATTTCCTTAAAACGTGATTTTCTGAAAAATTTTGACGAAAGAAAATTCTCCTTTTGGTTCTCTTTAGATGCTACATGTTAAGACGTACACGCCACAACAATTCTTTTCGAGATCTTTTCGAGATACAACGTGTAGTTTTTGGAGATACAAGCTAATTTTTTACTATGCGTTATTTCTTCTCGTAAAGAGTTTCCAATGCGTACGTATATGTCTTTACTCTGCAAAACTGTATTTCCTTATGAAGTGGTATTCTTACATATCCTTTCGAGAGAAAACTGTCCTGTGCCTTCTCTTTTGAGGCTACACACTTAGACATACACGCAACATGAAAGCTTTTTCGACTTACAACGTGTTGTTTAGGAAAAACAAGATAATTTCGCACGATGCGGGATTTCCTTAAAACGTGATTTTCTGAAAAATTTTGACAAAAGAAAATTCTCCTTTTGGTTCTCTTTAGATGCTACATGTTAAGACGTACACGCCACAACAATTCTTTTCGAGATACAACGTGTAGTTTTGGAGATACAAGCTAATTTTGTACTATGCGTTATTTTCTTCTCGTAAAGAGTTTTCCAATGCGTACGTATATGTCTTTACTCTGCAAAACTGTATTTCCTTATGAAGTGGTATTCTTACATATCCTTTCGAGAGAAAACTGTCCTGTGCCTTCTCTTTTGAGGCTACACACTTAGACATACACGCAACATGAAAGCTTTTCGACTTACAACG
Source organism: Apodemus sylvaticus (assembly GCF_947179515.1). Lineage (NCBI taxonomy): Eukaryota > Metazoa > Chordata > Mammalia > Rodentia > Muridae > Apodemus > Apodemus sylvaticus. The sequence continues at coordinate 437,102 of NW_026263103.1, read as the reverse complement.
TGTTGTTTAGGAAAAACAAGATAATTTCGCACGATGCGGGATTTCCTTAAAACGTGATTTTCTGAAAAATTTTGACGAAAGAAAATTCTCCTTTTGGTTCTCTTTAGATGCTACATGTTAAGACGTACACGCCACAAGAATTCTTTTCGAGATACAACGTGTAGTTTTGGAGATACAAGCTAATTTTGTACTATGCGTTATTTCTTCTCGTAAAGATTTTCCAATGCGTACCTATATGTCTTTACTCTGCAAAGCTGTATTTCCTTATGAAGTGGTATTCTTACATATCCTTTCGAGAGAAAACTGTCCTGTGCCTTCTCTTTTGAGGCTACACACTTAGACATACACGCAACATGAAAGCTTTTCGACTTACAACGTGTTGTTTAGGAAAAACAAGATAATTTCGCACGATGCGGGATTTCCTTAAAACGTGATTTTCTGAAAAATTTTGACGAAAGAAAATTCTCCTTTTGGTTCTCTTTAGATGCTACATGTTAAGACGTACACGCCACAACAATTCTTTTCGAGATACAACGTGTAGTTTTTGGAGATACAAGCTAATTTTGTACTATGCGTTATTTCTTCTCGTAAAGAGTTTCCAATGCGTACGTATATGTCTTTACTCTGCAAAACTGTATTTCCTTATGAAGTGGTATTCTTACATATCCTTTCGAGAGAAAACTGTCCTGTGCCTTCTCTTTTGAGGCTACACACTTAGACATACACGCAACATGAAAGCTTTTCGACTTACAACGTGTTGTTTAGGAAAAACAAGATAATTTCGCACGATGCGGGATTTCCTTAAAACGTGATTTTCTGAAAAATTTTGACGAAAGAAAATTCTCCTTTTGGTTCTCTTTAGATGCTACATGTTAAGACGTACACGCCACAACAATTCTTTTCGAGATACAACGTGTAGTTTTGGAGATACAAGCTAATTTTGTACTATGCGTTATTTCTTCTCGTAAAGAGTTTCCAATGCGTACGTATATGTCTTTACTCTGCAAAACTGTATTTCCTTATGAAGTGGTATTCTTACATATCCTTTCGAGAGAAAACTGTCCTGTGCCTTCTCTTTTGAGGCTACACAGTTAGACATACACGCAACATGAAAGCTTTTCGACTTACAACGTGTTGTTTAGGAAAAACAAGATAATTTCGCACGATGCGGGATTTCCTTTAAAACGTGATTTTCTGAAAAATTTTGACGAAAGAAAATTCTCCTTTTGGTTCTCTTTAGATGCTACATGTTAAGACGTACACGCCACAACAATTCTTTTCGAGATACAACGTGTAGTTTTGGAGATACAAGCTAATTTTTGTACTATGCGTCATTTCTTCTCGTAAAGAGTTTCCAATGCGTACGTATATGTCTTTACTCTGCAAAACTGTATTTCCTTATGAAGTGGTATTCTTACATATCCTTTCGAGAGAAAACTGTCCTGTGCCTTCTCTTTTGAGGCTACACACTTAGGACATACACGCAACATGAAAGCTTTTCGACTTACAACGTGTTGTTTAGGAAAAACAAGATAATTTCGCACGATTCGGGGATTTCCTTAAAACGTGATTTTCTGAAAATTTTGACGAAAGAAAATTCTCCTTTTGGTTCTCTTTAGATGCTACATGTTAAGACGTACACGCCACAACAATTCTTTTCGAGATACAACGTGTAGATACAAGCTAATTTTGTACTATGCGTTATTTCTTCTCGTAAAGAGTTTCCAATGCGTACGTATATGTCTTTACTCTGCAAAACTGTATTTCCTTATGAAGTGGTATTCTTACATATCCTTTCGAGAGAAAACTGTCCTGTGCCTTCTCTTTTGAGGCTACACACTTAGACATACACGCAACATGAAAGCTTTTCGACTTACAACGTGTTGTTTAGGAAAAACAAGATAATTTCGCACGATGCGGGATTTCCTTAAAACGTGATTTTCTGAAAAATTTTGACGAAAGAAAATTCTCCTTTTGGTTCTCTTTAGATGCTACATGTTAAGACGTACACGCCACAAGAATTCTTTTCGAGATACAACGTGTAGTTTTGGAGATACAAGCTAATTTTGTACTATGCGTTATTTCTTCTCGTAAAGAGTTTCCAATGCGTACGTATATGTCTTTACTCTGCAAAACTGTATTTCCTTATGAAGTGGTATTCTTACATATCCTTTCGAGAGAAAACTGTCCTGTGCCTTCTCTTTTGAGGCTACACACTTAGACATACACGCAACATGAAAGCTTTTCGACTTACAACGTGTTGTTTAGGAAAAACAAGATAATTTCGCACGATGCGGGATTTCCTTAAAACGTGATTTTCTGAAAAATTTTGACGAAAGAAAATTCTCCTTTTGGTTCTCTTTAGATGCTACATGTTAAGACGTACACGCCACAACAATTCTTTTCGAGATACAACGTGTAGTTTTGGAGATACAAGCTAATTTTGTACTATGCGTTTATTTCTTCTCGTAAAGAGTTTCCAATGCGTCCGTATATGTCTTTACGCTGCAAAACTGTATTTCCTTATGAAGTGGTATTCTTACATATCCTTTCGAGAGAAAACTGTCCTGTGCCTTCTCTTTTGAGGCTACACACTTAGACATACACGCAACATGAAAGCTTTTCGACCTTACAACGTGTTGTTTAGGAAAAACAAGATAATTTCGCACGATGCGGGATTTCCTTAAAACGTGATTTTCTGAAAAATTTTGACGAAAGAAAATTCTCCTTTTGGTTCTCTTTAGATGCTACATGTTAAGACGTACACGCCACAACAATTCTTTTCGAGATACAACGTGTAGTTTTGGAGATACAAGCTAATTTTTGTACTATGCGTTATTTCTTCTCGTAAAGAGTTTCCAATGCGTACGTATATGTCTTTACGCTGCAAAACTGTATTTCCTTATGAAGTGGTATTCTTACATATCCTTTCGAGAGAAAACTGTCCTGTGCCTTCTCTTTTGAGGCTACACACTTAGACATACACGCAACATGAAAGCTTTTCGACTTACAACGTGTTGTTTAGGAAAAACAAGATAATTTCGCACGATGCGGGATTTCCTTAAAACGTGATTTTCTGAAAAATTTTGACGAAAGAAAAATTCTCCTTTTGGTTCTCTTTAGATGCTACATGTTAAGACGTACACGCCACAACAATTCTTTTCGAGATACAACGTGTAGATACAAGCTAATTTTGTACTATGCGTTATTTCTTCTCGTAAAGAGTTTCCAATGCGTACGTATATGTCTTTACTCTGCAAAACTGTATTTCCTTATGAAGTGGTATTCTTACATATCCTTTCGAGAGAAAACTGTCCTGTGCCTTCTCTTTTGAGGCTACACACTTAGACATACACGCAACATGAAAGCTTTTCGACTTACAACGTGTTGTTTAGGAAAAACAAGATAATTTCGCACGATGCGGGATTTCCTTAAAACGTGATTTTCTGAAAAATTTTGACGAAAGAAAATTCTCCTATTGGTTCTCTTTAGATGCTACATGTTAAGACGTACACGCCACAACAATTCTTTTCGAGATACAACGTGTAGTTTTGGAGATACAAGCTAATTTTGTACTATGCGTTATTTCTTCTCGTAAAGAGTTTCCAATGCGTACGTATATGTCTTTACTCTGCAAAACTGTATTTCCTTATGAAGTGGTATTCTTACATATCCTTTCGAGAGAAAACTGTCCTGTGCCTTCTCTTTTGAGGCTACACACTTAGACATACACGCAACATGAAAGCTTTTCGACTTACAACGTGTTGTTTAGGAAAAACAAGATAATTTCGCACGATGCGGGATTTCCTTAAAACGTGATTTTCTGAAAAATTTTGACGAAAGAAAATTCTCCTTTTGGTTCTCTTTAGATGCTACATGTTAAGACGTACACGCCACAACAATTCTTTTCGAGATACAACGTGTAGATACAAGCTAATTTTGTACTATGCGTTATTTCTTCTCGTAAAGAGTTTCCAATGCGTACGTATATGTCTTTACTCTGCAAAACTGTATTTCCTTATGAAGTGGTATTCTTACATATACTTTCGAGAGAAAACTGTCCTGTGCCTTCTCTTTTGAGGCTACACACTTAGACATACACGCAACATGAAAGCTTTTCGACTTACAACGTGTTGTTTAGGAAAAACAAGATAATTTCGCACGATGCGGGATTTCCTTAAAACGTGATTTTCTGAAAAATTGTGACGAAAGAAAATTCTCCTTTTGGTTCTCTTTAGATGCTACATGTTAAGATGTACACGCCACAACAATTCTTTTCGAGATACAACGTGTAGTTTTGGAGATACAAGCTAATTTTGTACTATGCGTTATTTCTTCTCGTAAAGATTTTCCAATGCGTACCTATATGTCTTTACTCTGCAAAGCTGTATTTCCTTATGAAGTGGTATTCTTACATATCCTTTCGAGAGAAAACTGTCCTGTGCCTTCTCTTTTGAGGCTACACACTTAGACATACACGCAACATGAAAGCTTTTCGACTTACAACGTGTTGTTTAGGAAAAACAAGATAATTTCGCACGATGCGGGATTTCCTTAAAACGTGATTTTCTGAAAAATTTTGACGAAAGAAAATTCTCCTTTTGGTTCTCTTTAGATGCTACATGTTAAGACGTACACGCCACAAGAATTCTTTTCGAGATACAACGTGTAGTTTTGGAGATACAAGCTAATTTTGTACTATGCGTTATTTCTTCTCGTAAAGAGTTTCCAATGCGTACGTATATGTCTTTACTCTGCAAAACTGTATTTCCTTATGAAGTGGTATTCTTACATATCCTTTCGAGAGAAAACTGTCCTGTGCCTTCTCTTTTGAGGCTACACACTTAGACATACACGCAACATGAAAGCTTTTCGACTTACAACGTGTTGTTTAGGAAAAACAAGATAATTTCGCACGATGCGGGATTTCCTTAAAACGTGATTTTCTGAAAAATTTTGACGAAAGAAAATTCTCCTTTTGGTTCTCTTTAGATGCTACATGTTAACACGTACACGCCACAGCAATTCTTTTCGAGATACAACGTGTAGTTTTGGAGATACAAGCTAATTTTGTACTATGCGTTATTTCTTCTCGTAAAGAGTTTCCAATGCGTACGTATATGTCTTTACTCTGCAAAACTGTATTTCCTTATGAAGTGGTATTTTTACATATCCTTTCGAGAGAAAACTGTCCTGTGCCTTCTCTTTTGAGGCTACACACTTAGACATACACGCAAAATGAAAGCTTTTCGACTTACAACGTGTTGTTTAGGAAAAACAAGATAATTTCGCACGATGCGGGATTTCCTTAAAACGTGATTTTATGAAAAATTTGACGAAAGAAAATTCTCCTTTTGGTTCTCTTTAGATGCTACATGTTAAGACGTACACGCCACAAGAATTCTTTTCGAGATACAACGTGTAGTTTTGGAGATACAAGCTAATTTTGTACTATGCGTTATTTCTTCTCGTAAAGAGTTTCCAATGCGTACGTATATGTCTTTACTCTGCAAAACTGTATTTCCTTATGAAGTGGTATTCTTACATATCCTTTCGAGAGAAAACTGTCCTGTGCCTTCTCTTTTGAGGCTACACACTTAGACATACACGCAACATGAAAGCTTTTCGACTTACAACGTGTTGTTTAGGAAAAACAAGATAATTTCGCACGATGCGGGATTTCCTTAAAACGTGATTTTCTGAAAAATTTTGACGAAAGAAAATTCTCCTTTTGGTTCTCTTTAGATGCTACATGTTAAGACGTACACGCCACAACAATTCTTTTCGAGATACAACGTGTAGTTTTGGAGATACAAGCTAATTTTGTACTATGCGTTATTTCTTCTCGTAAAGAGTTACCAATGCGTACGTATATGTCTTTACTCTGCAAAACTGTATTTCCTTATGAAGTGGTATTCTTACATATCCTTTCGAGAGAAAACTGTCCTGTGCCTTCTCTTTTGAGGCTACACACTTAGACATACACGCAACATGAAAGCTTTTCGACTTACAACGTGTTGTTTAGGAAAAACAAGATAATTTCGCACGATGCGGGATTTCCTTAAAACGTGATTTTCTGAAAAATTTTGACGAAAGAAAATTCTCCTTTTGGTTCTCTTTAGATGCTACATGTTAAGACGTACACGCCACAACAATTCTTTTCGAGATACAACGTGTAGTTTTGGAGATACAAGCTAATTTTGTACTATGCGTTATTTCTTCTCGTAAAGAGTTTCCAATGCGTACGTATATGTCTTTACGCTGCAAAACTGTATTTCCTTATGAAGTGGTATTCTTACATATCCTTTCGAGAGAAAACTGTCCTGTGCCTTCTCTTTTGAGGCTACACACTTAGACATACACGCAACATGAAAGCTTTTCGACTTACAACGTGTTGTTTAGGAAAAACAAGATAATTTCGCACGATGCGGGATTTCCTTAAAACGTGATTTTCTGAAAAATTTTGACGAAAGAAAATTCTCCTTTTGGTTCTCTTTAGATGCTACATGTTAAGACGTACACGCCACAACAATTCTTTTCGAGATACAACGTGTAGATACAAGCTAATTTTGTACTATGCGTTATTTCTTCTCGTAAAGAGTTTCCAATGCGTACGTATATGTCTTTACTCTGCAAAACTGTATTTCCTTATGAAGTGGTATTCTTACATATCCTTTCGAGAGAAAACTGTCCTGTGCCTTCTCTTTTGAGGCTACACACTTAGACATACACGCAACATGAAAGCTTTTCGACTTACAACGTGTTGTTTAGGAAAAACAAGATAATTTCGCACGATGCGGGATTTCCTTAAAACGTGATTTTCTGAAAAATTTTGACGAAAGAAAATTCTCCTTTTGGTTCTCTTTAGATGCTACATGTTAAGACGTACACGCCACAACAATTCTTTTCGAGATACAACGTGTAGATACAAGCTAATTTTGTACTATGCGTTATTTCTTCTCGTAAAGAGTTTCCAATGCGTACGTATATGTCTTTACTCTGCAAAACTGTATTTCCTTATGAAGTGGTATTCTTACATATCCTTTCGAGAGAAAACTGTCCTGTGCCTTCTCTTTTGAGGCTACACACTTAGACATACACGCAACATGAAAGCTTTTCGACTTACAACGTGTTGTTTAGGAAAAACAAGATAATTTCGCACGATGCGGGATTTCCTTAAAACGTGATTTTCTGAAAAATTTTGACGAAAGAAAATTCTCCTTTTGGTTCTCTTTAGATGCTACATGTTAAGACGTACACGCCACAACAATTCTTTTCGAGATACAACGTGTAGTTTTGGAGATACAAGCTAATTTTGTACTATGCGTTATTTCTTCTCGTAAAGAGTTTCCAATGCGTACGTATATGTCTTTACGCTGCAAAACTGTATTTCCTTATGAAGTGGTATTCTTACATATCCTTTCGAGAGAAAACTGTCCTGTGCCTTCTCTTTTGAGGCTACACACTTAGACATACACGCAACATGAAAGCTTTTCGACTTACAACGTGTTGTTTAGGAAAAACAAGATAATTTCGCACGATGCGGGATTTCCTTAAAACGTGATTTTCTGAAAAATTTTGACGAAAGAAAATTCTCCTTTTGGTTCTCTTTAGATGCTACATGTTAAGACGTACACGCCACAACAATTCTTTTCGAGATACAACGTGTAGTTTTGGAGATACAAGCTAATTTTGTACTATGCGTTATTTCTTCTCGTAAAGAGTTTCCAATGCGTACGTATATGTCTTTACTCTGCAAAACTGTATTTCCTTATGAAGTGGTATTCTTACATATCCTTTCGAGAGAAAACTGTCCTGTGCCTTCTCTTTTGAGGCTACACACTTAGACATACACGCAACATGAAAGCTTTTCGACTTACAACGTGTTGTTTAGGAAAAACAAGATAATTTCGCACGATGCGGGATTTCCTTAAAACGTGATTTTCTGAAAAATTTTGACGAAAGAAAATTCTCCTTTTGGTTCTCTTTAGATGCTACATGTTAAGACGTACACGCCACAACAATTCTTTTCGAGATACAACGTGTAGTTTTGGAGATACAAGCTAATTTTGTACTATGCGTTATTTCTTCTCGTAAAGATTTTCCAATGCGTACCTATATGTCTTTACTCTGCAAAGCTGTATTTCCTTATGAAGTGGTATTCTTACATATCCTTTCGAGAGAAAACTGTCCTGTGCCTTCTCTTTTGAGGCTACACACTTAGACATACACGCAACATGAAAGCTTTTCGACTTACAACGTGTTGTTTAGGAAAAACAAGATAATTTCGCACGATGCGGGATTTCCTTAAAACGTGATTTTCTGAAAAATTTTGACGAAAGAAAATTCTCCTTTTGGTTCTCTTTAGATGCTACATGTTAAGACGTACACGCCACAACAATTCTTTTCGAGATACAACGTGTAGTTTTGGAGATACAAGCTAATTTTGTACTATGCGTTATTTCTTCTCGTAAAGAGTTTCCAATGCGTACGTATATGTCTTTACTCTGCAAAACTGTATTTCCTTATGAAGTGGTATTCTTACATATCCTTTCGAGAGAAAACTGTCCTGTGCCTTCTCTTTTGAGGCTACACACTTAGACATACACGCAACATGAAAGCTTTTCGACTTACAACGTGTTGTTTAGGAAAAACAAGATAATTTCGCACGATGCGGGATTTCCTTAAAACGTGATTTTCTGAAAAATTTTGACGAAAGAAAATTCTCCTTTTGGTTCTCTTTAGATGCTACATGTTAAGACGTACACGCCACAGCAATTCTTTTCGAGATACAACGTGTAGTTTTGGAGATACAAGCTAATTTTGTACTATGCGTTATTTCTTCTCGTAAAGAGTTTCCAATGCGTACGTATATGTCTTTACTCTGCAAAACTGTATTTCCTTATGAAGTGGTATTCTTACATATCCTTTCGAGAGAAAACTGTCCTGTGCCTTCTCTTTTGAGGCTACACACTTAGACATACACGCAACATGAAAGCTTTTCGACTTACAACGTGTTGTTTAGGAAAAACAAGATAATTTCGCACGATGCGGGATTTCCTTAAAACGTGATTTTCTGAAAAATTTTGACGAAAGAAAATTCTCCTTTTGGTTCTCTTTAGATGCTACATGTTAAGACGTACACGCCACAAGAATTCTTTTCGAGATACAACGTGTAGTTTTGGAGATACAAGCTAATTTTGTACTATGCGTTATTTCTTCTCGTAAAGAGTTTCCAATGCGTACGTATATGTCTTTACTCTGCAAAACTGTATTTCCTTATGAAGTGGTATTCTTACATATCCTTTCGAGAGAAAACTGTCCTGTGCCTTCTCTTTTGAGGCTACACACTTAGACATACACGCAACATGAAAGCTTTTCGACTTACAACGTGTTGTTTAGGAAAAACAAGATAATTTCGCACGATGCGGGATTTCCTTAAAACGTGATTTTCTGAAAAATTTTGACGAAAGAAAATTCTCCTTTTGGTTCTCTTTAGATGCTACATGTTAAGACGTACACGCCACAACAATTCTTTTCGAGATACAACGTGTAGTTTTGGAGATACAAGCTAATTTTGTACTATGCGTTATTTCTTCTCGTAAAGAGTTTCCAATGCGTACGTATATGTCTTTACGCTGCAAAACTGTATTTCCTTATGAAGCGGTATTCTTACATATCCTTTCGAGAGAAAACTGTCCTGTGCCTTCTCTTTTGAGGCTACACACTTAGACATACACGCAACATGAAAGCTTTTCGACTTACAACGTGTTGTTTAGGAAAAACAAGATAATTTCGCACGATGCGGGATTTCCTTAAAACGTGATTTTCTGAAAAATTTTGACGAAAGAAAATTCTCCTTTTGGTTCTCTTTAGATGCTACATGTTAAGACGTACACGCCACAACAATTCTTTTCGAGATACAACGTGTAGTTTTGGAGATACAAGCTAATTTTGTACTATGCGTTATTTCTTCTCGTAAAGAGTTTCCAATGCGTACGTATATGTCTTTACGCTGCAAAACTGTATTTCCTTATGAAGTGGTATTCTTACATATCCTTTCGAGAGAAAACTGTCCTGTGCCTTCTCTTTTGAGGCTACACACTTAGACATACACGCAACATGAAAGCTTTTCGACTTACAACGTGTTGTTTAGGAAAAACAAGATAATTTCGCACGATGCGGGATTTCCTTAAAACGTGATTTTCTGAAAAATTTTGACGAAAGAAAATTCTCCTTTTGGTTCTCTTTAGATGCTACATGTTAAGACGTACACGCCACAACAATTCTTTTCGAGATACAACGTGTAGATACAAGCTAATTTTGTACTATGCGTTATTTCTTCTCGTAAAGAGTTTCCAATGCGTACGTATATGTTTTTACTCTGCAAAACTGTATTTCCTTATGAAGTGGTATTCTTACATATCCTTTCGAGAGAAAACTGTCCTGTGCCTTCTCTTTTGAGGCTACACACTTAGACATACACGCAAAATGAAAGCTTTTCGACTTACAACGTGTTGTTTAGGAAAAACAAGATAATTTCGCACGATGCGGGATTTCCTTAAAACGTGATTTTCTGAAAAATTTTGACGAAAGAAAATTCTCCTATTGGTTCTCTTTAGATGCTACATGTTAAGACGTACACGCCACAACAATTCTTTTCGAGATACAACGTGTAGTTTTGGAGATACAAGCTAATTTTGTACTATGCGTTATTTCTTCTCGTAAAGAGTTACCAATGCGTACGTATATGTCTTTACTCTGCAAAACTGTATTTCCTTATGAAGTGGTATTCTTACATATCCTTTCGAGAGAAAACTGTCCTGTGCCTTCTCTTTTGAGGCTACACACTTAGACATACACGCAACATGAAAGCTTTTCGACTTACAACGTGTTGTTTAGGAAAAACAAGATAATTTCGCACGATGCGGGATTTCCTTAAAACGTGATTTTCTGAAAAATTTTGACGAAAGAAAATTCTCCTTTTGGTTCTCTTTAGATGCTACATGTTAAGACGTACACGCCACAACAATTCTTTTCGAGATACAACGTGTAGTTTTGGAGATACAAGCTAATTTTGTACTATGCGTTATTTCTTCTCGTAAAGAGTTTCCAATGCGTACGTATATGTCTTTACTCTGCAAAACTGTATTTCCTTATGAAGTGGTATTCTTACATATCCTTTCGAGAGAAAACTGTCCTGTGCCTTCTCTTTTGAGGCTACACACTTAGACATACACGCAACATGAAAGCTTTTCGACTTACAACGTGTTGTTTAGGAAAAACAAGATAATTTCGCACGATGCGGGATTTCCTTAAAACGTGATTTTCTGAAAAATTTTGACGAAAGAAAATTCTCCTTTTGGTTCTCTTTAGATGCTACATGTTAAGACGTACACGCCACAACAATTCTTTTCGAGATACAACGTGTAGTTTTGGAGATACAAGCTAATTTTGTACTATGCGTTATTTCTTCTCGTAAAGAGTTTCCAATGCGTATGTATATGTCTTTACTCTGCAAAACTGTATTTCCTTATGAAGTGGTATTCTTACATATCCTTTCGAGAGAAAACTGTCCTGTGCCTTCTCTTTTGAGGCTACACACTTAGACATACACGCAACATGAAAGCTTTTCGACTTACAACGTGTTGTTTAGGAAAAACAAGATAATTTCGCACGATGCGGGATTTCCTTAAAACGTGATTTTCTGAAAAATTTTGACGAAAGAAAATTCTCCTTTTGGTTGTCTTTAGATGCTACATGTTAAGACGTACACGCCACAACAATTCTTTTCGAGATACAACGTGTAGTTTTGGAGATACAAGCTAATTTTTTACTATGCGTTATTTCTTCTCGTAAAGAGTTTCCAATGCGTACGTATATGTCTTTACTCTGCAAAACTGTATTTCCTTATGAAGTGGTATTCTTACATATCCTTTCGAGAGAAAACTGTCCTGTGCCTTCTCTTTTGAGGCTACACACTTAGACATACACGCAACATGAAAGCTTTTCGACTTACAACGTGTTGTTTAGGAAAAACAAGATAATTTCGCACGATGCGGGATTTCCTTAAAACGTGATTTTCTGAAAAATTTTGACAAAAGAAAATTCTCCTTTTGGTTCTCTTTAGATGCTACATGTTAAGACGTACACGCCACAACAATTCTTTTCGAGATACAACGTGTAGTTTTGGAGATACAAGCTAATTTTGTACTATGCGTTATTTCTTCTCGTAAAGAGTTTCCAATGCGTACGTATATGTCTTTACTCTGCAAAACTGTATTTCCTTATGAAGTGGTATTCTTACATATCCTTTCGAGAGAAAACTGTCCTGTGCCTTCTCTTTTGAGGCTACACACTTAGACATACACGCAACATGAAAGCTTTTCGACTTACAACGTGTTGTTTAGGAAAAACAAGATAATTTCGCACGATGCGGGATTTCCTTAAAACGTGATTTTCTGAAAAATTTTGACGAAAGAAAATTCTCCTTTTGGTTCTCTTTAGATGCTACATGTTAAGACGTACACGCCACAAGAATTCTTTTCGAGATACAACGTGTAGTTTTGGAGATACAAGCTAATTTTGTACTATGCGTTATTTCTTCTCGTAAAGATTTTCCAATGCGTACCTATATGTCTTTACTCTGCAAAGCTGTATTTCCTTATGAAGTGGTATTCTTACATATCCTTTCGAGAGAAAACTGTCCTGTGCCTTCTCTTTTGAGGCTACACACTTAGACATACACGCAACATGAAAGCTTTTCGACTTACAACGTGTTGTTTAGGAAAAACAAGATAATTTCGCACGATGCGGGATTTCCTTAAAACATGATTTTCTGAAAAATTTTGACGAAAGAAAATTCTCCTTTTGGTTCTCTTTAGATGCTACATGTTAAGACGTACACGCCACAACAATTCTTTTCGAGATACAACGTGTAGTTTTGGAGATACAAGCTAATTTTGTACTATGCGTTATTTCTTCTCGTAAAGAGTTTCCAATGCGTACGTATATGTCTTTACTCTGCAAAACTGTATTTCCTTATGAAGTGGTATTCTTACATATCCTTTCGAGAGAAAACTGTCCTGTGCCTTCTCTTTTGAGGCTACACACTTAGACATACACGCAACATGAAAGCTTTTCGACTTACAACGTGTTGTTTAGGAAAAACAAGATAATTTCGCACGATGCGGGATTTCCTTAAAACGTGATTTTCTGAAAAATTTTGACGAAAGAAAATTCTCCTTTTGGTTCTCTTTAGATGCTACATGTTAAGACGTACACGCCACAACAATTCTTTTCGAGATACAACGTGTAGTTTTGGAGATACAAGCTAATTTTGTACTATGCGTTATTTCTTCTCGTAAAGAGTTTCCAATGCGTACGTATATGTCTTTACTCTGCAAAACTGTATTTCCTTATGAAGTGGTATTCTTACATATCCTTTCGAGAGAAAACTGTCCTGTGCCTTCTCTTTTGAGGCTACACAGTTAGACATACACGCAACATGAAAGCTTTTCGACTTACAACGTGTTGTTTAGGAAAAACAAGATAATTTCGCACGATGCGGGATTTCCTTAAAACGTGATTTTCTGAAAAATTTTGACGAAAGAAAATTCTCCTTTTGGTTCTCTTTAGATGCTACATGTTAAGACGTACACGCCACAACAATTCTTTTCGAGATACAACGTGTAGTTTTGGAGATACAAGCTAATTTTGTACTATGCGTCATTTCTTCTCGTAAAGAGTTTCCAATGCGTACGTATATGTCTTTACTCTGCAAAACTGTATTTCCTTATGAAGTGGTATTCTTACATATCCTTTCGAGAGAAAACTGTCCTGTGCCTTCTCTTTTGAGGCTACACACTTAGACATACACGCAACATGAAAGCTTTTCGACTTACAACGTGTTGTTTAGGAAAAACAAGATAATTTCGCACGATTCGGGATTTCCTTAAAACGTGATTTTCTGAAAAATTTTGACGAAAGAAAATTCTCCTTTTGGTTCTCTTTAGATGCTACATGTTAAGACGTACACGCCACAACAATTCTTTTCGAGATACAACGTGTAGATACAAGCTAATTTTGTACTATGCGTTATTTCTTCTCGTAAAGAGTTTCCAATGCGTACGTATATGTCTTTACTCTGCAAAACTGTATTTCCTTATGAAGTGGTATTCTTACATATCCTTTCGAGAGAAAACTGTCCTGTGCCTTCTCTTTTGAGGCTACACACTTAGACATACACGCAACATGAAAGCTTTTCGACTTACAACGTGTTGTTTAGGAAAAACAAGATAATTTCGCACGATGCGGGATTTCCTTAAAACGTGATTTTCTGAAAAATTTTGACGAAAGAAAATTCTCCTTTTGGTTCTCTTTAGATGCTACATGTTAAGACGTACACGCCACAAGAATTCTTTTCGAGATACAACGTGTAGTTTTGGAGATACAAGCTAATTTTGTACTATGCGTTATTTCTTCTCGTAAAGAGTTTCCAATGCGTACGTATATGTCTTTACTCTGCAAAACTGTATTTCCTTATGAAGTGGTATTCTTACATATCCTTTCGAGAGAAAACTGTCCTGTGCCTTCTCTTTTGAGGCTACACACTTAGACATACACGCAACATGAAAGCTTTTCGACTTACAACGTGTTGTTTAGGAAAAACAAGATAATTTCGCACGATGCGGGATTTCCTTAAAACGTGATTTTCTGAAAAATTTTGACGAAAGAAAATTCTCCTTTTGGTTCTCTTTAGATGCTACATGTTAAGACGTACACGCCACAACAATTCTTTTCGAGATACAACGTGTAGTTTTGGAGATACAAGCTAATTTTGTACTATGCGTTATTTCTTCTCGTAAAGAGTTTCCAATGCGTCCGTATATGTCTTTACGCTGCAAAACTGTATTTCCTTATGAAGTGGTATTCTTACATATCCTTTCGAGAGAAAACTGTCCTGTGCCTTCTCTTTTGAGGCTACACACTTAGACATACACGCAACATGAAAGCTTTTCGACTTACAACGTGTTGTTTAGGAAAAACAAGATAATTTCGCACGATGCGGGATTTCCTTAAAACGTGATTTTCTGAAAAATTTTGACGAAAGAAAATTCTCCTTTTGGTTCTCTTTAGATGCTACATGTTAAGACGTACACGCCACAACAATTCTTTTCGAGATACAACGTGTAGTTTTGGAGATACAAGCTAATTTTGTACTATGCGTTATTTCTTCTCGTAAAGAGTTTCCAATGCGTACGTATATGTCTTTACGCTGCAAAACTGTATTTCCTTATGAAGTGGTATTCTTACATATCCTTTCGAGAGAAAACTGTCCTGTGCCTTCTCTTTTGAGGCTACACACTTAGACATACACGCAACATGAAAGCTTTTCGACTTACAACGTGTTGTTTAGGAAAAACAAGATAATTTCGCACGATGCGGGATTTCCTTAAAACGTGATTTTCTGAAAAATTTTGACGAAAGAAAATTCTCCTTTTGGTTCTCTTTAGATGCTACATGTTAAGACGTACACGCCACAACAATTCTTTTCGAGATACAACGTGTAGATACAAGCTAATTTTGTACTATGCGTTATTTCTTCTCGTAAAGAGTTTCCAATGCGTACGTATATGTCTTTACTCTGCAAAACTGTATTTCCTTATGAAGTGGTATTCTTACATATCCTTTCGAGAGAAAACTGTCCTGTGCCTTCTCTTTTGAGGCTACACACTTAGACATACACGCAACATGAAAGCTTTTCGACTTACAACGTGTTGTTTAGGAAAAACAAGATAATTTCGCACGATGCGGGATTTCCTTAAAACGTGATTTTCTGAAAAATTTTGACGAAAGAAAATTCTCCTATTGGTTCTCTTTAGATGCTACATGTTAAGACGTACACGCCACAACAATTCTTTTCGAGATACAACGTGTAGTTTTGGAGATACAAGCTAATTTTGTACTATGCGTTATTTCTTCTCGTAAAGAGTTTCCAATGCGTACGTATATGTCTTTACTCTGCAAAACTGTATTTCCTTATGAAGTGGTATTCTTACATATCCTTTCGAGAGAAAACTGTCCTGTGCCTTCTCTTTTGAGGCTACACACTTAGACATACACGCAACATGAAAGCTTTTCGACTTACAACGTGTTGTTTAGGAAAAACAAGATAATTTCGCACGATGCGGGATTTCCTTAAAACGTGATTTTCTGAAAAATTTTGACGAAAGAAAATTCTCCTTTTGGTTCTCTTTAGATGCTACATGTTAAGACGTACACGCCACAACAATTCTTTTCGAGATACAACGTGTAGTTTTGGAGATACAAGCTAATTTTGTACTATGCGTTATTTCTTCTCGTAAAGAGTTTCCAATGCGTACGTATATGTCTTTACTCTGCAAAACTGTATTTCCTTATGAAGTGGTATTCTTACATATCCTTTCGAGAGAAAACTGTCCTGTGCCTTCTCTTTTGAGGCTACACACTTAGACATACACGCAACATGAAAGCTTTTCGACTTACAACGTGTTGTTTAGGAAAAACAAGATAATTTTGCACGATGCGGGATTTCCTTAAAACGTGATTTTCTGAAAAATTTTGACGAAAGAAAATTCTCCTTTTGGTTCTCTTTAGATGCTACATGTTAAGACGTACACGCCACAACAATTCTTTTCGAGATACAACGTGTAGTTTTGGAGATACAAGCTAATTTTGTACTATGCGTTATTTCTTCTCGTAAAGAGTTTCCAATGCGTATGTATATGTCTTTACTCTGCAAAACTGTATTTCCTTATGAAGTGGTATTCTTACATATCCTTTCGAGAGAAAACTGTCCTGTGCCTTCTCTTTTGAGGCTACACACTTAGACATACACGCAACATGAAAGCTTTTCGACTTACAACGTGTTGTTTAGGAAAAACAAGATAATTTCGCACGATGCGGGATTTCCTTAAAACGTGATTTTCTGAAAAATTTTGACGAAAGAAAATTCTCCTTTTGGTTGTCTTTAGATGCTACATGTTAAGACGTACACGCCACAACAATTCTTTTCGAGATACAACGTGTAGTTTTGGAGATACAAGCTAATTTTTTACTATGCGTTATTTCTTCTCGTAAAGAGTTTCCAATGCGTACGTATATGTCTTTACTCTGCAAAACTGTATTTCCTTATGAAGTGGTATTCTTACATATCCTTTCGAGAGAAAACTGTCCTGTGCCTT
The DNA here is from genome assembly GCF_947179515.1 of Apodemus sylvaticus. Classification (NCBI taxonomy): domain Eukaryota; kingdom Metazoa; phylum Chordata; class Mammalia; order Rodentia; family Muridae; genus Apodemus; species Apodemus sylvaticus. Next base: position 419,877 of record NW_026263103.1, on the reverse strand, counting down.
CTCTTTTGAGGCTACACACTTAGACATACACGCAACATGAAAGCTTTTCGACTTACAACGTGTTGTTTAGGAAAAACAAGATAATTTCGCACGATGCGGGATTTCCTTAAAACGTGATTTTCTGAAAAATTTTGACAAAAGAAAATTCTCCTTTTGGTGCTCTTTAGATGCTACATGTTAAGACGTACACGCCACAACAATTCTTTTCGAGATACAACGTGTAGTTTTGGAGATACAAGCTAATTTTGTACTATGCGTTATTTCTTCTCGTAAAGAGTTTCCAATGCGTACGTATATGTCTTTACTCTGCAAAACTGTATTTCCTTATGAAGTGGTATTCTTACATATCCTTTCGAGAGAAAACTGTCCTGTGCCTTCTCTTTTGAGGCTACACACTTAGACATACACGCAACATGAAAGCTTTTCGACTTACAACGTGTTGTTTAGGAAAAACAAGATAATTTCGCACGATGCGGGATTTCCTTAAAACGTGATTTTCTGAAAAATTTTGACGAAAGAAAATTCTCCTTTTGGTTCTCTTTAGATGCTACATGTTAAGACGTACACGCCACAAGAATTCTTTTCGAGATACAACGTGTAGTTTTGGAGATACAAGCTAATTTTGTACTATGCGTTATTTCTTCTCGTAAAGATTTTCCAATGCGTACCTATATGTCTTTACTCTGCAAAGCTGTATTTCCTTATGAAGTGGTATTCTTACATATCCTTTCGAGAGAAAACTGTCCTGTGCCTTCTCTTTTGAGGCTACACACTTAGACATACACGCAACATGAAAGCTTTTCGACTTACAACGTGTTGTTTAGGAAAAACAAGATAATTTCGCACGATGCGGGATTTCCTTAAAACGTGATTTTCTGAAAAATTTTGACGAAAGAAAATTCTCCTTTTGGTTCTCTTTAGATGCTACATGTTAAGACGTACACGCCACAACAATTCTTTTCGAGATACAACGTGTAGTTTTGGAGATACAAGCTAATTTTGTACTATGCGTTATTTCTTCTCGTAAAGAGTTTCCAATGCGTACGTATATGTCTTTACTCTGCAAAACTGTATTTCCTTATGAAGTGGTATTCTTACATATCCTTTCGAGAGAAAACTGTCCTGTGCCTTCTCTTTTGAGGCTACACACTTAGACATACACGCAACATGAAAGCTTTTCGACTTACAACGTGTTGTTTAGGAAAAACAAGATAATTTCGCACGATGCGGGATTTCCTTAAAACGTGATTTTCTGAAAAATTTTGACGAAAGAAAATTCTCCTTTTGGTTCTCTTTAGATGCTACATGTTAAGACGTACACGCCACAACAATTCTTTTCGAGATACAACGTGTAGTTTTGGAGATACAAGCTAATTTTGTACTATGCGTTATTTCTTCTCGTAAAGAGTTTCCAATGCGTATGTATATGTCTTTACTCTGCAAAACTGTATTTCCTTATGAAGTGGTATTCTTACATATCCTTTCGAGAGAAAACTGTCCTGTGCCTTCTCTTTTGAGGCTACACACTTAGACATACACGCAACATGAAAGCTTTTCGACTTACAACGTGTTGTTTAGGAAAAACAAGATAATTTCGCACGATGCGGGATTTCCTTAAAACGTGATTTTCTGAAAAATTTTGACGAAAGAAAATTCTCCTTTTGGTTGTCTTTAGATGCTACATGTTAAGACGTACACGCCACAACAATTCTTTTCGAGATACAACGTGTAGTTTTGGAGATACAAGCTAATTTTTTACTATGCGTTATTTCTTCTCGTAAAGAGTTTCCAATGCGTACGTATATGTCTTTACTCTGCAAAACTGTATTTCCTTATGAAGTGGTATTCTTACATATCCTTTCGAGAGAAAACTGTCCTGTGCCTTCTCTTTTGAGGCTACACACTTAGACATACACGCAACATGAAAGCTTTTCGACTTACAACGTGTTGTTTAGGAAAAACAAGATAATTTCGCACGATGCGGGATTTCCTTAAAACGTGATTTTCTGAAAAATTTTGACAAAAGAAAATTCTCCTTTTGGTTCTCTTTAGATGCTACATGTTAAGACGTACACGCCACAACAATTCTTTTCGAGATACAACGTGTAGTTTTGGAGATACAAGCTAATTTTGTACTATGCGTTATTTCTTCTCGTAAAGAGTTTCCAATGCGTACGTATATGTCTTTACTCTGCAAAACTGTATTTCCTTATGAAGTGGTATTCTTACATATCCTTTCGAGAGAAAACTGTCCTGTGCCTTCTCTTTTGAGGCTACACACTTAGACATACACGCAACATGAAAGCTTTTCGACTTACAACGTGTTGTTTAGGAAAAACAAGATAATTTCGCACGATGCGGGATTTCCTTAAAACGTGATTTTCTGAAAAATTTTGACGAAAGAAAATTCTCCTTTTGGTTCTCTTTAGATGCTACATGTTAAGACGTACACGCCACAAGAATTCTTTTCGAGATACAACGTGTAGTTTTGGAGATACAAGCTAATTTTGTACTATGCGTTATTTCTTCTCGTAAAGATTTTCCAATGCGTACCTATATGTCTTTACTCTGCAAAGCTGTATTTCCTTATGAAGTGGTATTCTTACATATCCTTTCGAGAGAAAACTGTCCTGTGCCTTCTCTTTTGAGGCTACACACTTAGACATACACGCAACATGAAAGCTTTTCGACTTACAACGTGTTGTTTAGGAAAAACAAGATAATTTCGCACGATGCGGGATTTCCTTAAAACATGATTTTCTGAAAAATTTTGACGAAAGAAAATTCTCCTTTTGGTTCTCTTTAGATGCTACATGTTAAGACGTACACGCCACAACAATTCTTTTCGAGATACAACGTGTAGTTTTGGAGATACAAGCTAATTTTGTACTATGCGTTATTTCTTCTCGTAAAGAGTTTCCAATGCGTACGTATATGTCTTTACTCTGCAAAACTGTATTTCCTTATGAAGTGGTATTCTTACATATCCTTTCGAGAGAAAACTGTCCTGTGCCTTCTCTTTTGAGGCTACACACTTAGACATACACGCAACATGAAAGCTTTTCGACTTACAACGTGTTGTTTAGGAAAAACAAGATAATTTCGCACGATGCGGGATTTCCTTAAAACGTGATTTTCTGAAAAATTTTGACGAAAGAAAATTCTCCTTTTGGTTCTCTTTAGATGCTACATGTTAAGACGTACACGCCACAACAATTCTTTTCGAGATACAACGTGTAGTTTTGGAGATACAAGCTAATTTTGTACTATGCGTTATTTCTTCTCGTAAAGAGTTTCCAATGCGTACGTATATGTCTTTACTCTGCAAAACTGTATTTCCTTATGAAGTGGTATTCTTACATATCCTTTCGAGAGAAAACTGTCCTGTGCCTTCTCTTTTGAGGCTACACAGTTAGACATACACGCAACATGAAAGCTTTTCGACTTACAACGTGTTGTTTAGGAAAAACAAGATAATTTCGCACGATGCGGGATTTCCTTAAAACGTGATTTTCTGAAAAATTTTGACGAAAGAAAATTCTCCTTTTGGTTCTCTTTAGATGCTACATGTTAAGACGTACACGCCACAACAATTCTTTTCGAGATACAACGTGTAGTTTTGGAGATACAAGCTAATTTTGTACTATGCGTCATTTCTTCTCGTAAAGAGTTTCCAATGCGTACGTATATGTCTTTACTCTGCAAAACTGTATTTCCTTATGAAGTGGTATTCTTACATATCCTTTCGAGAGAAAACTGTCCTGTGCCTTCTCTTTTGAGGCTACACACTTAGACATACACGCAACATGAAAGCTTTTCGACTTACAACGTGTTGTTTAGGAAAAACAAGATAATTTCGCACGATTCGGGATTTCCTTAAAACGTGATTTTCTGAAAAATTTTGACGAAAGAAAATTCTCCTTTTGGTTCTCTTTAGATGCTACATGTTAAGACGTACACGCCACAACAATTCTTTTCGAGATACAACGTGTAGATACAAGCTAATTTTGTACTATGCGTTATTTCTTCTCGTAAAGAGTTTCCAATGCGTACGTATATGTCTTTACTCTGCAAAACTGTATTTCCTTATGAAGTGGTATTCTTACATATCCTTTCGAGAGAAAACTGTCCTGTGCCTTCTCTTTTGAGGCTACACACTTAGACATACACGCAACATGAAAGCTTTTCGACTTACAACGTGTTGTTTAGGAAAAACAAGATAATTTCGCACGATGCGGGATTTCCTTAAAACGTGATTTTCTGAAAAATTTTGACGAAAGAAAATTCTCCTTTTGGTTCTCTTTAGATGCTACATGTTAAGACGTACACGCCACAAGAATTCTTTTCGAGATACAACGTGTAGTTTTGGAGATACAAGCTAATTTTGTACTATGCGTTATTTCTTCTCGTAAGAGTTTCCAATGCGTACGTATATGTCTTTACTCTGCAAAACTGTATTTCCTTATGAAGTGGTATTCTTACATATCCTTTCGAGAGAAAACTGTCCTGTGCCTTCTCTTTTGAGGCTACACACTTAGACATACACGCAACATGAAAGCTTTTCGACTTACAACGTGTTGTTTAGGAAAAACAAGATAATTTCGCACGATGCGGGATTTCCTTAAAACGTGATTTTCTGAAAAATTTTGACGAAAGAAAATTCTCCTTTTGGTTCTCTTTAGATGCTACATGTTAAGACGTACACGCCACAACAATTCTTTTCGAGATACAACGTGTAGTTTTGGAGATACAAGCTAATTTTGTACTATGCGTTATTTCTTCTCGTAAAGAGTTTCCAATGCGTATGTATATGTCTTTACTCTGCAAAACTGTATTTCCTTATGAAGTGGTATTCTTACATATCCTTTCGAGAGAAAACTGTCCTGTGCCTTCTCTTTTGAGGCTACACACTTAGACATACACGCAACATGAAAGCTTTTCGACTTACAACGTGTTGTTTAGGAAAAACAAGATAATTTCGCACGATGCGGGATTTCCTTAAAACGTGATTTTCTGAAAAATTTTGACGAAAGAAAATTCTCCTTTTGGTTCTCTTTAGATGCTACATGTTAAGACGTACACGCCACAACAATTCTTTTCGAGATACAACGTGTAGTTTTGGAGATACAAGCTAATTTTGTACTATGCGTTATTTCTTCTCGTAAAGAGTTTCCAATGCGTACGTATATGTCTTTACTCTGCAAAACTGTATTTCCTTATGAAGTGGTATTCTTACATATCCTTTCGAGAGAAAACTGTCCTGTGCCTTCTCTTTTGAGGCTACACACTTAGACGAACACGCAACATGAAAGCTTTTCGACTTACAACGTGTTGTTTAGGAAAAACAAGATAATTTCGCAAGATGCGGGATTTCCTTAAAACGTGATTTTCTAAAAAATTTTGAGGGAAGAAAATTCTCCTTTTGGTTCTCTTTAGATGCTACATGTTAAGACGTACACGCCACAACAATTCTTTTCGAGATACAACGTGTAGTTTTGGAGATACAAGCTAATTTTGTACTATGAGTTATTTCTTCTCGTAAAGAGTTTCCAATGCGTACGTATATGTCTTTACGCTGCAAAACTGTATTTCCTTATGAAGTGGTATTCTTACATATCCTTTCGAGAGAAAACTGTCCTGTGCCTTCTCTTTTGAGGCTACACACTTAGACATACACGCAACATGAAAGCTTTTCGACTTACAACGTATTGTTTAGGAAAAACAAGATAATTTCGCACGATGCGGGATTTCCTTAAAACGTGATTTTCTGAAAAATTTTGACGAAAGAAAATTCTCCTTTTGGTTCTCTTTAGATGCTACATGTTAAGACGTACACGCCACAACAATTCTTTTCGAGATACAACGTGTAGTTTTGGAGATACAAGCTAATTTTGTACTATGCGTTATTTCTTCTCGTAAAGAGTTTCCAATGCGTACGTATATGTCTTTACGCTGCAAAACTGTATTTCCTTATGAAGTGGTATTCTTACATATCCTTTCGAGAGAAAACTGTCCTGTGCCTTCTCTTTTGAGGCTACACACTTAGACATACACGCAACATGAAAGCTTTTCGACTTACAACGTGTTGTTTAGGAAAAACAAGATAATTTCGCACGATGCGGGATTTCCTTAAAACGTGATTTTCTGAAAAATTTTGAAGAAAGAAAATTCTCCTTTTGGTTCTCTTTAGATGCTACATGTTAAGACGTACACGCCACAACAATTCTTTTCGAGATACAACATGTAGTTTTGGAGATACAAGCTAATTTTGTACTATGCGTTATTTCTTCTCGTAAAGAGTTTCCAATGCGTACGTATATGTCTTTACTCTGCAAAACTGTATTTCCTTATGAAGTGGTATTCTTACATATCCTTTCGAGAGAAAACTGTCCTGTGCCTTCTCTTTTGAGGCTACACACTTAGACAAACACGCAACATGAACGCTTTTCGACTTACAACGTGTTGTTTAGGAAAAACAAGATAATTTCGCACGATGCGGGATTTCCTTAAAACGTGATTTTCTAAAAAATTTTGACGGAAGAAAATTCTCCTTTTGGTTCTCTTTAGATGCTACATGTTAAGACGTACACGCCACAACAATTCTTTTCGAGATACAACGTGTAGTTTTGGAGATACAAGCTAATTTTGTACTATGCGTTATTTCTTCTCGTAAAGAGTTTCCAATGCGTACGTATATGTCTTTACGCTGCAAAACTGTATTTCCTTATGAAGTGGTATTCTTACATAACCTTTCGAGAGAAAACTGTCCTGTGCCTTCTCTTTTGAGGCTACACACTTAGACATACACGCAACATAAAAGCTTTTCGACTTACAACGTGTTGTTTAGGAAAAACAAGATAATTTCGCACGATGCGGGATTTCCTTAAAACGTGATTTTCTGAAAAATTTTGACGAAAGAAAATTCTCCTTTTGGTTCTCTTTAGATGCTACATGTTAAGACGTACACGCCACAACAATTCTTTTCGAGATACAACGTGTAGTTTTGGAGATACAAGCTAATTTTGTACTATGCGTTATTTCTTCTCGTAAGAGTTTCCAATGCGTACGTATATGTCTTTACGCTGCAAAACTGTATTTCCTTATGAAGTGGTATTCTTACATATCCTTTCGAGAGAAAACTGTCCTGTGCCTTCTCTTTTGAGGCTACACACTTAGACATACACGCAACATGAAAGCTTTTCGACTTACAACGTGTTGTTTAGGAAAAACAAGATAATTTCGCACGATGCGGGATTTCCTTAAAACGTGATTTTCTGAAAAATTTTGACGAAAGAAAATTCTCCTTTTGGTTCTCTTTAGATGCTACATGTTAAGACGTACACGCCACAACAATTCTTTTCGAGATACAACGTGTAGTTTTGGAGATACAAGCTAATTTTGTACTATGCGTTATTTCTTCTCGTAAAGAGTTTCCAATGCGTACGTATATGTCTTTACTCTGCAAAACTGTATTTCCTTATGAAGTGGTATTCTTACATATCCTTTCGAGAGAAAACTGTCCTGTGCCTTCTCTTTTGAGGCTACACAGTTAGACATACACGCAACATGAAAGCTTTTCGACTTACAACGTGTTGTTTAGGAAAAACAAGATAATTTCGCACGATGCGGGATTTCCTTAAAACGTGATTTTCTGAAAAATTTTGACGAAAGAAAATTCTCCTCTTGGTTCTCTTTAGATGCTACATGTTAAGACGTACACGCCACAACAATTCTTTTCGAGATACAACGTGTAGTTTTGGAGATACAAGCTAATTTTGTACTATGCGTCATTTCTTCTCGTAAAGAGTTTCCAATGCGTACGTATATGTCTTTACTCTGCAAAACTGTATTTCCTTATGAAGTGGTATTCTTACATATCCTTTCGAGAGAAAACTGTCCTGTGCCTTCTCTTTTGAGGCTACACACTTAGACATACACGCAACATGAAAGCTTTTCGACTTACAACGTGTTGTTTAGGAAAAACAAGATAATTTCGCACGATGCGGGATTTCCTTAAAAAGTGATTTTCTGAAAAATTTTGACGAAAGAAAATTCTCCTTTTGGTTCTCTTTAGATGCTACATGTTAAGACGTACACGCCACAACAATTCTTTTCGAGATACAACGTGTAGATACAAGCTAATTTTGTACTATGCGTTATTTCTTCTCGTAAAGAGTTTCCAATGCGTACGTATATGTCTTTACTCTGCAAAACTGTATTTCCTTATGAAGTGGTATTCTTACATATCCTTTCGAGAGAAAACTGTCCTGTGCCTTCTCTTTTGAGGCTACACACTTAGACATACACGCAACATGAAAGCTTTTCGACTTACAACGTGTTGTTTAGGAAAAACAAGATAATTTCGCACGATGCGGGATTTCCTTAAAACGTGATTTTCTGAAAAATTTTGACGAAAGAAAATTCTCCTTTTGGTTCTCTTTAGATGCTACATGTTAAGACGTACACGCCACAACAATTCTTTTCGAGATACAACGTGTAGTTTTGGAGATACAAGCTAATTTTGTACTATGCGTTATTTCTTCTCGTAAAGAGTTTCCAATGCGTATGTATATGTCTTTACTCTGCAAAACTGTATTTCCTTATGAAGTGGTATTCTTACATATCCTTTCGAGAGAAAACTGTCCTGTGCCTTCTCTTTTGAGGCTACACACTTAGACATACACGCAACATGAAAGCTTTTCGACTTACAACGTGTTGTTTAGGAAAAACAAGATAATTTCGCACGATGCGGGATTTCCTTAAAACGTGATTTTCTGAAAAATTTTGACGAAAGAAAATTCTCCTTTTGGTTCTCTTTAGATGCTACATGTTAAGACGTACACGCCACAACAATTCTTTTCGAGATACAACGTGTAGTTTTGGAGATACAAGCTAATTTTTTACTATGCGTTATTTCTTCTCGTAAAGAGTTTCCAATGCGTACGTATATGTCTTTACTCTGCAAAACTGTATTTCCTTATGAAGTGGTATTCTTACATATCCTTTCGAGAGAAAACTGTCCTGTGCCTTCTCTTTTGAGGCTACACACTTACACATACACGCAACATGAAAGCTTTTCGACTTACAACGTGTTGTTTAGGAAAAACAAGATAATTTCGCACGATGCGGGATTTCCTTAAAACGTGATTTTCTGAAAAATTTTGACGAAAGAAAATTCTCCTTTTGGTTCTCTTTAGATGCTACATGTTAAGACGTACACGCCACAACAATTCTTTTCGAGATACAACGTGTAGTTTTGGAGATACAAGCTAATTTTGTACTATGCGTTATTTCTTCTCGTAAAGAGTTTCCAATGCGTACGTATATGTCTTTACTCTGCAAAACTGTATTTCCTTATGAAGTGGTATTCTTACATATCCTTTCGAGAGAAAACTGTCCTGTGCCTTCTCTTTTGAGGCTACACACTTAGACAAACACGCAACATGAAAGCTTTTCGACTTACAACGTGTTGTTTAGGAAAAACAAGATAATTTCGCAAGATGCGGGATTTCCTTAAAACGTGATTTTCTAAAAAATTTTGAGGGAAGAAAATTCTCCTTTTGGTTCTCTTTAGATGCTACATGTTAAGACGTACACGCCACAACAATTCTTTTCGAGATACAACGTGTAGTTTTGGAGATACAAGCTAATTTTGTACTATGAGTTATTTCTTCTCGTAAAGAGTTTCCAATGCGTATGTATATGTCTTTACGCTGCAAAACTGTATTTCCTTATGAAGTGGTATTCTTACATATCCTTTCGAGAGAAAACTGTCCTGTGCCTTCTCTTTTGAGGCTACACACTTAGACATACACGCAACATGAAAGCTTTTCGACTTACAACGTGTTGTTTAGGAAAAACAAGATAATTTCGCACGATGCGGGATTTCCTTAAAACGTGATTTTCTGAAAAATTTTGACGAAAGAAAATTCTCCTTTTGGTTCTCTTTAGATGCTACATGTTAAGACGTACACGCCACAACAATTCTTTTCGAGATACAACGTGTAGTTTTGGAGATACAAGCTAATTTTGTACTATGCGTTATTTCTTCTCGTAAAGAGTTTCCAATGCGTACGTATATGTCTTTACGCTGCAAAACTGTATTTCCTTATGAAGTGGTATTCTTACATATCCTTTCGAGAGAAAACTGTCCTGTGCCTTCTCTTTTGAGGCTACACACTTAGACATACACGCAACATGAAAGCTTTTCGACTTACAACGTGTTGTTTAGGAAAAACAAGATAATTTCGCACGATGCGGGATTTCCTTAAAACGTGATTTTCTGAAAAATTTTGAAGAAAGAAAATTCTCCTTTTGGTTCTCTTTAGATGCTACATGTTAAGACGTACACGCCACAACAATTCTTTTCGAGATACAACATGTAGTTTTGGAGATACAAGCTAATTTTGTACTATGCGTTATTTCTTCTCGTAAAGAGTTTCCAATGCGTACGTATATGTCTTTACTCTGCAAAACTGTATTTCCTTATGAAGTGGTATTCTTACATATCCTTTCGAGAGAAAACTGTCCTGTGCCTTCTCTTTTGAGGCTACACACTTAGACAAACACGCAACATGAACGCTTTTCGACTTACAACGTGTTGTTTAGGAAAAACAAGATAATTTCGCACGATGCGGGATTTCCTTAAAACGTGATTTTCTGAAAAATTTTGACGGAAGAAAATTCTCCTTTTGGTTCTCTTTAGATGCTACATGTTAAGACGTACACGCCACAACAATTCTTTTCGAGATACAACGTGTAGTTTTGGAGATACAAGCTAATTTTGTACTATGCGTTATTTCTTCTCGTAAAGAGTTTCCAATGCGTACGTATATGTCTTTACGCTGCAAAACTGTATTTCCTTATGAAGTGGTATTCTTACATAACCTTTCGAGAGAAAACTGTCCTGTGCCTTCTCTTTTGAGGCTACACACTTAGACAAACACGCAACATGAACGCTTTTCGACTTACAACGTGTTGTTTAGGAAAAACAAGATAATTTCGCACGATGCGGGATTTCCTTAAAACGTGATTTTCTGAAAAATTTTGACGGAAGAAAATTCTCCTTTTGGTTCTCTTTAGATGCTACATGTTAAGACGTACACGCCACAACAATTCTTTTCGAGATACAACGTGTAGTTTTGGAGATACAAGCTAATTTTGTACTATGCGTTATTTCTTCTCGTAAGAGTTTCCAATGCGTACGTATATGTCTTTACGCTGCAAAACTGTATTTCCTTATGAAGTGGTATTCTTACATATCCTTTCGAGAGAAAACTGTCCTGTGCCTTCTCTTTTGAGGCTACACACTTAGACATACACGCAACATGAAAGCTTTTCGACTTACAACGTGTTGTTTAGGAAAAACAAGATAATTTCGCACGATGCGGGATTTCCTTAAAACGTGATTTTCTGAAAAATTTTGACGAAAGAAAATTCTCCTTTTGGTTCTCTTTAGATGCTACATGTTAAGACGTACACGCCACAACAATTCTTTTCGAGATACAACGTGTAGATACAAGCTAATTTTGTACTATGCGTTATTTCTTCTCGTAAAGAGTTTCCAATGCGTACGTATATGTCTTTACTCTGCAAAACTGTATTTCCTTATGAAGTGGTATTCTTACATATCCTTTCGAGAGAAAACTGTCCTGTGCCTTCTCTTTTGAGGCTACACACTTAGACATACACGCAACATGAAAGCTTTTCGACTTACAACGTGTTGTTTAGGAAAAACAAGATAATTTCGCACGATGCGGGATTTCCTTAAAACGTGATTTTCTGAAAAATTTTGACGAAAGAAAATTCTCCTTTTGGTTCTCTTTAGATGCTACATGTTAAGACGTACACGCCACAAGAATTCTTTTCGAGATACAACGTGTAGTTTTGGAGATACAAGCTAATTTTGTACTATGCGTTATTTCTTCTCGTAAAGAGTTTCCAATGCGTATGTATATGTCTTTACTCTGCAAAACTGTATTTCCTTATGAAGTGGTATTCTTACATATCCTTTCGAGAGAAAACTGTCCTGTGCCTTCTCTTTTGAGGCTACACACTTAGACATACACGCAACATGAAAGCTTTTCGACTTACAACGTGTTGTTTAGGAAAAACAAGATAATTTCGCACGATGCGGGATTTCCTTAAAACGTGATTTTCTGAAAAATTTTGACGAAAGAAAATTCTCCTTTTGGTTCTCTTTAGATTCTACATGTTAAGACGTACACGCCACAACAATTCTTTTCGAGATACAACGTGTAGTTTTGGAGATACAAGCTAATTTTTTACTATGCGTTATTTCTTCTCGTAAAGAGTTTCCAATGCGTACGTATATGTCTTTACTCTGCAAAACTGTATTTCCTTATGAAGTGGTATTCTTACATATCCTTTCGAGAGAAAACTGTCCTGTGCCTTCTCTTTTGAGGCTACACACTTAGACATACACGCAACATGAAAGCTTTTCGACTTACAACGTGTTGTTTAGGAAAAACAAGATAATTTCGCACGATGCGGGATTTCCTTAAAACGTGATTTTCTGAAAAATTTTGACAAAAGAAAATTCTCCTTTTGGTTCTCTTTAGATGCTACATGTTAAGACGTACACGCCACAACAATTCTTTTCGAGATACAACGTGTAGTTTTGGAGATACAAGCTAATTTTGTACTATGCGTTATTTCTTCTCGTAAAGAGTTTCCAATGCGTACGTATATGTCTTTACTCTGCAAAACTGTATTTCCTTATGAAGTGGTATTCTTACATATCCTTTCGAGAGAAAACTGTCCTGTGCCTTCTCTTTTGAGGCTACACACTTAGACATACACGCAACATGAAAGCTTTTCGACTTACAACGTGTTGTTTAGGAAAAACAAGATAATTTCGCACGATGCGGGATTTCCTTAAAACGTGATTTTCTGAAAAATTTTGACGAAAGAAAATTCTCCTTTTGGTTCTCTTTAGATGCTACATGTTAAGACGTACACGCCACAACAATTCTTTTCGAGATACAACGTGTAGTTTTGGAGATACAAGCTAATTTTGTACTATGCGTCATTTCTTCTCGTAAGAGTTTCCAATGCGTACGTATATGTCTTTACTCTGCAAAACTGTATTTCCTTATGAAGTGGTATTCTTACATATCCTTTCGAGAGAAAACTGTCCTGTGCCTTCTCTTTTGAGGCTACACACTTAGACATACACGCAACATGAAAGCTTTTCGACTTACAACGTGTTGTTTAGGAAAAACAAGATAATTTCGCACGATGCGGGATTTCCTTAAAACGTGATTTTCTGAAAAATTTTGACGAAAGAAAATTCTCCTTTTGGTTCTCTTTAGATGCTACATGTTAAGACGTACACGCCACAACAATTCTTTTCGAGATACAACGTGTAGTTTTGGAGATACAAGCTAATTTTGTACTATGCGTTATTTCTTCTCGTAAAGAGTTTCCAATGCGTACGTATATGTCTTTACTCTGCAAAACTGTATTTCCTTATGAAGTGGTATTCTTACATATCCTTTCGAGAGAAAACTGTCCTGTGCCTTCTCTTTTGAGGCTACACACTTAGACATACACGCAACATGAAAGCTTTTCGACTTACAACGTGTTGTTTAGGAAAAACAAGATAATTTCGCACGATGCGGGATTTCCTTAAAACGTGATTTTCTGAAAAATTTTGACGAAAGAAAATTCTCCTTTTGGTTCTCTTTAGATGCTACATGTTAAGACGTACACGCCACAACAATTCTTTTCGAGATACAACGTGTAGTTTTGGAGATACAAGCTAATTTTGTACTATGCGTTATTTCTTCTCGTAAAGAGTTTCCAATGCGTACGTATATGTCTTTACTCTGCAAAACTGTATTTCCTTATGAAGTGGTATTCTTACATATCCTTTCGAGAGAAAACTGTCCTGTGCCTTCTCTTTTGAGGCTACACAGTTAGACATACACGCAACATGAAAGCTTTTCGACTTACAACGTGTTGTTTAGGAAAAACAAGATAATTTCGCACGATGCGGGATTTCCTTAAAACGTGATTTTCTGAAAAATTTTGACGAAAGAAAATTCTCCTTTTGGTTCTCTTTAGATGCTACATGTTAAGACGTACACGCCACAACAATTCTTTTCGAGATACAACGTGTAGTTTTGGAGATACAAGCTAATTTTGTACTATGCGTCATTTCTTCTCGTAAAGAGTTTCCAATGCGTACGTATATGTCTTTACTCTGCAAAACTGTATTTCCTTATGAAGTGGTATTCTTACATATCCTTTCGAGAGAAAACTGTCCTGTGCCTTCTCTTTTGAGGCTACACACTTAGACATACACGCAACATGAAAGCTTTTCGACTTACAACGTGTTGTTTAGGAAAAACAAGATAATTTCGCACGATTCGGGATTTCCTTAAAACGTGATTTTCTGAAAAATTTTGACGAAAGAAAATTCTCCTTTTGGTTCTCTTTAGATGCTACATGTTAAGACGTACACGCCACAACAATTCTTTTCGAGATACAACGTGTAGATACAAGCTAATTTTGTACTATGCGTTATTTCTTCTCGTAAAGAGTTTCCAATGCGTACGTATATGTCTTTACTCTGCAAAACTGTATTTCCTTATGAAGTGGTATTCTTACATATCCTTTCGAGAGAAAACTGTCCTGTGCCTTCTCTTTTGAGGCTACACACTTAGACATACACGCAACATGAAAGCTTTTCGACTTACAACGTGTTGTTTAGGAAAAACAAGATAATTTCGCACGATGCGGGATTTCCTTAAAACGTGATTTTCTGAAAAATTTTGACGAAAGAAAATTCTCCTTTTGGTTCTCTTTAGATGCTACATGTTAAGACGTACACGCCACAAGAATTCTTTTCGAGATACAACGTGTAGTTTTGGAGATACAAGCTAATTTTGTACTATGCGTTATTTCTTCTCGTAAAGAGTTTCCAATGCGTACGTATATGTCTTTACTCTGCAAAACTGTATTTCCTTATGAAGTGGTATTCTTACATATCCTTTCGAGAGAAAACTGTCCTGTGCCTTCTCTTTTGAGGCTACACACTTAGACATACACGCAACATGAAAGCTTTTCGACTTACAACGTGTTGTTTAGGAAAAACAAGATAATTTCGCACGATGCGGGATTTCCTTAAAACGTGATTTTCTGAAAAATTTTGACGAAAGAAAATTCTCCTTTTGGTTCTCTTTAGATGCTACATGTTAAGACGTACACGCCACAACAATTCTTTTCGAGATACAACGTGTAGTTTTGGAGATACAAGCTAATTTTGTACTATGCGTTATTTCTTCTCGTAAAGAGTTTCCAATGCGTACGTATATGTCTTTACTCTGCAAAACTGTATTTCCTTATGAAGTGGTATTCTTACATATCCTTTCGAGAGAAAACTGTCCTGTGCCTTCTCTTTTGAGGCTACACAGTTAGACATACACGCAACATGAAAGCTTTTCGACTTACAACGTGTTGTTTAGGAAAAACAAGATAATTTCGCACGATGCGGGATTTCCTTAAAACGTGATTTTCTGAAAAATTTTGACGAAAGAAAATTCTCCTTTTGGTTCTCTTTAGATGCTACATGTTAAGACGTACACGCCACAACAATTCTTTTCGAGATACAACGTGTAGTTTTGGAGATACAAGCTAATTTTGTACTATGCGTCATTTCTTCTCGTAAAGAGTTTCCAATGCGTACGTATATGTCTTTACTCTGCAAAACTGTATTTCCTTATGAAGTGGTATTCTTACATATCCTTTCGAGAGAAAACTGTCCTGTGCCTTCTCTTTTGAGGCTACACACTTAGACATACACGCAACATGAAAGCTTTTCGACTTACAACGTGTTGTTTAGGAAAAACAAGATAATTTCGCACGATTCGGGATTTCCTTAAAACGTGATTTTCTGAAAAATTTTGACGAAAGAAAATTCTCCTTTTGGTTCTCTTTAGATGCTACATGTTAAGACGTACACGCCACAACAATTCTTTTCGAGATACAACGTGTAGATACAAGCTAATTTTGTACTATGCGTTATTTCTTCTCGTAAAGAGTTTCCAATGCGTACGTATATGTCTTTACTCTGCAAAACTGTATTTCTTTATGAAGTGGTATTCTTACATATCCTTTCGAGAGAAAACTGTCCTGTGCCTTCTCTTTTGAGGCTACACACTTAGACATACACGCAACATGAAAGCTTTTCGACTTACAACGTGTTGTTTAGGAAAAACAAGATAATTTCGCACGATGCGGGATTTCCTTAAAACGTGATTTTCTGAAAAATTTTGACGAAAGAAAATTCTCCTTTTGGTTCTCTTTAGATGCTACATGTTAAGACGTACACGCCACAAGAATTCTTTTCGAGAAACAACGTGTAGTTTTGGAGATACAAGCTAATTTTGTACTATGCGTTATTTCTTCTCGTAAAGAGTTTCCAATGCGTACGTATATGTCTTTACTCTGCAAAACTGTATTTCCTTATGAAGTGGTATTCTTACATATCCTTTCGAGAGAAAACTGTCCTGTGCCTTCTCTTTTGAGGCTACACACTTAGACATACACGCAACATGAAAGCTTTTCGACTTACAACGTGTTGTTTAGGAAAAACAAGATAATTTCGCACGATGCGGGATTTCCTTAAAACGTGATTTTCTGAAAAATTTTGACGAAAGAAAATTCTCCTTTTGGTTCTCTTTAGATGCTACATGTTAAGACGTACACGCCACAACAATTCTTTTCGAGATACAACGTGTAGTTTTGGAGATACAAGCTAATTTTGTACTATGCGTTATTTCTTCTCGTAAAGAGTTTCCAATGCGTACGTATATGTCTTTACTCTGCAAAACTGTATTTCTTTATGAAGTGGTATTCTTACATATCCTTTCGAGAGAAAACTGTCCTGTGCCTTCTCTTTTGAGGCTACACACTTAGACATACACGCAACATGAAAGCTTTTCGACTTACAACGTGTTGTTTAGGAAAAACAAGATAATTTCGCACGATGCG
Source organism: Apodemus sylvaticus (assembly GCF_947179515.1). Classification (NCBI taxonomy): domain Eukaryota; kingdom Metazoa; phylum Chordata; class Mammalia; order Rodentia; family Muridae; genus Apodemus; species Apodemus sylvaticus. The sequence goes on along the minus strand of NW_026263103.1, from coordinate 402,858 downwards.
GGATTTCCTTAAAACGTGATTTTCTGAAAAATTTTGACGAAAGAAAATTCTCCTTTTGGTTCTCTTTAGATGCTACATGTTAAGACGTACACGCCACAAGAATTCTTTTCGAGATACAACGTGTAGTTTTGGAGATACAAGCTAATTTTGTACTATGCGTTATTTCTTCTCGTAAAGAGTTTCCAATGCGTACGTATATGTCTTTACTCTGCAAAACTGTATTTCCTTATGAAGTGGTATTCTTACATATCCTTTCGAGAGAAAACTGTCCTGTGCCTTCTCTTTTGAGGCTACACACTTAGACATACACGCAACATGAAAGCTTTTCGACTTACAACGTGTTGTTTAGGAAAAACAAGATAATTTCGCAAGATGCGGGATTTCCTTAAAACGTGATTTTCTAAAAAATTTTGAGGGAAGAAAATTCTCCTTTTGGTTCTCTTTAGATGCTACATGTTAAGACGTACACGCCACAACAATTCTTTTCGAGATACAACGTGTAGTTTTGGAGATACAAGCTAATTTTGTACTATGAGTTATTTCTTCTCGTAAAGAGTTTCCAATGCGTACGTATATGTCTTTACGCTGCAAAACTGTATTTCCTTATGAAGTGGTATTCTTACATATCCTTTCGAGAGAAAACTGTCCTGTGCCTTCTCTTTTGAGGCTACACACTTAGACATACACGCAACATGAAAGCTTTTCGACTTACAACGTGTTGTTTAGGAAAAACAAGATAATTTCGCACGATGCGGGATTTCCTTAAAACGTGATTTTCTGAAAAATTTTGACGAAAGAAAATTCTCCTTTTGGTTCTCTTTAGATGCTACATGTTAAGACGTACACGCCACAACAATTCTTTTCGAGATACAACGTGTAGTTTTGGAGATACAAGCTAATTTTGTACTATGCGTTATTTCTTCTCGTAAAGAGTTTCCAATGCGTACGTATATGTCTTTACGCTGCAAAACTGTATTTCCTTATGAAGTGGTATTCTTACATATCCTTTCGAGAGAAAACTGTCCTGTGCCTTCTCTTTTGAGGCTACACACTTAGACATACACGCAACATGAAAGCTTTTCGACTTACAACGTGTTGTTTAGGAAAAACAAGATAATTTCGCACGATGCGGGATTTCCTTAAAACGTGATTTTCTGAAAAATTTTGAAGAAAGAAAATTCTCCTTTTGGTTCTCTTTAGATGCTACATGTTAAGACGTACACGCCACAACAATTCTTTTCGAGATACAACATGTAGTTTTGGAGATACAAGCTAATTTTGTACTATGCGTTATTTCTTCTCGTAAAGAGTTTCCAATGCGTACGTATATGTCTTTACTCTGCAAAACTGTATTTCCTTATGAAGTGGTATTCTTACATATCCTTTCGAGAGAAAACTGTCCTGTGCCTTCTCTTTTGAGGCTACACACTTAGACAAACACGCAACATGAACGCTTTTCGACTTACAACGTGTTGTTTAGGAAAAACAAGATAATTTCGCACGATGCGGGATTTCCTTAAAACGTGATTTTCTAAAAAATTTTGACGGAAGAAAATTCTCCTTTTGGTTCTCTTTAGATGCTACATGTTAAGACGTACACGCCACAACAATTCTTTTCGAGATACAACGTGTAGTTTTGGAGATACAAGCTAATTTTGTACTATGCGTTATTTCTTCTCGTAAAGAGTTTCCAATGCGTACGTATATGTCTTTACGCTGCAAAACTGTATTTCCTTATGAAGTGGTATTCTTACATAACCTTTCGAGAGAAAACTGTCCTGTGCCCTCTCTTTTGAGGCTACACACTTAGACATACACGCAACATAAAAGCTTTTCGACTTACAACGTGTTGTTTAGGAAAAACAAGATAATTTCGCACGATGCGGGATTTCCTTAAAACGTGATTTTCTGAAAAATTTTGACGAAAGAAAATTCTCCTTTTGGTTCTCTTTAGATGCTACATGTTAAGACGTACACGCCACAACAATTCTTTTCGAGATACAACGTGTAGTTTTGGAGATACAAGCTAATTTTGTACTATGCGTTATTTCTTCTCGTAAGAGTTTCCAATGCGTACGTATATGTCTTTACGCTGCAAAACTGTATTTCCTTATGAAGTGGTATTCTTACATATCCTTTCGAGAGAAAACTGTCCTGTGCCTTCTCTTTTGAGGCTACACACTTAGACATACACGCAACATGAAAGCTTTTCGACTTACAACGTGTTGTTTAGGAAAAACAAGATAATTTCGCACGATGCGGGATTTCCTTAAAACGTGATTTTCTGAAAAATTTTGACGAAAGAAAATTCTCCTTTTGGTTCTCTTTAGATGCTACATGTTAAGACGTACACGCCACAACAATTCTTTTCGAGATACAACGTGTAGTTTTGGAGATACAAGCTAATTTTGTACTATGCGTTATTTCTTCTCGTAAAGAGTTTCCAATGCGTACGTATATGTCTTTACTCTGCAAAACTGTATTTCCTTATGAAGTGGTATTCTTACATATCCTTTCGAGAGAAAACTGTCCTGTGCCTTCTCTTTTGAGGCTACACAGTTAGACATACACGCAACATGAAAGCTTTTCGACTTACAACGTGTTGTTTAGGAAAAACAAGATAATTTCGCACGATGCGGGATTTCCTTAAAACGTGATTTTCTGAAAAATTTTGACGAAAGAAAATTCTCCTCTTGGTTCTCTTTAGATGCTACATGTTAAGACGTACACGCCACAACAATTCTTTTCGAGATACAACGTGTAGTTTTGGAGATACAAGCTAATTTTGTACTATGCGTCATTTCAACTCGTAAAGAGTTTCCAATGCGTACGTATATGTCTTTACTCTGCAAAACTGTATTTCCTTATGAAGTGGTATTCTTACATATCCTTTCGAGAGAAAACTGTCCTGTGCCTTCTCTTTTGAGGCTACACACTTAGACATACACGCAACATGAAAGCTTTTCGACTTACAACGTGTTGTTTAGGAAAAACAAGATAATTTCGCACGATGCGGGATTTCCTTAAAAAGTGATTTTCTGAAAAATTTTGACGAAAGAAAATTCTCCTTTTGGTTCTCTTTAGATGCTACATGTTAAGACGTACACGCCACAACAATTCTTTTCGAGATACAACGTGTAGATACAAGCTAATTTTGTACTATGCGTTATTTCTTCTCGTAAAGAGTTTCCAATGCGTACGTATATGTCTTTACTCTGCAAAACTGTATTTCCTTATGAAGTGGTATTCTTACATATCCTTTCGAGAGAAAACTGTCCTGTGCCTTCTCTTTTGAGGCTACACACTTAGACATACACGCAACATGAAAGCTTTTCGACTTACAACGTGTTGTTTAGGAAAAACAAGATAATTTCGCACGATGCGGGATTTCCTTAAAACGTGATTTTCTGAAAAATTTTGACGAAAGAAAATTCTCCTTTTGGTTCTCTTTAGATGCTACATGTTAAGACGTACACGCCACAAGAATTCTTTTCGAGATACAACGTGTAGTTTTGGAGATACAAGCTAATTTTGTACTATGCGTTATTTCTTCTCGTAAAGAGTTTCCAATGCGTGTGTATATGTCTTTACTCTGCAAAACTGTATTTCCTTATGAAGTGGTATTCTTACATATCCTTTCGAGAGAAAACTGTCCTGTGCCTTCTCTTTTGAGGCTACACACTTAGACATACACGCAACATGAAAGCTTTTCGACTTACAACGTGTTGTTTAGGAAAAACAAGATAATTTCGCACGATGCGGGATTTCCTTAAAACGTGATTTTCTGAAAAATTTTGACGAAAGAAAATTCTCCTTTTGGTTCTCTTTAGATGCTACATGTTAAGACGTACACGCCACAACAATTCTTTTCGAGATACAACGTGTAGTTTTGGAGATACAAGCTAATTTTTTACTATGCGTTATTTCTTCTCGTAAAGAGTTTCCAATGCGTACGTATATGTCTTTACTCTGCAAAACTGTATTTCCTTATGAAGTGGTATTCTTACATATCCTTTCGAGAGAAAACTGTCCTGTGCCTTCTCTTTTGAGGCTACACACTTAGACATACACGCAACATGAAAGCTTTTCGACTTACAACGTGTTGTTTAGGAAAAACAAGATAATTTCGCACGATGCGGGATTTCCTTAAAACGTGATTTTCTGAAAAATTTTGACGAAAGAAAATTCTCCTTTTGGTTCTCTTTAGATGCTACATGTTAAGACGTACACGCCACAACAATTCTTTTCGAGATACAACGTGTAGTTTTGGAGATACAAGCTAATTTTGTACTATGCGTTATTTCTTCTCGTAAAGAGTTTCCAATGCGTACGTATATGTCTTTACGCTGCAAAACTGTATTTCCTTATGAAGTGGTATTCTTACATATCCTTTCGAGAGAAAACTGTCCTGTGCCTTCTCTTTTGAGGCTACACACTTAGACAAACACGCAACATGAAAGCTTTTCGACTTACAACGTGTTGTTTAGGAAAAACAAGATAATTTCGCAAGATGCGGGATTTCCTTAAAACGTGATTTTCTAAAAAATTTTGAGGGAAGAAAATTCTCCTTTTGGTTCTCTTTAGATGCTACATGTTAAGACGTACACGCCACAACAATTCTTTTCGAGATACAACGTGTAGTTTTGGAGATACAAGCTAATTTTGTACTATGAGTTATTTCTTCTCGTAAAGAGTTTCCAATGCGTACGTATATGTCTTTACGCTGCAAAACTGTATTTCCTTATGAAGTGGTATTCTTACATATCCTTTCGAGAGAAAACTGTCCTGTGCCTTCTCTTTTGAGGCTACACACTTAGACATACACGCAACATGAAAGCTTTTCGACTTACAACGTGTTGTTTAGGAAAAACAAGATAATTTCGCACGATGCGGGATTTCCTTAAAACGTGATTTTCTGAAAAATTTTGACGAAAGAAAATTCTCCTTTTGGTTCTCTTTAGATGCTACATGTTAAGACGTACACGCCACAACAATTCTTTTCGAGATACAACGTGTAGTTTTGGAGATACAAGCTAATTTTGTACTATGCGTTATTTCTTCTCGTAAAGAGTTTCCAATGCGTACGTATATGTCTTTACGCTGCAAAACTGTATTTCCTTATGAAGTGGTATTCTTACATATCCTTTCGAGAGAAAACTGTCCTGTGCCTTCTCTTTTGAGGCTACACACTTAGACATACACGCAACATGAAAGCTTTTCGACTTACAACGTGTTGTTTAGGAAAAACAAGATAATTTCGCACGATGCGGGATTTCCTTAAAACGTGATTTTCTGAAAAATTTTGACGAAAGAAAATTCTCCTTTTGGTTCTCTTTAGATGCTACATGTTAAGACGTACACGCCACAACAATTCTTTTCGAGATACAACGTGTAGTTTTGGAGATACAAGCTAATTTTGTACTATGCGTTATTTCTTCTCGTAAGAGTTTCCAATGCGTACGTATATGTCTTTACGCTGCAAAACTGTATTTCCTTATGAAGTGGTATTCTTACATATCCTTTCGAGAGAAAACTGTCCTGTGCCTTCTCTTTGGAGGCTACACACTTAGACATACACGCAACATGAAAGCTTTTCGACTTACAACGTGTTGTTTAGGAAAAACAAGATAATTTCGCACGATGCGGGATTTCCTTAAAACGTGATTTTCTGAAAAATTTTGACGAAAGAAAATTCTCCTTTTGGTTCTCTTTAGATGCTACATGTTAAGACGTACACGCCACAACAATTCTTTTCGAGATACAACGTGTAGTTTTGGAGATACAAGCTAATTTTGTACTATGCGTTATTTCTTCTCGTAAAGAGTTTCCAATGCGTACGTATATGTCTTTACTCTGCAAAACTGTATTTCCTTATGAAGTGGTATTCTTACATATCCTTTCGAGAGAAAACTGTCCTGTGCCTTCTCTTTTGAGGCTACACAGTTAGACATACACGCAACATGAAAGCTTTTCGACTTACAACGTGTTGTTTAGGAAAAACAAGATAATTTCTCACGATGCGGGATTTCCTTAAAACGTGATTTTCTGAAAAATTTTGACGAAAGAAAATTCTCCTCTTGGTTCTCTTTAGATGCTACATGTTAAGACGTACACGCCACAACAATTCTTTTCGAGATACAACGTGTAGTTTTGGAGATACAAGCTAATTTTGTACTATGCGTCATTTCTTCTCGTAAAGAGTTTCCAATGCGTACGTATATGTCTTTACTCTGCAAAACTGTATTTCCTTATGAAGTGGTATTCTTACATATCCTTTCGAGAGAAAACTGTCCTGTGCCTTCTCTTTTGAGGCTACACACTTAGACATACACGCAACATGAAAGCTTTTCGACTTACAACGTGTTGTTTAGGAAAAACAAGATAATTTCGCACGATGCGGGATTTCCTTAAAAAGTGATTTTCTGAAAAATTTTGACGAAAGAAAATTCTCCTTTTGGTTCTCTTTAGATGCTACATGTTAAGACGTACACGCCACAACAATTCTTTTCGAGATACAACGTGTAGATACAAGCTAATTTTGTACTATGCGTTATTTCTTCTCGTAAAGAGTTTCCAATGCGTACGTATATGTCTTTACTCTGCAAAACTGTATTTCCTTATGAAGTGGTATTCTTACATATCCTTTCGAGAGAAAACTGTCCTGTGCCTTCTCTTTTGAGGCTACACACTTAGACATACACGCAACATGAAAGCTTTTCGACTTACAACGTGTTGTTTAGGAAAAACAAGATAATTTCGCACGATGCGGGATTTCCTTAAAACGTGATTTTCTGAAAAATTTTGACGAAAGAAAATTCTCCTTTTGGTTCTCTTTAGATGCTACATGTTAAGACGTACACGCCACAAGAATTCTTTTCGAGATACAACGTGTAGTTTTGGAGATACAAGCTAATTTTGTACTATGCGTTATTTCTTCTCGTAAAGAGTTTCCAATGCGTATGTATATGTCTTTACTCTGCAAAACTGTATTTCCTTATGAAGTGGTATTCTTACATATCCTTTCGAGAGAAAACTGTCCTGTGCCTTCTCTTTTGAGGCTACACACTTAGACATACACGCAACATGAAAGCTTTTCGACTTACAACGTGTTGTTTAGGAAAAACAAGATAATTTCGCACGATGCGGGATTTCCTTAAAACGTGATTTTCTGAAAAATTTTGACGAAAGAAAATTCTCCTTTTGGTTCTCTTTAGATTCTACATGTTAAGACGTACACGCCACAACAATTCTTTTCGAGATACAACGTGTAGTTTTGGAGATACAAGCTAATTTTTTACTATGCGTTATTTCTTCTCGTAAAGAGTTTCCAATGCGTACGTATATGTCTTTACTCTGCAAAACTGTATTTCCTTATGAAGTGGTATTCTTACATATCCTTTCGAGAGAAAACTGTCCTGTGCCTTCTCTTTTGAGGCTACACACTTAGACATACACGCAACATGAAAGCTTTTCGACTTACAACGTGTTGTTTAGGAAAAACAAGATAATTTCGCACGATGCGGGATTTCCATAAAACGTAATTTTCTGAAAAATTTTGACGAAAGAAAATTCTCCTTTTGGTTCTCTTTAGATGCTACATGTTAAGACGTACACGCCACAACAATTCTTTTCGAGATACAACGTGTAGTTTTGGAGATACAAGCTAATTTTGTACTATGCGTTATTTCTTCTCGTAAAGAGTTTCCAATGCGTACGTATATGTCTTTACTCTGCAAAACTGTATTTCCTTATGAAGTGGTATTCTTACATATCCTTTCGAGAGAAAACTGTCCTGTGCCTTCTCTTTTGAGGCTACACACTTAGACATACACGCAACATGAAAGCTTTTCGACTTACAACGTGTTGTTTAGGAAAAACAAGATAATTTCGCACGATGCGGGATTTCCTTAAAACGTGATTTTCTGAAAAATTTTGACGAAAGAAAATTCTCCTTTTGGTTCTCTTTAGATGCTACATGTTAAGACGTACACGCCACAAGAATTCTTTTCGAGATACAACGTGTAGTTTTGGAGATACAAGCTAATTTTGTACTATGCGTTATTTCTTCTCGTAAAGATTTTCCAATGCGTACCTATATGTCTTTACTCTGCAAAGCTGTATTTCCTTATGAAGTGGTATTCTTACATATCCTTTCGAGAGAAAACTGTCCTGTGCCTTCTCTTTTGAGGCTACACACTTAGACATACACGCAACATGAAAGCTTTTCGACTTACAACGTGTTGTTTAGGAAAAACAAGATAATTTCGCACGATGCGGGATTTCCTTAAAACGTGATTTTCTGAAAAATTTTGAAGAAAGAAAATTCTCCTTTTGGTTCTCTTTAGATGCTACATGTTAAGACGTACACGCCACAACAATTCTTTTCGAGATACAACATGTAGTTTTGGAGATACAAGCTAATTTTGTACTATGCGTTATTTCTTCTCGTAAAGAGTTTCCAATGCGTACGTATATGTCTTTACTCTGCAAAACTGTATTTCCTTATGAAGTGGTATTCTTACATATCCTTTCGAGAGAAAACTGTCCTGTGCCTTCTCTTTTGAGGCTACACACTTAGACAAACACGCAACATGAACGCTTTTCGACTTACAACGTGTTGTTTAGGAAAAACAAGATAATTTCGCACGATGCGGGATTTCCTTAAAACGTGATTTTCTAAAAAATTTTGACGGAAGAAAATTCTCCTTTTGGTTCTCTTTAGATGCTACATGTTAAGACGTACACGCCACAACAATTCTTTTCGAGATACAACGTGTAGTTTTGGAGATACAAGCTAATTTTGTACTATGCGTTATTTCTTCTCGTAAAGAGTTTCCAATGCGTACGTATATGTCTTTACGCTGCAAAACTGTATTTCCTTATGAAGTGGTATTCTTACATAACCTTTCGAGAGAAAACTGTCCTGTGCCTTCTCTTTTGAGGCTACACACTTAGACATACACGCAACATAAAAGCTTTTCGACTTACAACGTGTTGTTTAGGAAAAACAAGATAATTTCGCACGATGCGGGATTTCCTTAAAACGTGATTTTCTGAAAAATTTTGACGAAAGAAAATTCTCCTTTTGGTTCTCTTTAGATGCTACATGTTAAGACGTACACGCCACAACAATTCTTTTCGAGATACAACGTGTAGTTTTGGAGATACAAGCTAATTTTGTACTATGCGTTATTTCTTCTCGTAAGAGTTTCCAATGCGTACGTATATGTCTTTACGCTGCAAAACTGTATTTCCTTATGAAGTGGTATTCTTACATATCCTTTCGAGAGAAAACTGTCCTGTGCCTTCTCTTTTGAGGCTACACACTTAGACATACACGCAACATGAAAGCTTTTCGACTTACAACGTGTTGTTTAGGAAAAACAAGATAATTTCGCACGATGCGGGATTTCCTTAAAACGTGATTTTCTGAAAAATTTTGACGAAAGAAAATTCTCCTTTTGGTTCTCTTTAGATGCTACATGTTAAGACGTACACGCCACAACAATTCTTTTCGAGATACAACGTGTAGTTTTGGAGATACAAGCTAATTTTGTACTATGCGTTATTTCTTCTCGTAAAGAGTTTCCAATGCGTACGTATATGTCTTTACTCTGCAAAACTGTATTTCCTTATGAAGTGGTATTCTTACATATCCTTTCGAGAGAAAACTGTCCTGTGCCTTCTCTTTTGAGGCTACACAGTTAGACATACACGCAACATGAAAGCTTTTCGACTTACAACGTGTTGTTTAGGAAAAACAAGATAATTTCTCACGATGCGGGATTTCCTTAAAACGTGATTTTCTGAAAAATTTTGACGAAAGAAAATTCTCCTCTTGGTTCTCTTTAGATGCTACATGTTAAGACGTACACGCCACAACAATTCTTTTCGAGATACAACGTGTAGTTTTGGAGATACAAGCTAATTTTGTACTATGCGTCATTTCTTCTCGTAAAGAGTTTCCAATGCGTACGTATATGTCTTTACTCTGCAAAACTGTATTTCCTTATGAAGTGGTATTCTTACATATCCTTTCGAGAGAAAACTGTCCTGTGCCTTCTCTTTTGAGGCTACACACTTAGACATACACGCAACATGAAAGCTTTTCGACTTACAACGTGTTGTTTAGGAAAAACAAGATAATTTCGCACGATGCGGGATTTCCTTAAAAAGTGATTTTCTGAAAAATTTTGACGAAAGAAAATTCTCCTTTTGGTTCTCTTTAGATGCTACATGTTAAGACGTACACGCCACAACAATTCTTTTCGAGATACAACGTGTAGATACAAGCTAATTTTGTACTATGCGTTATTTCTTCTCGTAAAGAGTTTCCAATGCGTACGTATATGTCTTTACTCTGCAAAACTGTATTTCCTTATGAAGTGGTATTCTTACATATCCTTTCGAGAGAAAACTGTCCTGTGCCTTCTCTTTTGAGGCTACACACTTAGACATACACGCAACATGAAAGCTTTTCGACTTACAACGTGTTGTTTAGGAAAAACAAGATAATTTCGCACGATGCGGGATTTCCTTAAAACGTGATTTTCTGAAAAATTTTGACGAAAGAAAATTCTCCTTTTGGTTCTCTTTAGATGCTACATGTTAAGACGTACACGCCACAAGAATTCTTTTCGAGATACAACGTGTAGTTTTGGAGATACAAGCTAATTTTGTACTATGCGTTATTTCTTCTCGTAAAGAGTTTCCAATGCGTATGTATATGTCTTTACTCTGCAAAACTGTATTTCCTTATGAAGTGGTATTCTTACATATCCTTTCGAGAGAAAACTGTCCTGTGCCTTCTCTTTTGAGGCTACACACTTAGACATACACGCAACATGAAAGCTTTTCGACTTACAACGTGTTGTTTAGGAAAAACAAGATAATTTCGCACGATGCGGGATTTCCTTAAAACGTGATTTTCTGAAAAATTTTGACGAAAGAAAATTCTCCTTTTGGTTCTCTTTAGATTCTACATGTTAAGACGTACACGCCACAACAATTCTTTTCGAGATACAACGTGTAGTTTTGGAGATACAAGCTAATTTTTTACTATGCGTTATTTCTTCTCGTAAAGAGTTTCCAATGCGTACGTATATGTCTTTACTCTGCAAAACTGTATTTCCTTATGAAGTGGTATTCTTACATATCCTTTCGAGAGAAAACTGTCCTGTGCCTTCTCTTTTGAGGCTACACACTTAGACATACACGCAACATGAAAGCTTTTCGACTTACAACGTGTTGTTTAGGAAAAACAAGATAATTTCGCACGATGCGGGATTTCCATAAAACGTAATTTTCTGAAAAATTTTGACGAAAGAAAATTCTCCTTTTGGTTCTCTTTAGATGCTACATGTTAAGACGTACACGCCACAACAATTCTTTTCGAGATACAACGTGTAGTTTTGGAGATACAAGCTAATTTTGTACTATGCGTTATTTCTTCTCGTAAAGAGTTTCCAATGCGTACGTATATGTCTTTACTCTGCAAAACTGTATTTCCTTATGAAGTGGTATTCTTACATATCCTTTCGAGAGAAAACTGTCCTGTGCCTTCTCTTTTGAGGCTACACACTTAGACATACACGCAACATGAAAGCTTTTCGACTTACAACGTGTTGTTTAGGAAAAACAAGATAATTTCGCACGATGCGGGATTTCCTTAAAACGTGATTTTCTGAAAAATTTTGACGAAAGAAAATTCTCCTTTTGGTTCTCTTTAGATGCTACATGTTAAGACGTACACGCCACAAGAATTCTTTTCGAGATACAACGTGTAGTTTTGGAGATACAAGCTAATTTTGTACTATGCGTTATTTCTTCTCGTAAAGATTTTCCAATGCGTACCTATATGTCTTTACTCTGCAAAGCTGTATTTCCTTATGAAGTGGTATTCTTACATATCCTTTCGAGAGAAAACTGTCCTGTGCCTTCTCTTTTGAGGCTACACACTTAGACATACACGCAACATGAAAGCTTTTCGACTTACAACGTGTTGTTTAGGAAAAACAAGATAATTTCGCACGATGCGGGATTTCCTTAAAACGTGATTTTCTGAAAAATTTTGACGAAAGAAAATTCTCCTTTTGGTTCTCTTTAGATGCTACATGTTAAGACGTACACGCCACAACAATTCTTTTCGAGATACAACGTGTAGTTTTGGAGATACAAGCTAATTTTGTACTATGCGTTATTTCTTCTCGTAAAGAGTTTCCAATGCGTACGTATATGTCTTTACTCTGCAAAACTGTATTTCCTTATGAAGTGGTATTCTTACATATCCTTTCGAGAGAAAACTGTCCTGTGCCTTCTCTTTTGAGGCTACACACTTAGACATACACGCAACATGAAAGCTTTTCGACTTACAACGTGTTGTTTAGGAAAAACAAGATAATTTCGCACGATGCGGGATTTCCTTAAAACGTGATTTTCTGAAAAATTTTGACGAAAGAAAATTCTCCTTTTGGTTCTCTTTAGATGCTACATGTTAAGACGTACACGCCACAACAATTCTTTTCGAGATACAACGTGTAGTTTTGGAGATACAAGCTAATTTTGTACTATGCGTTATTTCTTCTCGTAAAGAGTTTCCAATGCGTACGTATATGTCTTTACTCTGCAAAACTGTATTTCCTTATGAAGTGGTATTCTTACATATCCTTTCGAGAGAAAACTGTCCTGTGCCTTCTCTTTTGAGGCTACACAGTTAGACATACACGCAACATGAAAGCTTTTCGACTTACAACGTGTTGTTTAGGAAAAACAAGATAATTTCGCACGATGCGGGATTTCCTTAAAACGTGATTTTCTGAAAAATTTTGACGAAAGAAAATTCTCCTTTTGGTTCTCTTTAGATGCTACATGTTAAGACGTACACGCCACAACAATTCTTTTCGAGATACAACGTGTAGTTTTGGAGATACAAGCTAATTTTGTACTATGCGTCATTTCTTCTCGTAAAGAGTTTCCAATGGGTACGTATATGTCTTTACTCTGCAAAACTGTATTTCCTTATGAAGTGGTATTCTTACATATCCTTTCGAGAGAAAACTGTCCTGTGCCTTCTCTTTTGAGGCTACACACTTAGACATACACGCAACATGAAAGCTTTTCGACTTACAACGTGTTGTTTAGGAAAAACAAGATAATTTCGCACGATTCGGGATTTCCTTAAAACGTGATTTTCTGAAAAATTTTGACGAAAGAAAATTCTCCTTTTGGTTCTCTTTAGATGCTACATGTTAAGACGTACACGCCACAACAATTCTTTTCGAGATACAACGTGTAGATACAAGCTAATTTTGTACTATGCGTTATTTCTTCTCGTAAAGAGTTTCCAATGCGTACGTATATGTCTTTACTCTGCAAAACTGTATTTCCTTATGAAGTGGTATTCTTACATATCCTTTCGAGAGAAAACTGTCCTGTGCCTTCTCTTTTGAGGCTACACACTTAGACATACACGCAACATGAAAGCTTTTCGACTTACAACGTGTTGTTTAGGAAAAACAAGATAATTTCGCACGATGCGGGATTTCCTTAAAACGTGATTTTCTGAAAAATTTTGACGAAAGAAAATTCTCCTTTTGGTTCTCTTTAGATGCTACATGTTAAGACGTACACGCCACAAGAATTCTTTTCGAGATACAACGTGTAGTTTTGGAGATACAAGCTAATTTTGTACTATGCGTTATTTCTTCTCGTAAAGAGTTTCCAATGCGTACGTATATGTCTTTACTCTGCAAAACTGTATTTCCTTATGAAGTGGTATTCTTACATATCCTTTCGAGAGAAAACTGTCCTGTGCCTTCTCTTTTGAGGCTACACACTTAGACATACACGCAACATGAAAGCTTTTCGACTTACAACGTGTTGTTTAGGAAAAACAAGATAATTTCGCACGATGCGGGATTTCCTTAAAACGTGATTTTCTGAAAAATTTTGACGAAAGAAAATTCTCCTTTTGGTTCTCTTTAGATGCTACATGTTAAGACGTACACGCCACAACAATTCTTTTCGAGATACAACGTGTAGTTTTGGAGATACAAGCTAATTTTGTACTATGCGTTATTTCTTCTCGTAAAGAGTTTCCAATGCGTACGTATATGTCTTTACTCTGCAAAACTGTATTTCCTTATGAAGTGGTATTCTTACATATCCTTTCGAGAGAAAACTGTCCTGTGCCTTCTCTTTTGAGGCTACACAGTTAGACATACACGCAACATGAAAGCTTTTCGACTTACAACGTGTTGTTTAGGAAAAACAAGATAATTTCGCACGATGCGGGATTTCCTTAAAACGTGATTTTCTGAAAAATTTTGACGAAAGAAAATTCTCCTTTTGGTTCTCTTTAGATGCTACATGTTAAGACGTACACGCCACAACAATTCTTTTCGAGATACAACGTGTAGTTTTGGAGATACAAGCTAATTTTGTACTATGCGTCATTTCTTCTCGTAAAGAGTTTCCAATGCGTACGTATATGTCTTTACTCTGCAAAACTGTATTTCCTTATGAAGTGGTATTCTTACATATCCTTTCGAGAGAAAACTGTCCTGTGCCTTCTCTTTTGAGGCTACACACTTAGACATACACGCAACATGAAAGCTTTTCGACTTACAACGTGTTGTTTAGGAAAAACAAGATAATTTCGCACGATGCGGGATTTCCTTAAAACGTAATTTTCTGAAAAATTTTGACGAAAGAAAATTCTCCTTTTGGTTCTCTTTAGATGCTACATGTTAAGACGTACACGCCACAACAATTCTTTTCGAGATACAACGTGTAGTTTTGGAGATACAAGCTAATTTTGTACTATGCGTTATTTCTTCTCGTAAAGAGTTTCCAATGCGTACGTATATGTCTTTACTCTGCAAAACTGTATTTCCTTATGAAGTGGTATTCTTACATATCCTTTCGAGAGAAAACTGTCCTGTGCCTTCTCTTTTGAGGCTACACACTTAGACATACACGCAACATGAAAGCTTTTCGACTTACAACGTGTTGTTTAGGAAAAACAAGATAATTTCGCACGATGCGGGATTTCCTTAAAACGTGATTTTCTGAAAAATTTTGACGAAAGAAAATTCTCCTTTTGGTTCTCTTTAGATGCTACATGTTAAGACGTACACGCCACAACAATTCTTTTCGAGATACAACGTGTAGTTTTGGAGATACAAGCTAATTTTGTACTATGCGTTATTTCTTCTCGTAAAGAGTTTCCAATGCGTACGTATATGTCTTTACTCTGCAAAACTGTATTTCCTTATGAAGTGGTATTCTTACATATCCTTTCGAGAGAAAACTGTCCTGTGCCTTCTCTTTTGAGGCTACACACTTAGACATACACGCAACATGAAAGCTTTTCGACTTACAACGTGTTGTTTAGGAAAAACAAGATAATTTCGCACGATGCGGGATTTCCTTAAAACGTGATTTTCTGAAAAATTTTGACGAAAGAAAATTCTCCTTTTGGTTCTCTTTAGATGCTACATGTTAAGACGTACACGCCACAACAATTCTTTTCGAGATACAACGTGTAGTTTTGGAGATACAAGCTAATTTTGTACTATGCGTTATTTCTTCTCGTAAAGAGTTTCCAATGCGTACGTATATGTCTTTACTCTGCAAAACTGTATTTCCTTATGAAGTGGTATTCTTACATATCCTTTCGAGAGAAAACTGTCCTGTGCCTTCTCTTTTGAGGCTACACACTTA
Organism: Apodemus sylvaticus; assembly: GCF_947179515.1. Taxonomy (NCBI): domain Eukaryota; kingdom Metazoa; phylum Chordata; class Mammalia; order Rodentia; family Muridae; genus Apodemus; species Apodemus sylvaticus. The sequence continues at coordinate 387,135 of NW_026263103.1, read as the reverse complement.
GACAAACACGCAACATGAAAGCTTTTCGACTTACAACGTGTTGTTTAGGAAAAACAAGATAATTTCGCAAGATGCGGGATTTCCTTAAAACGTGATTTTCTAAAAAATTTTGAGGGAAGAAAATTCTCCTTTTGGTTCTCTTTAGATGCTACATGTTAAGACGTACACGCCACAACAATTCTTTTCGAGATACAACGTGTAGTTTTGGAGATACAAGCTAATTTTGTACTATGTGTTATTTCTTCTCGTAAAGAGTTTCCAATGCGTACGTATATGTCTTTACGCTGCAAAACTGTATTTCCTTATGAAGTGGTATTCTTACATATCCTTTCGAGAGAAAACTGTCCTGTGCCTTCTCTTTTGAGGCTACACACTTAGACATACACGCAACATGAACGCTTTTCGACTTACAACGTGTTGTTGAGGAAAAACAAGATAATTTCGCACGATGCGGGATTTCCTTAAAACGTGATTTTCTGAAAAATTTTGACGAAAGAAAATTCTCCTTTTGGTTCTCTTTAGATGCTACATGTTAAGACGTACACGCCACAACAATTCTTTTCGAGATACAACGTGTAGTTTTGGAGATACAAGCTAATTTTGTACTATGCGTTATTTCTTCTCGTAAAGAGTTTCCAATGCGTACGTATAGGTCTTTACGCTGCAAAACTGTATTTCCTTATGAAGTGGTATTCTTACATATCCTTTCGAGAGAAAACTGTCCTGTGCCTTCTCTTTTGAGGCTACACACTTAGACATACACGCAACATGAAAGCTTTTCGACTTACAACGTGTTGTTTAGGAAAAACAAGATAATTTCGCACGATGCGGGATTTCCTTAAAACGTGATTTTCTGAAAAATTTTGACGAAAGAAAATTCTCCTTTTGGTTCTCTTTAGATGCTACATGTTAAGACGTACACGGCACAACAATTCTTTTCGAGATACAACATGTAGTTTTGGAGATACAAGCTAATTTTGTACTATGCGTTATTTCTTCTCGTAAAGAGTTTCCAATGCGTACGTATATGTCTTTACTCTGCAAAACTGTATTTCCTTATGAAGTGGTATTCTTACATATCCTTTCGAGAGAAAACTGTCCTGTGCCTTCTCTTTTGATGCTACACACTTAGACAAACACGCAACATGAAAGCTTTTCGACTTACAACGTGTTGTTTAGGAAAAACAAGATAATTTCGCACGATGCGGGATTTCCTTAAAACGTGATTTTCTAAAAAATTTTGACGGAAGAAAATTCTCCTTTTGGTTCTCTTTAGATGCTACATGTTAAGACGTACACGCCACAACAATTCTTTTCGAGATACAACGTGTAGTTTTGGAGATACAAGCTAATTTTGTACTATGCGTTATTTCTTCTCGTAAAGAGTTTCCAATGCGTACGTATATGTCTTTACGCTGCAAAACTGTATTTCCTTATGAAGTGGTATTCTTACATAACCTTTCGAGAGAATACTGTCCTGTGCCTTCTCTTTTGAGGCTACACACTTAGACATACACGCAACATGAAAGCTTTTCGACTTACAACGTGTTGTTTAGGAAAAACAAGATAATTTCGCACGATGCGGGATTTCCTTAAAACGTGATTTTCTGAAAAATTTTGACGAAAGAAAATTCTCCTTTTGGTTCTCTTTAGATGCTACATGTTAAGACGTACACGCCACAACAATTCTTTTCGAGATACAACGTGTAGTTTTGGAGATACAAGCTAATTTTGTACTATGTGTTATTTCTTCTCGTAAGAGTTTCCAATGCGTACGTATATGTCTTTACGCTGCAAAACTGTATTTCCTTATGAAGTGGTATTCTTACATATCCTTTCGAGAGAAAACTGTCCTGTGCCTTCTCTTTTGAGGCTACACACTTAGACATACACGCAACATGAAAGCTTTTCGACTTACAACGTGTTGTTTAGGAAAAACAAGATAATTTCGCACGATGCGGGATTTCCTTAAAACGTGATTTTCTGAAAAATTTTGACGAAAGAAAATTCTCCTTTTGGTTCTCTTTAGATGCTACATGTTAAGACGTACACGCCACAACAATTCTTTTCGAGATACAACGTGTAGTTTTGGAGATACAAGCTAATTTTGTACTATGCGTTATTTCTTCTCGTAAAGAGTTTCCAATGCGTACGTATATGTCTTTACTCTGCAAAACTGTATTTCCTTATGAAGTGGTATTCTTACATATCCTTTCGAGAGAAAACTGTCCTGTGCCTTCTCTTTTGAGGCTACACAGTTAGACATACACGCAACATGAAAGCTTTTCGACTTACAACGTGTTGTTTAGGAAAAACAAGATAATTTCGCACGATGCGGGATTTCCTTAAAACGTGATTTTCTGAAAAATTTTGACGAAAGAAAATTCTCCTTTTGGTTCTCTTTAGATGCTACATGTTAAGACGTACACGCCACAACAATTCTTTTCGAGATACAACGTGTAGTTTTGGAGATACAAGCTAATTTTGTACTATGCGTTATTTCTTCTCGTAAAGAGTTTCCAATGCGTACATATATGTCTTTACTCTGCAAAACTGTATTTCCTTATGAAGTGGTATTCTTACATATCCTTTCGAGAGAAAACTGTCCTGTGCCTTCTCTTTTGAGGCTACACACTTAGACATACACGCAACATGAAAGCTTTTCGACTTACAACGTGTTGTTTAGGAAAAACAAGATAATTTCGCACGATGCGGGATTTCCTTAAAACGTGATTTTCTGAAAAATTTTGACGAAAGAAAATTCTCCTTTTGGTTCTCTTTAGATGCTACATGTTAAGACGTACACGCCACAACAATTCTTTTCGAGATACAACGTGTAGTGTTGGAGATACAAGCTAATTTTGTACTATGCGTTATTTCTTCTCGTAAAGAGTTACCAATGCGTACGTATATGTCTTTACTCTGCAAAACTGTATTTCCTTATGAAGTGGTATTCTTACATATCCTTTCGAGAGAAAACTGTCCTGTGCCTTCTCTTTTGAGGCTACACACTTAGACATACACGCAACATGAAAGCTTTTCGACTTACAGCGTGTTGTTTAGGAAAAACAAGATAATTTCGCACGATGCGGGATTTCCTTAAAACGTGATTTTCTGAAAAATTTTGACGAAAGAAAATTCTCCTTTTGGTTCTCTTTAGATGCTACATGTTAAGACGTACACGCCACAACAATTCTTTTCGAGTTACAACGTGTAGTTTTGGAGATACAAGCTAATTTTGTACGATGCGTTGTTTCTTCTCCTAAAGTGTTTTCAATAGGTACGTATTTGTCTTTACTCTCCAAAATTGTACTTCCTTATAACGGGGTATTCTACAATATTCTTTCGAGATAAAACTCTCCTGTGCCTTCTCTTTTGAGGCTACACACTTAGACATACACGCAACATGAAAGCTTTTCGACTTACAACGTGTTGTTTAGGAAAAACAAGATAATTTCGCACGATGCGGGATTTCCTTAAAACGTGATTTTCTGAAAAATTTTGACGAAAGAAAATTCTCCTTTTGGTTCTCTTTAGATGCTACATGTTAAGACGTACACGCCACAACAATTCTTTTCGAGATACAACGTGTAGTTTTGGAGATACAAGCTAATTTTGTACGATGCGTTATTTCTTCTCGTAAAGAGTTTCCAATGCGTACGTATATGTCTTTACTCTGCAAAACTGTATTTCCTTATGAAGTGGTATTCTTACATATCCTTTCGAGAGAAAACTGTCCTGTGCCTTCTCTTTTGAGGTTACACGCTTAGACATACACGCAACATGAAAGCTTTTCGACTTACAACGTGTTGTTTAGGAAAAACAAGATAATTTCGCACGATGCGGGATTTCCTTAAAACGTGATTTTCTGAAAAATTTTGACGAAAGAAAATTCTCCTTTTGGTTCTCTTTAGATGCTACATGTTAAGACGTACACGCCACAACAATTCTTTTCGAGATACAACATGTAGTTTTGGAGATACAAGCTAATTTTGTAATATGCGTTATTTCTTCTCGTAAAGAGTTTCCAATACGTACGTATATGTCTTTACTCTGCAAAACTGTATTTCCTTATGAAGTGGTATTCTTACATATCCTTTTGAGAGAAAACTGTCCTGTGCCTTCTCTTTTGAGGCTACACACTTAGACATACATGCAACATGAAAGCTTTTCGACTTACAACGTGTTGTTTAGGAAAAACAAGATAATTTCGCACGATGCGGGATTTCCTTAAAACGTGATTTTCTGAAAAATTTTGACGAAAGAAAATTCTCCTTTTGGTTCTCTTTAGATGCTACATGTTAAGACGTACACGCCACAAAAATTCTTTTCGAGTTACAACGTGTAGTTTTGGAGATACAAGCTAATTTTGTACGTTGCGTTATTTCTTCTCGTAAAGAGTTTCCAATAAGTACGTATATGTCTTTACTCTGCAAAACTGTATTTCCTCATGAAGTGGTATTCTTACATATCCTTTCGAGAGAAAACTGTCCTGTGCCTTCTCTTTTGAGGCTACACACTTAGACATACACGCAACATGAAAGCTTTTCGACTTACAACGTGTTGTTTAGGAAAAACAAGATAATTTCGCACGATGCGGGATTTCCTTAAAACGTGATTTTCTGAAAAATTTTGACGAAAGAAAATTCTCCTTTTGGTTCTCTTTAGATTCTACATGTTAAGACGTACACGCCACAACAATTCTTTTCGAGATACAACGTGTAGTTTTGGAGATACAAGCTAATTTTGTACTATGCGTTATTTCTTCTCGTAAAGAGTTTCCAATGCGTACGTATATGTCTTTACTCTGCAAAACTGTATTTCCTTATGAAGTGGTATTCTTACATATCCTTTCGAGAGAAAACTGTCCTGTGCCTTCTCTTTTGAGGCTACACACTTAGACATACACGCAACATGAAAGCTTTTCGACTTACAACGTGTTGTTTAGGAAAAACAAGATAATTTCGCACGATGCGGGATTTCCTTAAAACGTGATTTTCTGAAAAATTTTGACGAAAGAAAATTCTCCTTTTGGTTCTCTTTAGATGCTACATGTTAAGACGTACACGCCACAACAATTCTTTTCGAGATACAACGTGTAGTTTTGGAGATACAAGCTAATTTTGTACGATGCGTTATTTCTTCTCGTAAAGAGTTTCCAATGCGTACGTATATGTCTTTACTCTGCAAAACTGTATTTCCTTATGAAGTGGTATTCTTACATATCCTTTCGAGAGAAAACTGTCCTATGCCTTCTCTTTTGAGGTTACACGCTTAGACATACACGCAACATGAAAGCTTTTCGACTTACAACGTGTTGTTTAGGAAAAACAAGATAATTTCGCACGATGCGGGATTTCCTTAAAACGTGATTTTCTGAAAAATTTTGACGAAAGAAAATTCTCCTTTTGGTTCTCTTTAGATGCTACATGTTAAGACGTACACGCCACAACAATTCTTTTCGAGATACAACATGTAGTTTTGGAGATACAAGCTAATTTTGTAATATGCGTTATTTCTTCTCGTAAAGAGTTTCCAATACGTACGTATATGTCTTTACTCTGCAAAACTGTATTTCCTTATGAAGTGGTATTCTTACATATCCTTTTGAGGGAAAACTGTCCTGTGCCTTCTCTTTTGAGGCTACACACTTAGACATACATGCAACATGAAAGCTTTTCGACTTACAACGTGTTGTTTAGGAAAAACAAGATAATTTCGCACGATGCGGGATTTCCATAAACGTGATTTTCTGAAAAATTTTGACGAAAGAAAATTCTCCTTTTGGTTCTCTTTAGATGCTACATGTTAAGACGTACACGCCACAACAATTCTTTTCGAGTTACAACGTGTAGTTTTGGAGATACAAGCTAATTATGTACGATGCGTTGTTTCTTCTCCTAAAGTGTTTTCAATAGGTACGTATATGTCTTTACTCTCCAAAATTGTACTTCCTTATAACGGGGTATTCTACAATATTCTTTCGAGAGAAAACTGTCCTGTGCCTTCTCTTTTGAGGCTACACACTTAGACATACACGCAACATGAAAGCTTTTCGACTTACAACGTGTTGTTTAGGAAAAACAAGATAATTTCGCACGATGCGGGATTTCCTTAAAACGTGATTTTCTGAAAAATTTTGACGAAAGAAAATTCTCCTTTTGGTTCTCTTTAGATGCTACATGTTAAGACGTACACGCCACAACAATTCTTTTCGAGATACAACGTGTAGTTTTGGAGATACAAGCTAATTTTGTACTATGCGTTATTTCTTCTCGTAAAGAGTTTCCAATGCGTACGTATATGTCTTTACTCTGCAAAACTGTATTTCCTTATGAAGTGGTATTCTTACATATCCTTTCGAGAGAAAACTGTCCTGTGCCTTCTCTTTTGAGGCTACACACTTAGACATACACGCAACATGAAAGCTTTTCGACTTACAACGTGTTGTTTAGGAAAAACAAGATAATTTCGCACGATGCGGGATTTCCTTAAAACGTGATTTTCTGAAAAATTTTGACGAAAGAAAATTCTCCTTTTGGTTCTCTTTAGATGCTACATGTTAAGACGTACACGCCACAACAATTCTTTTCGAGATACAACGTGTAGTTTTGGAGATACAAGCTAATTTTGTACGATGCGTTATTTCTTCTCGTAAAGAGTTTCCAATGCGTACGTATATGTCTTTACTCTGCAAAACTGTATTTCCTTATGAAGTGGTATTCTTACATATCCTTTCGAGAGAAAACTGTCCTGTGCCTTCTCTTTTGAGGTTACACGCTTAGACATACACGCAACATGAAAGCTTTTCGACTTACAACGTGTTGTTTAGGAAAAACAAGATAATTTCGCACGATGCGGGATTTCCTTAAAACGTGATTTTCTGAAAAATTTTGACGAAAGAAAATTCTCCTTTTGGTTCTCTTTAGATGCTACATGTTAAGACGTACACGCCACAACAATTCTTTTCGAGATACAACATGTAGTTTTGGAGATACAAGCTAATTTTGTAATATGCGTTATTTCTTCTCGTAAAGAGTTTCCAATACGTACGTATATGTCTTTACTCTGCAAAACTGTATTTCCTTATGAAGTGGTATTCTTACATATCCTTTTGAGAGAAAACTGTCCTGTGCCTTCTCTTTTGAGGCTACACACTTAGACATACATGCAACATGAAAGCTTTTCGACTTACAACGTGTTGTTTAGGAAAAACAAGATAATTTCGCACGATGCGGGATTTCCTTAAAACGTGATTTTCTGAAAAATTTTGACGAAAGAAAATTCTCCTTTTGGTTCTCTTTAGATGCTACATGTTAAGACGTACACGCCACAAAAATTCTTTTCGAGTTACAACGTGTAGTTTTGGAGATACAAGCTAATTTTGTACGTTGCGTTATTTCTTCTCGTAAAGAGTTTCCAATAAGTACGTATATGTCTTTACTCTGCAAAACTGTATTTCCTCATGAAGTGGTATTCTTACATATCCTTTCGAGAGAAAACTGTCCTGTGCCTTCTCTTTTGAGGCTACACACTTAGACATACACGCAACATGAAAGCTTTTCGACTTACAACGTGTTGTTTAGGAAAAACAAGATAATTTCGCACGATGCGGGATTTCCTTAAAACGTGATTTTCTGAAAAATTTTGACGAAAGAAAATTCTCCTTTTGGTTCTCTTTAGATTCTACATGTTAAGACGTACACGCCACAACAATTCTTTTCGAGATACAACGTGTAGTTTTGGAGATACAAGCTAATTTTGTACTATGCGTTATTTCTTCTCGTAAAGAGTTTCCAATGCGTACGTATATGTCTTTACTCTGCAAAACTGTATTTCCTTATGAAGTGGTATTCTTACATATCCTTTCGAGAGAAAACTGTCCTGTGCCTTCTCTTTTGAGGCTACACACTTAGACATACACGCAACATGAAAGCTTTTCGACTTACAACGTGTTGTTTAGGAAAAACAAGATAATTTCGCACGATGCGGGATTTCCTTAAAACGTGATTTTCTGAAAAATTTTGACGAAAGAAAATTCTCCTTTTGGTTCTCTTTAGATGCTACATGTTAAGACGTACACGCCACAACAATTCTTTTCGAGATACAACGTGTAGTTTTGGAGATACAAGCTAATTTTGTACGATGCGTTATTTCTTCTCGTAAAGAGTTTCCAATGCGTACGTATATGTCTTTACTCTGCAAAACTGTATTTCCTTATGAAGTGGTATTCTTACATATCCTTTCGAGAGAAAACTGTCCTATGCCTTCTCTTTTGAGGTTACACGCTTAGACATACACGCAACATGAAAGCTTTTCGACTTACAACGTGTTGTTTAGGAAAAACAAGATAATTTCGCACGATGCGGGATTTCCTTAAAACGTGATTTTCTGAAAAATTTTGACGAAAGAAAATTCTCCTTTTGGTTCTCTTTAGATGCTACATGTTAAGACGTACACGCCACAACAATTCTTTTCGAGATACAACATGTAGTTTTGGAGATACAAGCTAATTTTGTAATATGCGTTATTTCTTCTCGTAAAGAGTTTCCAATACGTACGTATATGTCTTTACTCTGCAAAACTGTATTTCCTTATGAAGTGGTATTCTTACATATCCTTTTGAGGGAAAACTGTCCTGTGCCTTCTCTTTTGAGGCTACACACTTAGACATACATGCAACATGAAAGCTTTTCGACTTACAACGTGTTGTTTAGGAAAAACAAGATAATTTCGCACGATGCGGGATTTCCTTAAAACGTGATTTTCTGAAAAATTTTGACGAAAGAAAATTCTCCTTTTGGTTCTCTTTAGATGCTACATGTTAAGACGTACACGCCACAACAATTCTTTTCGAGTTACAACGTGTAGTTTTGGAGATACAAGCTAATTATGTACGATGCGTTGTTTCTTCTCCTAAAGTGTTTTCAATAGGTACGTATATGTCTTTACTCTCCAAAATTGTACTTCCTTATAACGGGGTATTCTACAATATTCTTTCGAGAGAAAACTGTCCTGTGCCTTCTCTTTTGAGGCTACACACTTAGACATACACGCAACATGAAAGCTTTTCGACTTACAACGTGTTGTTTAGGAAAAACAAGATAATTTCGCACGATGCGGGATTTCCTTAAAACGTGATTTTCTGAAAAATTTTGACGAAAGAAAATTCTCCTTTTGGTTCTCTTTAGATGCTACATGTTAAGACGTACACGCCACAACAATTCTTTTCGAGATACAACATGTAGTTTTGGAGATACAAGCTAATTTTGTACTATGCGTTATTTCTTCTCGTAAAGAGTTTCCAATACGTACGTATATGTCTTTACTCTGCAAAACTGTATTTCCTCATGAAGTGGTATTCTTACATACCCTTTCGAGAGAAAACTGTCCTGTGCCTTCTCTTTTGAGGCTACACACTTAGACATACACGCAACATGAAAGCTTTTCGACTTACAACGTGTTGTTTAGGAAAAACAAGATAATTTCGCACGATGCGGGATTTCCTTAAAACGTGATTTTCTGAAAAATTTTGACGAAAGAAAATTCTCCTTTTGGTTCTCTTTAGATTCTACATGTTAAGACGTACACGCCACAACAATTCTTTTCGAGATACAACGTGTAGTTTTGGAGATACAAGCTAATTTTGTACTATGCGTTATTTCTTCTCGTAAAGAGTTTCCAATGCGTACATATATGTCTTTACTCTGCAAAACTGTATTTCCTTATGAAGTGGTATTCTTACATATCCTTTCGAGAGAAAACTGTCCTGTGCCTTCTCTTTTGAGGCTACACACTTAGACATACACGCAACATGAAAGCTTTTCGACTTACAACGTGTTGTTTAGGAAAAACAAGATAATTTCGCACGATGCGGGATTTCCTTAAAACGTGATTTTCTGAAAAATTTTGACGAAAGAAAATTCTCCTTTTGGTTCTCTTTAGATGCTACATGTTAAGACGTACACGCCACAACAATTCTTTTCGAGATACAACGTGTAGTTTTGGAGATACAAGCTAATTTTTTACGATGCGTTATTTCTTCTCGTAAAGAGTTTCCAATACGTACGTATATGTCTTTACTCTGCAAAACTGTATTTCCTTATGAAGTGGTATTCTTACATATTCTTTCGAGAGAAAACTCTCCTGTGCCTTCTCTTTTGAGGCTACACACTTAGACATACACGCAACATGAAAGCTTTTCGACTTACAACGTGTTGTTTAGGAAAAACAAGATAATTTCGCACGATGCGGGATTTCCTTAAAACGTGATTTTCTGAAAAATTTTGACGAAAGAAAATTCTCCTTTTGGTTCTCTTTAGATGCTACATGTTAAGACGTACACGCCACAACAATTCTTTTCGAGTTACAACGTGTAGTTTTGGAGATACAAGCTAATTTTGTACGATGCGTTGTTTCTTCTCCTAAAGTGTTTTCAATAGGTACGTATTTGTCTTTACTCTCCAAAATTGTACTTCCTTATAACGGGGTATTCTACAATATTCTTTCGAGATAAAACTCTCCTGTGCCTTCTCTTTTGAGGCTACACACTTAGACATACACGCAACATGAAAGCTTTTCGACTTACAACGTGTTGTTTAGGAAAAACAAGATAATTTCGCACGATGCGGGATTTCCTTAAAACGTGATTTTCTGAAAAATTTTGACGAAAGAAAATTCTCCTTTTGGTTCTCTTTAGATGCTACATGTTAAGACGTACACGCCACAACAATTCTTTTCGAGATACAACGTGTAGTTTTGGAGATACAAGCTAATTTTGTACGATGCGTTATTTCTTCTCGTAAAGAGTTTCCAATGCGTACGTATATGTCTTTACTCTGCAAAACTGTATTTCCTTATGAAGTGGTATTCTTACATATCCTTTCGAGAGAAAACTGTCCTGTGCCTTCTCTTTTGAGGCTACACACTTAGACATACACGCAACATGAAAGCTTTTCGACTTACAACGTGTTGTTTAGGAAAAACAAGATAATTTCGCACGATGCGGGATTTCCTTAAAACGTGATTTTCTGAAAAATTTTGACGAAAGAAAATTCTCCTTTTGGTTCTCTTTAGATGCTACATGTTAAGACGTACACGCCACAACAATTCTTTTCGAGATACAACATGTAGTTTTGGAGATACAAGCTAATTTTGTACTATGCGTTATTTCTTCTCGTAAAGAGTTTCCAATACGTACGTATATGTCTTTACTCTGCAAAACTGTATTTCCTCATATAGTGGTATTCTTACATACCCTTTCGAGAGAAAACTGTCCTGTGCCTTCTCTTTTGAGGCTACACACTTAGACATACACGCAACATGAAAGCTTTTCGACTTACAACGTGTTGTTTAGGAAAAACAAGATAATTTCGCACGATGCGGGATTTCCTTAAAACGTGATTTTCTGAAAAATTTTGACGAAAGAAAATTCTCCTTTTGGTTCTCTTTAGATTCTACATGTTAAGACGTACACGCCACAACAATTCTTTTCGAGATACAACGTGTAGTTTTGGAGATACAAGCTAATTTTGTACTATGCGTTATTTCTTCTCGTAAAGAGTTTCCAATGCGTACATATATGTCTTTACTCTGCAAAACTGTATTTCCTTATGAAGTGGTATTCTTACATATCCTTTCGAGAGAAAACTGTCCTGTGCCTTCTCTTTTGAGGCTACACACTTAGACATACACGCAACATGAAAGCTTTTCGACTTACAACGTGTTGTTTAGGAAAAACAAGATAATTTCGCACGATGCGGGATTTCCTTAAAACGTGATTTTCTGAAAAATTTTGACGAAAGAAAATTCTCCTTTTGGTTCTCTTTAGATGCTACATGTTAAGACGTACACGCCACAACAATTCTTTTCGAGATACAACGTGTAGTTTTGGAGATACAAGCTAATTTTGTACGATGCGTTATTTCTTCTCGTAAAGAGTTTCCAATACGTACGTATATGTCTTTACTCTGCAAAACTGTATTTCCTTATGAAGTGGTATTCTTACATATTCTTTCGAGAGAAAACTCTCCTGTGCCTTCTCTTTTGAGGCTACACACTTAGACATACACGCAACATGAAAGCTTTTCGACTTACAACGTGTTGTTTAGGAAAAACAAGATAATTTCGCACGATGCGGGATTTCCTTAAAACGTGATTTTCTGAAAAATTTTGACGAAAGAAAATTCTCCTTTTGGTTCTCTTTAGATGCTACATGTTAAGACGTACACGCCACAACAATTCTTTTCGAGTTACAACGTGTAGTTTTGGAGATACAAGCTAATTTTGTACGATGCGTTGTTTCTTCTCCTAAAGTGTTTTCAATAGGTACGTATTTGTCTTTACTCTCCAAAATTGTACTTCCTTATAACGGGGTATTCTACAATATTCTTTCGAGATAAAACTCTCCTGTGCCTTCTCTTTTGAGGCTACACACTTAGACATACACGCAACATGAAAGCTTTTCGACTTACAACGTGTTGTTTAGGAAAAACAAGATAATTTCGCACGATGCGGGATTTCCTTAAAACGTGATTTTCTGAAAAATTTTGACGAAAGAAAATTCTCCTTTTGGTTCTCTTTAGATGCTACATGTTAAGACGTACACGCCACAACAATTCTTTTCGAGATACAACGTGTAGTTTTGGAGATACAAGCTAATTTTGTACGATGCGTTATTTCTTCTCGTAAAGAGTTTCCAATGCGTACGTATATGTCTTTACTCTGCAAAACTGTATTTCCTTATGAAGTGGTATTCTTACATATCCTTTCGAGAGAAAACTGTCCTGTGCCTTCTCTTTTGAGGCTACACGCTTAGACATACACGCAACATGAAAGCTTTTCGAATTACAACGTGTTGTTTAGGAAAAACAAGATAATTTCGCACGATGCGGGATTTCCTTAAAACGTGATTTTCTGAAAAATTTTGACGAAAGAAAATTCTCCTTTTGGTTCTCTTTAGATGCTACATGTTAAGACGTACACGCCACAACAATTCTTTTCGAGATACAACATGTAGTTTTGGAGATACAAGCTAATTTTGTAATATGCGTTATTTCTTCTCGTAAACAGTTTCCAATACGTACGTATATGTCTTTACTCTGCAAAACTGTATTTCCTTATGAAGTGGTATTCTTACATATCCTTTTGAGAGAAAACTGTCCTGTGCCTTCTCTTTTGAGGCTACACACTTAGACATACATGCAACATGAAAGCTTTTCGACTTACAACGTGTTGTTTAGGAAAAACAAGATAATTTCGCACGATGCGGGATTTCCTTAAAACGTGATTTTCTGAAAAATTTTGACGAAAGAAAATTCTCCTTTTGGTTCTCTTTAGATGCTACATGTTAAGACGTACACGCCACAAAAATTCTTTTCGAGTTACAACGTGTAGTTTTGGAGATACAAGCTAATTTTGTACGTTGCGTTATTTCTTCTCGTAAAGAGTTTCCAATAAGTACGTATATGTCTTTACTCTGCAAAACTGTATTTCCTCATGAAGTGGTATTCTTACATATCCTTTCGAGAGAAAACTGTCCTGTGCCTTCTCTTTTGAGGCTACACACTTAGACATACACGCAACATGAAAGCTTTTCGACTTACAACGTGTTGTTTAGGAAAAACAAGATAATTTCGCACGATGCGGGATTTCCTTAAAACGTGATTTTCTGAAAAATTTTGACGAAAGAAAATACTCCTTTTGGTTCTCTTTAGATGCTACATGTTAAGACGTACACGCCACAACAATTCTTTTCGAGATACAACGTGTAGTTTTGGAGATACAAGCTAATTTTGTACTATGCGTTATTTCTTCTCGTAAAGAGTTTCCAATGCGTACGTATATGTCTTTACGCTGCAAAACTGTATTTCCTTATGAAGTGGTATTCTTACATATCCTTTCGAGAGAAAACTGTCCTGTGCCTTCTCTTTTGAGGCTACACACTTAGACATACACGCAACATGGAAGCTTTTCGACTTACAACGTGTTGTTTAGGAAAAACAAGATAATTTCGCACGATGCGGGATTTCCTTAAAACGTGATTTTCTGAAAAATTTTGACGAAAGAAAATTCTCCTTTTGGTTCTCTTTAGATGCTACATGTTAAGACGTACACGCCACAACAATTCTTTTCGAGATACAACGTGTAGTTTTGGAGATACAAGCTAATTTTGTACTATGCGTTATTTCTTCTCGTAAAGAGTTTCCAATGCGTACGTATATGTCTTTACTCTGCAAAACTGTATTTCCTTATGAAGTGGTATTCTTACATATCCTTTCGAGAGAAAACTGTCCTGTGCCTTCTCTTTTGAGGCTACACACTTAGACAAACACGCAACATGAAAGCTTTTCGACTTACAACGTGTTGTTTAGGAAAAACAAGATAATTTCGCAAGATGCGGGATTTCCTTAAAACGTGATTTTCTAAAAATATTGAGGGAAGAAAATTCTCCTTTTGGTTCTCTTTAGATGCTACATGTTAAGACGTACACGCCACAACAATTCTTTTCGAGATACAACGTGTAGTTTTGGAGATACAAGCTAATTTTGTACTACGTGTTATTTCTTCTCGTAAAGAGTTTCCAATGCGTACGTATATGTCTTTACGCTGCAAAACTGTATTTCCTTATGAAGTGGTATTCTTACATATCCTTTCGAGAGAAAACTGTCCTGTGCCTTCTCTTTTGAGGCTACACACTTAGACATACACGCAACATGAAAGCTTTTCGACTTACAACGTGTTGTTTAGGAAAAACAAGATAATTTCGCACGATGCGGGATTTCCTTAAAACGTGATTTTCTGAAAAATTTTGACGAAAGAAAATTCTCCTTTTGGTTCTCTTTAGATGCTACATGTTAAGACGTACACGCCACAACAATTCTTTTCGAGATACAACGTGTAGTTTTGGAGATACAAGCTAATTTTGTACTATGCGTTATTTCTTCTCGTAAAGAGTTTCCAATGCGTACGTATATGTCTTTACTCTGCAAAACTGTATTTCCTTATGAAGTGGTATTCTTACATATGCTTTCGAGAGAAAACTGTCCTGTGCCTTCTCTTTTGAGGCTACACGCTTAGACATACACGCAACATGAAAGCTTTTCGAATTACAACGTGTTGTTTAGGAAAAACAAGATAATTTCGCACGATGCGGGATTTCCTTAAAACGTGATTTTCTGAAAAATTTTGACGAAAGAAAATTCTCCTTTTGGTTCTCTTTAGATGCTACATGTTAAGACGTACACGCCACAACAATTCTTTTCGAGATACAACATGTAGTTTTGGAGATACAAGCTAATTTTGTAATATGCGTTATTTCTTCTCGTAAACAGTTTCCAATACGTACGTATATGTCTTTACTCTGCAAAACTGTATTTCCTTATGAAGTGGTATTCTTACATATCCTTTTGAGAGAAAACTGTCCTGTGCCTTCTCTTTTGAGGCTACACACTTAGACATACATGCAACATGAAAGCTTTTCGACTTACAACGTGTTGTTTAGGAAAAACAAGATAATTTCGCACGATGCGGGATTTCCTTAAAACGTGATTTTCTGAAAAATTTTGACGAAAGAAAATTCTCCTTTTGGTTCTCTTTAGATGCTACATGTTAAGACGTACACGCCACAAAAATTCTTTTCGAGTTACAACGTGTAGTTTTGGAGATACAAGCTAATTTTGTACGTTGCGTTATTTCTTCTCGTAAAGAGTTTCCAATAAGTACGTATATGTCTTTACTCTGCAAAACTGTATTTCCTCATGAAGTGGTATTCTTACATATCCTTTCGAGAGAAAACTGTCCTGTGCCTTCTCTTTTGAGGCTACACACTTAGACATACACGCAACATGAAAGCTTTTCGACTTACAACGTGTTGTTTAGGAAAAACAAGATAATTTCGCACGATGCGGGATTTCCTTAAAACGTGATTTTCTGAAAAATTTTGACGAAAGAAAATTCTCCTTTTGGTTCTCTTTAGATGCTACATGTTAAGACGTACACGCCACAACAATTCTTTTCGAGATACAACGTGTAGTTTTGGAGATACAAGCTAATTTTGTACTATGCGTTATTTCTTCTCGTAAAGAGTTTCCAATGCGTACGTATATGTCTTTACGCTGCAAAACTGTATTTCCTTATGAAGTGGTATTCTTACATATCCTTTCGAGAGAAAACTGTCCTGTGCCTTCTCTTTTGAGGCTACACACTTAGACATACACGCAACATGGAAGCTTTTCGACTTACAACGTGTTGTTTAGGAAAAACAAGATAATTTCGCACGATGCGGGATTTCCTTAAAACGTGATTTTCTGAAAAATTTTGACGAAAGAAAATTCTCCTTTTGGTTCTCTTTAGATGCTACATGTTAAGACGTACACGCCACAACAATTCTTTTCGAGATACAACGTGTAGTTTTGGAGATACAAGCTAATTTTGTACTATGCATTATTTCTTCTCGTAAAGAGTTTCCAATGCGTACGTATATGTCTTTACTCTGCAAAACTGTATTTCCTTATGAAGTGGTATTCTTACATATCCTTTCGAGAGAAAACTGTCCTGTGCCTTCTCTTTTGAGGCTACACACTTAGACAAACACGCAACATGAAAGCTTTTCGACTTACAACGTGTTGTTTAGGAAAAACAAGATAATTTCGCAAGATGCGGGATTTCCTTAAAACGTGATTTTCTAAAAAATTTTGAGGGAAGAAAATTCTCCTTTTGGTTCTCTTTAGATGCTACATGTTAAGACGTACACGCCACAACAATTCTTTTCGAGATACAACGTGTAGTTTTGGAGATACAAGCTAATTTTGTACTACGTGTTATTTCTTCTCGTAAAGAGTTTCCAATGCGTACGTATATGTCTTTACGCTGCAAAACTGTATTTCCTTATGAAGTGGTATTCTTACATATCCTTTCGAGAGAAAACTGTCCTGTGCCTTCTCTTTTGAGGCTACACACTTAGACATACACGCAACATGAAAGCTTTTCGACTTACAACGTGTTGTTTAGGAAAAACAAGATAATTTCGCACGATGCGGGATTTCCTTAAAACGTGATTTTCTGAAAAATTTTGACGAAAGAAAATTCTCCTTTTGGTTCTCTTTAGATGCTACATGTTAAGACGTACACGCCACAACAATTCTTTTCGAGATACAACGTGTAGTTTTGGAGATACAAGCTAATTTTGTACTATGCGTTATTTCTTCTCGTAAAGAGTTTCCAATGCGTACGTATAGGTCTTTACGCTGCAAAACTGTATTTCCTTATGAAGTGGTATTCTTACATATCCTTTCGAGAGAAAACTGTCCTGTGCCTTCTCTTTTGAGGCTACACACTTAGACATACACGCAACATGAAAGCTTTTCGACTTACAACGTGTTGTTTAGGAAAAACAAGATAATTTCGCACGATGCGGGATTTCCTTAAAACGTGATTTTCTGAAAAATTTTGACGAAAGAAAATTCTCCTTTTGGTTCTCTTTAGATGCTACATGTTAAGACGTACACGCCACAACAATTCTTTTCGAGATACAACATGTAGTTTTGGAGATACAAGCTAATTTTGTACTATGCGTTATTTCTTCTTGTAAAGAGTTTCCAATGCGTACGTATATGTCTTTACTCTGCAAAACTGTATTTCCTTATGAAGTGGTATTCTTACATATCCTTTCGAGAGAAAACTGTCCTGTGCCTCCTCTTTTGAGGCTACACAGTTAGACATACACGCAACATGAAAGCTTTTCGACTTACAACGTGTTGTTTAGGAAAAACAAGATAATTTCGCACGATGCGGGATTTCCTTAAAACGTGATTTTCTGAAAAATTTTGACGAAAGAAAATTCTCCTTTTGGTTCTCTTTAGATGCTACATGTTAAGACGTACACGCCACAACAATTCTTTTCGAGATACAACGTGTAGTTTTGGAGATACAAGCTAATTTTGTACTATGCGTTATTTCTTCTCGTAAAGAGTTTCCAATGCGTACGTATATGTCTTTACTCTGCAAAACTGTATTTCCTTATGAAGTGGTATTCTTACATATCCTTTCGAGAGAAAACTGTCCTGTGCCTTCTCTTTTGAGGCTACACACTTAGACATACACGCAACATGAAAGCTTTTCGACTTACAACGTGTTGTTTAGGAAAAACAAGATAATTTCGCACGATGCGGGATTTCCTTAAAACGTGATTTTCTGAAAAATTTTGACGAAAGAAAATTCTCCTTTTGGTTCTCTTTAGATGCTACATCTTAAGACGTACACGCCACAACAATTCTTTTCGAGATACAACGTGTAGTTTTGGAGATACAAGCTAATTTTGTACTATGCGTTATTTCTTCTCGTAAAGAGTTACCAATGCGTACGTATATGTCTTTACTCTGCAAAACTGTATTTCCTTATGAAGTGGTATTCTTACATATCCTTTCGAGAGAAAACTGTCCTGTGCCTTCTCTTTTGAGGCTACACACTTAGACATACACGCAACATGAAAGCTTTTCGACTTACAACGTGTTGTTTAGGAAAAACAAGATAATTTCGCACGATGCGGGATTTCCTTAAAACGTGATTTTCTGAAAAATTTTGACGAAAGAAAATTCTCGTTTTGGTTCTCTATAGATGCTACATCTTAAGACGTACACGCCACAACAATTCTTTTCGAGATACAACGTGTAGTTTTGGAGATACAAGCTAATTTTGTACTATGCGTTATTTCTTCTCGTAAAGAGTTTCCAATGCGTACGTATATGTCTTTACGCTGCAAAACTGTATTTCCTTATGAAGTGGTATTCTTACATATCCTTTCGAGAGAAAACTGTCCTGTGCCTTCTCTTTTGAGGCTACACACTTAGACATACACGCAACATGAAAGCTTTTCGACTTACAACGTGTTGTTTAGAAAAAACAAGATAATTTCGCACGATGCGGGATTTCCTTAAAACGTGATTTTCTGAAAAATTTTGACGAAAGAAAATTCTCCTTTTGATTCTCTTTAGATGCTACATGTTAAGACGTACACGCCACAACAATTCTTTTCGAGATACAACGTGTAGTTTTGGAGATACAAGCTAATTTTGTACTATGCGTTATTTCTTCTCGTAAAGAGTTTCCAATGCGTACGTATATGTCTTTACTCTGCAAAACTGTATTTCCTTATGAAGTGGTATTCTTACATATCCTTTCGAGAGAAAACTGTCCTGTGCCTTCTCTTTTGAGGCTACACACTTAGACATACACGCAACATGAAAGCTTTTCGACTTACAACGTGTTGTTTAGGAAAAACAAGATAATTTCGCACGATGCGGGATTTCCATAAAACGTAATTTTCTGAAAAATTTTGACGAAAGAAAATTCTCCTTTTGGTTCTCTTTAGATGCTACATGTTAAGACGTACACGCCACAACAATTCTTTTCGAGATACAACGTGTAGTTTTGGAGATACAAGCTAATTTTGTACTATGCGTTATTTCTTCTCGTAAAGAGTTTCCAATGCGTACGTATAAGTCTTTACTCTGCAAAACTGTATTTCCTTATGAAGTGGTATTCTTACATATCCTTTCGAGAGAAAACTGTCCTGTGCCTTCTCTTTTGAGGCTACACACTTAGACATACACGCAACATGAAAGCTTTTCGACTTACAACGTGTTGTTTAGGAAAAACAAGATAATTTTGCACGATGCGGGATTTCCTTAAAACGTGATTTTCTGAAAAATTTTGACGAAAGAAAATTCTCCTTTTGGTTCTCTTTAGATGCTACATGTTAAGACGTACACGCCACAGCAATTCTTTTCGAGATACAACGTGTAGTTTTGGAGATACAAGCTAATTTTGTACTATGCGTTATTTCTTCTCGTAAAGAGTTTCCAATGCGTACGTATATGTCTTTACTCTGCAAAACTGTATTTCCTTATGAAGTGGTATTCTTAAATATCCTTTCGAGAGAAAACTGTCCTGTGCCTTCTCTTTTGAGGCTACACACTTAGACATACACGCAACATGAAAGCTTTCCGACTTACAACGTGTTGTTTAGGAAAAACAAGATAATTTCGCACGATGCGGGATTTCCTTAAAACGTGATTTTCTGAAAAATTTTGACGAAAGAAAATTCTCCTTTTGGTTCTCTTTAGATGCTACATGTTAAGACGTACACGCCACAACAATTCTTTTCGAGATACAACGTGTAGTTTTGGAGATACAAGCTAATTTTGTACTATGCGTTATTTCTTCTCGTAAAGAGTTTCCAATGCATACGTATATGTCTTTACTCTGCAAAACTGTATTTCCTTATGAAGTGGTATTCTTACATATCCTTTCGAGAGAAAACTGTCCTGTGCCTTCTCTTTTGAGGCTACACACTTAGACATACACGCAACATGAAAGCTTTTCGACTTACAACGTGTTGTTTAGGAAAAACAAGATAATTTCGCACGATGCGGGATTTCCTTAAAACGTGATTTTCTGAAAAATTTTGACGAAAGAAAATTCTCCTTTTGGTTCTCTTTAGATGCTACATGTTAAGACGTACACGCCACAAAAATTCTTTTCGAGTTACAACGTGTAGTTTTGGAGATACAAGCTAATTTTGTACGTTGCGTTATTTCTTCTCGTAAAGAGTTTCCAATAAGTACGTATATGTCTTTACTCTGCAAAACTGTATTTCCTCATGAAGTGGTATTCTTACATATCCTTTCGAGAGAAAACTGTCCTGTGCCTTCTCTTTTGAGGCTACACACTTAGACATACACGCAACATGAAAGCTTTTCGACTTACAACGTGTTGTTTAGGAAAAACAAGATAATTTCGCACGATGCGGGATTTCCTTAAAACGTGATTTTCTGAAAAATTTTGACGAAAGAAAATTCTCCTTTTGGTTCTCTTTAGATGCTACATGTTAAGACGTACACGCCACAACAATTCTTTTCGAGATACAACGTGTAGTTTTGGAGATACAAGCTAATTTTGTACTATGCGTTATTTCTTCTCGTAAAGAGTTTCCAATGCGTACGTATATGTCTTTACGCTGCAAAACTGTATTTCCTTATGAAGTGGTATTCTTACATATCCTTTCGAGAGAAAACTGTCCTGTGCCTTCTCTTTTGAGGCTACACACTTAGACATACACGCAACATGGAAGCTTTTCGACTTACAACGTGTTGTTTAGGAAAAACAAGATAATTTCGCACGATGCGGGATTTCCTTAAAACGTGATTTTCTGAAAAATTTTGACGAAAGAAAATTCTCCTTTTGGTTCTCTTTAGATGCTACATGTTAAGACGTACACGCCACAACAATTCTTTTCGAGATACAACGTGTAGTTTTGGAGATACAAGCTAATTTTGTACTATGCATTATTTCTTCTCGTAAAGAGTTTCCAATGCGTACGTATATGTCTTTACTCTGCAAAACTGTATTTCCTTATGAAGTGGTATTCTTACATATCCTTTCGAGAGAAAACTGTCCTGTGCCTTCTCTTTTGAGGCTACACACTTAGACAAACACGCAACATGAAAGCTTTTCGACTTACAACGTGTTGTTTAGGAAAAACAAGATAATTTCGCAAGATGCGGGATTTCCTTAAAACGTGATTTTCTAAAAAATTTTGAGGGAAGAAAATTCTCCTTTTGGTTCTCTTTAGATGCTACATGTTAAGACGTACACGCCACAACAATTCTTTTCGAGATACAACGTGTAGTTTTGGAGATACAAGCTAATTTTGTACTACGTGTTATTTCTTCTCGTAAAGAGTTTCCAATGCGTACGTATATGTCTTTACGCTGCAAAACTGTATTTCCTTATGAAGTGGTATTCTTACATATCCTTTCGAGAGAAAACTGTCCTGTGCCTTCTCTTTTGAGGCTACACACTTAGACATACACGCAACATGAAAGCTTTTCGACTTACAACGTGTTGTTTAGGAAAAACAAGATAATTTCGCACGATGCGGGATTTCCTTAAAACGTGATTTTCTGAAAAATTTTGACGAAAGAAAATTCTCCTTTTGGTTCTCTTTAGATGCTACATGTTAAGACGTACACGCCACAACAATTCTTTTCGAGATACAACGTGTAGTTTTGGAGATACAAGCTAATTTTGTACTATGCGTTATTTCTTCTCGTAAAGAGTTTCCAATGCGTACGTATAGGTCTTTACGCTGCAAAACTGTATTTCCTTATGAAGTGGTATTCTTACATATCCTTTCGAGAGAAAACTGTCCTGTGCCTTCTCTTTTGAGGCTACACACTTAGACATACACGCAACATGAAAGCTTTTCGACTTACAACGTGTTGTTTAGGAAAAACAAGATAATTTCGCACGATGCGGGATTTCCTTAAAACGTGATTTTCTGAAAAATTTTGACGAAAGAAAATTCTCCTTTTGGTTCTCTTTAGATGCTACATGTTAAGACGTACACGCCACAACAATTCTTTTCGAGATACAACATGTAGTTTTGGAGATACAAGCTAATTTTGTACTATGCGTTATTTCTTCTTGTAAAGAGTTTCCAATGCGTACGTATATGTCTTTACTCTGCAAAACTGTATTTCCTTATGAAGTGGTATTCTTACATATCCTTTCGAGAGAAAACTGTCCTGTGCCTTCTCTTTTGAGGCTACACACTTAGACAAACACGCAACATGAAAGCTTTTCGACTTACAACGTGTTGTTTAGGAAAAACAAGATAATATCGCACGATGCGGGATTTCCTTAAAACGTGATTTTCTAAAAAATTTTGACGGAAGAAAATTCTCCTTTTGGTTCTCTTTAGATGCTACATGTTAAGACGTACACGCCACAACAATTCTTTTCGAGATACAACGTGTAGTTTTGGAGATACAAGCTAATTTTGTACTATGCGTTATTTCTTCTCGTAAAGAGTTTCCAATGCGTACGTATATGTCTTTACGCTGCAAAACTGTATTTCCTTATGAAGTGGTATTCTTACATAACCTTTCGAGAGAAAACTGTCCTGTGCCTTCTCTTTTGAGGCTACACACTTAGACATACACGCAACATGAAAGCTTTTCGACTTACAACGTGTTGTTTAGGAAAAACAAGATAATTTCGCACGATGCGGGATTTCCTTAAAACGTGATTTTCTGAAAAATTTTGACGAAAGAAAATTCTCCTTTTGGTTCTCTTTAGATGCTACATGTTAAGACGTACACGCCACAACAATTCTTTTCGAGATACAACGTGTAGTTTTGGAGATACAAGCTAATTTTGTACTATGTGTTATTTCTTCTCGTAAGAGTTTCCAATGCGTACGTATATGTCTTTACGCTGCAAAACTGTATTTCCTTATGAGTGGTATTCTTACATATCCTTTCGAGAGAAAACTGTCCTGTGCCTTCTCTTTTGAGGCTACACACTTAGACATACACGCAACATGAAAGCTTTTCGACTTACAACGTGTTGTTTAGGAAAAACAAGATAATTTCGCACGATGCGGGATTTCCTTAAAACGTGATTTTCTGAAAAATTTTGACGAAAGAAAATTCTCCTTTTGGTTCTCTTTAGATGCTACATGTTAAGACGTACACGCCACAACAATTCTTTTCGAGATACAACGTGTAGTTTTGGAGATACAAGCTAATTTTGTACTATGCGTTATTTCTTCTCGTAAAGAGTTTCCAATGCGTACGTATATGTCTTTACTCTGCAAAACTGTATTTCCTTATGAAGTGGTATTCTTACATATCCTTTCGAGAGAAAACTGTCCTGTGCCTCCTCTTTTGAGGCTACACAGTTAGACATACACGCAACATGAAAGCTTTTCGACTTACAACGTGTTGTTTAGGAAAAACAAGATAATTTCGCACGATGCGGGATTTCCTTAAAACGTGATTTTCTGAAAAATTTTGACGAAAGAAAATTCTCCTTTTGGTTCTCTTTAGATGCTACATGTTAAGACGTACACGCCACAACAATTCTTTTCGAGATACAACGTGTAGTTTTGGAGATACAAGCTAATTTTGTACTATGCGTTATTTCTTCTCGTAAAGAGTTTCCAATGCGTACGTATATGTCTTTACTCTGCAAAACTGTATTTCCTTATGAAGTGGTATTCTTACATATCCTTTCGAGAGAAAACTGTCCTGTGCCTTCTCTTTTGAGGCTACACACTTAGACATACACGCAACATGAAAGCTTTTCGACTTACAACGTGTTGTTTAGGAAAAACAAGATAATTTCGCACGATGCGGGATTTCCTTAAAACGTGATTTTCTGAAAAATTTTGACGAAAGAAAATTCTCCTTTTGGTTCTCTTTAGATGCTACATCTTAAGACGTACACGCCACAACAATTCTTTTCGAGATACAACGTGTAGTTTTGGAGATACAAGCTAATTTTGTACTATGCGTTATTTCTTCTCGTAAAGAGTTACCAATGCGTACGTATATGTCTTTACTCTGCAAAACTGTATTTCCTTATGAAGTGGTATTCTTACATATCCTTTCGAGAGAAAACTGTCCTGTGCCTTCTCTTTTGAGGCTACACACTTAGACATACACGCAACATGAAAGCTTTTCGACTTACAACGTGTTGTTTAGGAAAAACAAGATAATTTCGCACGATGCGGGATTTCCTTAAAACGTGATTTTCTGAAAAATTTTGACGAAAGAAAATTCTCGTTTTGGTTCTCTATAGATGCTACATCTTAAGACGTACACGCCACAACAATTCTTTTCGAGATACAACGTGTAGTTTTGGAGATACAAGCTAATTTTGTACTATGCGTTATTTCTTCTCGTAAAGAGTTTCCAATGCGTACGTATATGTCTTTACGCTGCAAAACTGTATTTCCTTATGAAGTGGTATTCTTACATATCCTTTCGAGAGAAAACTGTCCTGTGCCTTCTCTTTTGAGGCTACACACTTAGACATACACGCAACATGAAAGCTTTTCGACTTACAACGTGTTGTTTAGAAAAAACAAGATAATTTCGCACGATGCGGGATTTCCTTAAAACGTGATTTTCTGAAAAATTTTGACGAAAGAAAATTCTCCTTTTGATTCTCTTTAGATGCTACATGTTAAGACGTACACGCCACAACAATTCTTTTCGAGATACAACGTGTAGTTTTGGAGATACAAGCTAATTTTGTACTATGCGTTATTTCTTCTCGTAAAGAGTTTCCAATGCGTACGTATATGTCTTTACTCTGCAAAACTGTATTTCCTTATGAAGTGGTATTCTTACATATCCTTTCGAGAGAAAACTGTCCTGTGCCTTCTCTTTTGAGGCTACACACTTAGACATACACGCAACATGAAAGCTTTTCGACTTACAACGTGTTGTTTAGGAAAAACAAGATAATTTCGCACGATGCGGGATTTCCATAAAACGTAATTTTCTGAAAAATTTTGACGAAAGAAAATTCTCCTTTTGGTTCTCTTTAGATGCTACATGTTAAGACGTACACGCCACAACAATTCTTTTCGAGATACAACGTGTAGTTTTGGAGATACAAGCTAATTTTGTACTATGCGTTATTTCTTCTCGTAAAGAGTTTCCAATGCGTACGTATAAGTCTTTACTCTGCAAAACTGTATTTCCTTATGAAGTGGTATTCTTACATATCCTTTCGAGAGAAAACTGTCCTGTGCCTTCTCTTTTGAGGCTACACACTTAGACATACACGCAACATGAAAGCTTTTCGACTTACAACGTGTTGTTTAGGAAAAACAAGATAATTTTGCACGATGCGGGATTTCCTTAAAACGTGATTTTCTGAAAAATTTTGACGAAAGAAAATTCTCCTTTTGGTTCTCTTTAGATGCTACATGTTAAGACGTACACGCCACAGCAATTCTTTTCGAGATACAACGTGTAGTTTTGGAGATACAAGCTAATTTTGTACTATGCGTTATTTCTTCTCGTAAAGAGTTTCCAATGCGTACGTATATGTCTTTACTCTGCAAAACTGTATTTCCTTATGAAGTGGTATTCTTACATATCCTTTCGAGAGAAAACTGTCCTGTGCCTTCTCTTTTGAGGCTACACACTTAGACATACACGCAACATGAAAGCTTTCCGACTTACAACGTGTTGTTTAGGAAAAACAAGATAATTTCGCACGATGCGGGATTTCCTTAAAACGTGATTTTCTGAAAAATTTTGACGAAAGAAAATTCTCCTTTTGGTTCTCTTTAGATGCTACATGTTAAGACGTACACGCCACAACAATTCTTTTCGAGATACAACGTGTAGTTTTGGAGATACAAGCTAATTTTGTACTATGCGTTATTTCTTCTCGTAAAGAGTTTCCAATGCATACGTATATGTCTTTACTCTGCAAAACTGTATTTCCTTATGAAGTGGTATTCTTACATATCCTTTCGAGAGAAAACTGTCCTGTGCCTTCTCTTTTGAGGCTACACACTTAGACATACACGCAACATGAAAGCTTTTCGACTTACAACGTGTTGTTTAGGAAAAACAAGATAATTTCGCACGATGCGGGATTTCCTTAAAACGTGATTTTCTGAAAAATTTTGACGAAAGAAAATTCTCCTTTTGGTTCTCTTTAGATGCTACATGTTAAGACGTACACGCCACAACAATTCTTTTCGAGATACAACGTGTAGTTTTGGAGATACAAGCTAATTTTGTACTATGCGTTATTTCTTCTCGTAAAGAGTTACCAATGCGTACGTATATGTCTTTACTCTGCAAAACTGTATTTCCTTATGAAGTGGTATTCTTACATATCCTTTCGAGAGAAAACTGTCCTGTGCCTTCTCTTTTGAGGCTACACACTTAGACATACACGCAACATGAAAGCTTTTCGACTTACAACGTGTTGTTTAGGAAAAACAAGATAATTTCGCACGATGCGGGATTTCCTTAAAACGTGATTTTCTGAAAAATTTTGACGAAAGAAAATTCTCCTTTTGGTTCTCTTTAGATGCTACATGTTAAGACGTACACGCCACAACAATTCTTTTCGAGATACAACGTGTAGTTTTGGAGATACAAGCTAATTTTGTACTATGCGTTATTTCTTCTCGTAAAGAGTTTCCAATGCGTACGTATATGTCTTTACGCTGCAAAACTGTATTTCCTTATGAAGTGGTATTCTTACATATCCTTTCGAGAGAAAACTGTCCTGTGCCTTCTCTTTTGAGGCTACACACTTAGACATACACGCAACATGAAAGCTTTTCGACTTACAACGTGTTGTTTAGGAAAAACAAGATAATTTCGCACGATGCGGGATTTCCTTAAAACGTGATTTTCT
Organism: Apodemus sylvaticus; assembly: GCF_947179515.1. Lineage (NCBI taxonomy): Eukaryota > Metazoa > Chordata > Mammalia > Rodentia > Muridae > Apodemus > Apodemus sylvaticus. The sequence goes on along the minus strand of NW_026263103.1, from coordinate 359,895 downwards.
GAAAAATTTTGACGAAAGAAAATTCTCCTTTTGGTTCTCTTTAGATGCTACATGTTAAGACGTACACGCCACAACAATTCTTTTCGAGATACAACGTGTAGTTTTGGAGATACAAGCTAATTTTGTACTATGCGTTATTTCTTCTCGTAAAGAGTTTCCAATGCGTACGCATATGTCTTTACTCTGCAAAACTGTATTTCCTTATGAAGTGGTATTCTTACATATCCTTTCGAGAGAAAACTGTCCTGTGCCTTCTCTTTTGAGGCTACACACTTAGACATACACGCAACATGAAAGCTTTTCGACTTACAACGTGTTGTTTAGGAAAAACAAGATAATTTCGCACGATGCGGGATTTCCTTAAAACGTGATTTTCTGAAAAATTTTGACGAAAGAAAATTCTCCTTTTGGTTCTCTTTAGATGCTACATGTTAAGACGTACACGCCACAACAATTCTTTTCGAGATACAACGTGTAGTTTTGGAGATACAAGCTAATTTTGTACTATGCGTTATTTCTTCTCGTAAAGAGTTTCCAATGCGTACGTATATGTCTTTACGCTGCAAAACTGTATTTCCTTATGAAGTGGTATTCTTACATATCCTTTCGAGAGAAAACTGTCCTGTGCCTTCTCTTTTGAGGCTACACACTTAGACATACACGCAACATGAAAGCTTTTCGACTTACAACGTGTTGTTTAGGAAAAAAAAGATAATTTCGCACGATGCGGGATTTCCTTAAAACGTGATTTTCTGAAAAATTTTGACGAAAGAAAATTCTCCTTTTGGTTCTCTTTAGATGCTACATGTTAAGACGTACACGCCACAACAATTCTTTTCGAGATACAACGTGTAGTTTTGGAGATACAAGCTAATTTTGTACTATGCGTTATTTCTTCTCGTAAAGAGTTTCCAATGCGTACGTATATGTCTTTACTCTGCAAAACTGTATTTCCTTATGAAGTGGTATTCTTACATATCCTTTCGAGAGAAAACTGTCCTGTGCCTTCTCTTTTGAGGCTACACACTTAGACATACACGCAACATGAAAGCTTTTCGACTTACAACGTGTTGTTTAGGAAAAACAAGATAATTTCGCACGATGCGGGATTTCCATAAAACGTAATTTTCTGAAAAATTTTGACGAAAGAAAATTCTCCTTTTGGTTCTCTTTAGATGCTACATGTTAAGACGTACACGCCACAACAATTCTTTTCGAGATACAACGTGTAGTTTTGGAGATACAAGCTAATTTTGTACTATGCGTTATTTCTTCTCGTAAAGAGTTTCCAATGCGTACGTATATGTCTTTACTCTGCAAAACTGTATTTCCTTATGAAGTGGTATTCTTACATATCCTTTCGAGAGAAAACTGTCCTGTGCCTTCTCTTTTGAGGCTACACACTTAGACATACACGCAACATGAAAGCTTTTCGACTTACAACGTGTTGTTTAGGAAAAACAAGATAATTTCGCACGATGCGGGATTTCCTTAAAACGTGATTTTCTGAAAAATTTTGACGAAAGAAAATTCTCCTTTTGGTTCTCTTTAGATGCTACATGTTAAGACGTACACGCCACAGCAATTCTTTTCGAGATACAACGTGTAGTTTTGGAGATACAAGCTAATTTTGTACTATGCGTTATTTCTTCTCGTAAAGAGTTTCCAATGCGTACGTATATGTCTTTACGCTGCAAAACTGTATTTCCTTATGAAGTGGTATTCTTACATATCCTTTCGAGAGAAAACTGTCCTGTGCCTTCTCTTTTGAGGCTACACACTTAGACATACACGCAACATGAAAGCTTTTCGACTTACAACGTGTTGTTTAGGAAAAACAAGATAATTTCGCACGATGCGGGATTTCCTTAAAACGTGATTTTCTGAAAAATTTTGACGAAAGAAAATTCTCCTTTTGGTTCTCTTTAGATGCTACATGTTAAGACGTACACGCCACAACAATTCTTTTCGAGATACAACGTGTAGTTTTGGAGATACAAGCTAATTTTGTACTATGCGTTATTTCTTCTCGTAAAGAGTTTCCAATGCGTATGTATATGTCTTTACTCTGCAAAATTGTATTTCCTTATGAAGTGGTATTCTTACATATCCTTTCGAGAGAAAACTGTCCTGTGCCTTCTCTTTTGAGGCTACACACTTAGACATACACGCAACATGAAAGCTTTTCGACTTACAACGTGTTGTTTAGGAAAAACAAGATAATTTCGCACGATGCGGGATTTCCTTAAAACGTGATTTTCTGAAAAATTTTGACGAAAGAAAATTCTCCTTTTGGTTCTCTTTAGATGCTACATGTTAAGACGTACACGCCACAACAATTCTTTTCGAGATACAACGTGTAGTTTTGGAGATACAAGCTAATTTTGTACTATGCGTTATTTCTTCTCGTAAAGAGTTTCCAATGCATACGTATATGTCTTTACTCTGCAAAACTGTATTTCCTTATGAAGTGGTATTCTTACATATCCTTTCGAGAGAAAACTGTCCTGTGCCTTCTCTTTTGAGGCTACACACTTAGACATACACGCAACATGAAAGCTTTTCGACTTACAACGTGTTGTTTAGGAAAAACAAGATAATTTCGCACGATGCGGGATTTCCTTAAAACGTGATTTTCTGAAAAATTTTGACGAAAGAAAATTCTCCTTTTGGTTCTCTTTAGATGCTACATGTTAAGACGTACACGCCACAACAATTCTTTTCGAGATACAACGTGTAGTTTTGGAGATACAAGCTAATTTTGTACTATGCGTTATTTCTTCTCGTAAAGAGTTACCAATGCGTACGTATATGTCTTTACTCTGCAAAACTGTATTTCCTTATGAAGTGGTATTCTTACATATCCTTTCGAGAGAAAACTGTCCTGTGCCTTCTCTTTTGAGGCTACACACTTAGACATACACGCAACATGAAAGCTTTTCGACTTACAACGTGTTGTTTAGGAAAAACAAGATAATTTCGCACGATGCGGGATTTCCTTAAAACGTGATTTTCTGAAAAATTTTGACGAAAGAAAATTCTCCTTTTGGTTCTCTTTAGATGCTACATGTTAAGACGTACACGCCACAACAATTCTTTTCGAGATACAACGTGTAGTTTTGGAGATACAAGCTAATTTTGTACTATGCGTTATTTCTTCTCGTAAAGAGTTTCCAATGCGTACGTATATGTCTTTACGCTGCAAAACTGTATTTCCTTATGAAGTGGTATTCTTACATATCCTTTCGAGAGAAAACTGTCCTGTGCCTTCTCTTTTGAGGCTACACACTTAGACATACACGCAACATGAAAGCTTTTCGACTTACAACGTGTTGTTTAGGAAAAACAAGATAATTTCGCACGATGCGGGTTTTCCTTAAAACGTGATTTTCTGAAAAATTTTGACGAAAGAAAATTCTCCTTTTGGTTCTCTTTAGATGCTACATGTTAAGACGTACACGCCACAACAATTCTTTTCGAGATACAACGTGTAGTTTTGGAGATACAAGCTAATTTTGTACTATGCGTTATTTCTTCTCGTAAAGAGTTTCCAATGCGTACGCATATGTCTTTACTCTGCAAAACTGTATTTCCTTATGAAGTGGTATTCTTACATATCCTTTCGAGAGAAAACTGTCCTGTGCCTTCTCTTTTGAGGCTACACACTTAGACATACACGCAACATGAAAGCTTTTCGACTTACAACGTGTTGTTTAGGAAAAACAAGATAATTTCGCACGATGCGGGATTTCCTTAAAACGTGATTTTCTGAAAAATTTTGACGAAAGAAAATTCTCCTTTTGGTTCTCTTTAGATGCTACATGTTAAGACGTACACGCCACAACAATTCTTTTCGAGATACAACGTGTAGTTTTGGAGATACAAGCTAATTTTGTACTATGCGTTATTTCTTCTCGTAAAGAGTTTCCAATGCGTACGTATATGTCTTTACGCTGCAAAACTGTATTTCCTTATGAAGTGGTATTCTTACATATCCTTTCGAGAGAAAACTGTCCTGTGCCTTCTCTTTTGAGGCTACACACTTAGACATACACGCAACATGAAAGCTTTTCGACTTACAACGTGTTGTTTAGGAAAAAAAAGATAATTTCGCACGATGCGGGATTTCCTTAAAACGTGATTTTCTGAAAAATTTTGACGAAAGAAAATTCTCCTTTTGGTTCTCTTTAGATGCTACATGTTAAGACGTACACGCCACAACAATTCTTTTCGAGATACAACGTGTAGTTTTGGAGATACAAGCTAATTTTGTACTATGCGTTATTTCTTCTCGTAAAGAGTTTCCAATGCGTACGTATATGTCTTTACTCTGCAAAACTGTATTTCCTTATGAAGTGGTATTCTTACATATCCTTTCGAGAGAAAACTGTCCTGTGCCTTCTCTTTTGAGGCTGCACACTTAGACATACACGCAACATGAAAGCTTTTCGACTTACAACGTGTTGTTTAGGAAAAACAAGATAATTTCGCACGATGCGGGATTTCCATAAAACGTAATTTTCTGAAAAATTTTGACGAAAGAAAATTCTCCTTTTGGTTCTCTTTAGATGCTACATGTTAAGACGTACACGCCACAACAATTCTTTTCGAGATACAACGTGTAGTTTTGGAGATACAAGCTAATTTTGTACTATGCGTTATTTCTTCTCGTAAAGAGTTTCCAATGCGTACGTATATGTCTTTACTCTGCAAAACTGTATTTCCTTATGAAGTGGTATTCTTACATATCCTTTCGAGAGAAAACTGTCCTGTGCCTTCTCTTTTGAGGCTACACACTTAGACATACACGCAACATGAAAGCTTTTCGACTTACAACGTGTTGTTTAGGAAAAACAAGATAATTTCGCACGATGCGGGATTTCCTTAAAACGTGATTTTCTGAAAAATTTTGACGAAAGAAAATTCTCCTTTTGGTTCTCTTTAGATGCTACATGTTAAGACGTACACGCCACAGCAATTCTTTTCGAGATACAACGTGTAGTTTTGGAGATACAAGCTAATTTTGTACTATGCGTTATTTCTTCTCGTAAAGAGTTTCCAATGCGTACGTATATGTCTTTACGCTGCAAAACTGTATTTCCTTATGAAGTGGTATTCTTACATATCCTTTCGAGAGAAAACTGTCCTGTGCCTTCTCTTTTGAGGCTACACACTTAGACATACACGCAACATGAAAGCTTTTCGACTTACAACGTGTTGTTTAGGAAAAACAAGATAATTTCGCACGATGCGGGATTTCCTTAAAACGTGATTTTCTGAAAAATTTTGACGAAAGAAAATTCTCCTTTTGGTTCTCTTTAGATGCTACATGTTAAGACGTACACGCCACAACAATTCTTTTCGAGATACAACGTGTAGTTTTGGAGATACAAGCTAATTTTGTACTATGCGTTATTTCTTCTCGTAAAGAGTTTCCAATGCGTACGTATATGTCTTTACTCTGCAAAACTGTATTTCCTTATGAAGTGGTATTCTTACATATCCGTTCGAGAGAAAACTGTCCAGTGCCTTCTCTTTTGAGGCTACACACTTAGACATACACGCAACATGAAAGCTTTTCGACTTACAACGTGTTGTTTAGGAAAAAAAAGATAATTTCGCACGATGCGGGATTTCCTTAAAACGTGATTTTCTGAAAAATTTTGACGAAAGAAAATTCTCCTTTTGGTTCTCTTTAGATGCTACATGTTAAGACGTACACGCCACAACAATTCTTTTCGAGATACAACGTGTAGTTTTGGAGATACAAGCTAATTTTGTACTATGCGTTATTTCTTCTCGTAAAGAGTTTCCAATGCGTATGTATATGTCTTTACTCTGCAAAAGTGTATTTCCTTATGAAGTGGTATTCTTACATATCCTTTCGAGAGAAAACTGTCCTGTGCCTTCTCTTTTGAGGCTACACACTTAGACATACACGCAACATGAAAGCTTTTCGACTTACAACGTGTTGTTTAGGAAAAACAAGATAATTTCGCACGATGCGGGATTTCCATAAAACGTAATTTTCTGAAAAATTTTGACGAAAGAAAATTCTCCTTTTGGTTCTCTTTAGATGCTACATGTTAAGACGTACACGCCACAACAATTCTTTTCGAGATACAACGTGTAGTTTTGGAGATACAAGCTAATTTTGTACTATGCGTTATTTCTTCTCGTAAAGAGTTTCCAATGCGTACGTATATGTCTTTACTCTGCAAAACTGTATTTCCTTATGAAGTGGTATTCTTACATATCCTTTCGAGAGAAAACTGTCCTGTGCCTTCTCTTTTGAGGCTACACACTTAGACATACACGCAACATGAAAGCTTTTCGACTTACAACGTGTTGTTTAGGAAAAACAAGATAATTTCGCACGATGCGGGATTTCCTTAAAACGTGATTTTCTGAAAAATTTTGACGAAAGAAAATTCTCCTTTTGGTTCTCTTTAGATGCTACATGTTAAGACGTACACGCCACAGCAATTCTTTTCGAGATACAACGTGTAGTTTTGGAGATACAAGCTAATTTTGTACTATGCGTTATTTCTTCTCGTAAAGAGTTTCCAATGCGTACGTATATGTCTTTACGCTGCAAAACTGTATTTCCTTATGAAGTGGTATTCTTACATATCCTTTCGAGAGAAAACTGTCCTGTGCCTTCTCTTTTGAGGCTACACACTTAGACATACACGCAACATGAAAGCTTTTCGACTTACAACGTGTTGTTTAGGAAAAACAAGATAATTTCGCACGATGCGGGATTTCCTTAAAACGTGATTTTCTGAAAAATTTTGACGAAAGAAAATTCTCCTTTTGGTTCTCTTTAGATGCTACATGTTAAGACGTACACGCCACAACAATTCTTTTCGAGATACAACGTGTAGTTTTGGAGATACAAGCTAATTTTGTACTATGCGTTATTTCTTCTCGTAAAGAGTTTCCAATGCGTACGTATATGTCTTTACTCTGCAAAACTGTATTTCCTTATGAAGTGGTATTCTTACATATCCTTTCGAGAGAAAACTGTCCTGTGCCTTCTCTTTTGAGGCTACACACTTAGACATACACGCAACATGAAAGCTTTTCGACTTACAACGTGTTGTTTAGGAAAAACAAGATAATTTCGCACGATGCGGGATTTCCTTAAAACGTGATTTTCTGAAAAATTTTGACGAAAGAAAATTCTCCTTTTGGTTCTCTTTAGATGCTACATGTTAAGACGTACACGCCACAACAATTCTTTTCGAGATACAACGTGTAGTTTTGGAGATACAAGCTAATTTTGTACTATGCGTTATTTCTTCTCGTAAAGAGTTTCCAATGCGTACGTATATGTCTTTACTCTGCAAAACTGTATTTCCTTATGAAGTGGTATTCTTACATATCCTTTCGAGAGAAAACTGTCCTGTGCCTTCTCTTTTGAGGCTACACACTTAGACATACACGCAACATGAAAGCTTTTCGACTTACAACGTGTTGTTTAGGAAAAACAAGATAATTTCGCACGATGCGGGATTTCCTTAAAACGTGATTTTCTGAAAAATTTTGACGAAAGAAAATTCTCCTTTTGGTTCTCTTTAGATGCTACATGTTAAGACGTACACGCCACAACAATTCTTTTCGAGATACAACGTGTAGTTTTGGAGATACAAGCTAATTTTGTACTATGCGTTATTTCTTCTCCTAAAGAGTTTCCAATGCGTACGTATATGTCTTTACTCTGCAAAACTGTATTTCCTTATGAAGTGGTATTCTTACATATCCTTTCGAGAGAAAACTGTCCTGTGCCTTCTCTTTTGAGGCTACACACTTAGACATACACGCAACATGAAAGCTTTTCGACTTACAACGTGTTGTTTAGGAAAAACAAGATAATTTCGCACGATGCGGGATTTCCTTAAAACGTGATTTTCTGAAAAATTTTGACGAAAGAAAATTCTCCTTTTGGTTCTCTTTAGATGCTACATGTTAAGACGTACACGCCACAGCAATTCTTTTCGAGATACAACGTGTAGTTTTGGAGATACAAGCTAATTTTGTACTATGCGTTATTTCTTCTCGTAAAGAGTTTCCAATGCGTACGTATATGTCTTTACGCTGCAAAACTGTATTTCCTTATGAAGTGGTATTCTTACATATCCTTTCGAGAGAAAACTGTCCTGTGCCTTCTCTTTTGAGGCTACACACTTAGACATACACGCAACATGAAAGCTTTTCGACTTACAACGTGTTGTTTAGGAAAAACAAGATAATTTCGCACGATGCGGGATTTCCTTAAAACGTGATTTTCTGAAAAATTTTGACGAAAGAAAATTCTCCTTTTGGTTCTCTTTAGATGCTACATGTTAAGACGTACACGCCACAGCAATTCTTTTCGAGATACAACGTGTAGTTTTGGAGATACAAGCTAATTTTGTACTATGCGTTATTTCTTCTCGTAAAGAGTTTCCAATGCGTACGTATATGTCTTTACGCTGCAAAACTGTATTTCCTTATGAAGTGGTATTCTTACATATCCTTTCGAGAGAAAACTGTCCTGTGCCTTCTCTTTTGAGGCTACACACTTAGACATACACGCAACATGAAAGCTTTTCGACTTACAACGTGTTGTTTAGGAAAAACAAGATAATTTCGCACGATGCGGGATTTCCTTAAAACGTGATTTTCTGAAAAATTTTGACGAAAGAAAATTCTCCTTTTGGTTCTCTTTAGATGCTACATGTTAAGACGTACACGCCACAACAATTCTTTTCGAGATACAACGTGTAGTTTTGGAGATACAAGCTAATTTTGTACTATGCGTTATTTCTTCTCGTAAAGAGTTTCCAATGCGTACGTATATGTCTTTACTCTGCAAAACTGTATTTCCTTATGAAGTGGTATTCTTACATATCCTTTCGAGAGAAAACTGTCCTGTGCCTTCTCTTTTGAGGCTACACACTTAGACATACACGCAACATGAAAGCTTTTCGACTTACAACGTGTTGTTTAGGAAAAAAAAGATAATTTCGCACGATGCGGGATTTCCTTAAAACGTGATTTTCTGAAAAATTTTGACGAAAGAAAATTCTCCTTTTGGTTCTCTTTAGATGCTACATGTTAAGACGTACACGCCACAACAATTCTTTTCGAGATACAACGTGTAGTTTTGGAGATACAAGCTAATTTTGTACTATGCGTTATTTCTTCTCGTAAAGAGTTTCCAATGCGTACGTATATGTCTTTACTCTGCAAAACTGTATTTCCTTATGAAGTGGTATTCTTACATATCCTTTCGAGAGAAAACTGTCCTGTGCCTTCTCTTTTGAGGCTACACACTTAGACATACACGCAACATGAAAGCTTTTCGACTTACAACGTGTTGTTTAGGAAAAACAAGATAATTTCGCACGATGCGGGATTTCCATAAAACGTGATTTTCTGAAAAATTTTGACGAAAGAAAATTCTCCTTTTGGTTCTCTTTAGATGCTACATGTTAAGACGTACACGCCACAACAATTCTTTTCGAGATACAACGTGTAGTTTTGGAGATACAAGCTAATTTTGTACTATGCGTTATTTCTTCTCGTAAAGAGTTTCCAATGCGTACGTATATGTCTTTACTCTGCAAAACTGTATTTCCTTATGAAGTGGTATTCTTACATATCCTTTCGAGAGAAAACTGTCCTGTGCCTTCTCTTTTGAGGCTACACACTTAGACATACACGCAACATGAAAGCTTTTCGACTTACAACGTGTTGTTTAGGAAAAACAAGATAATTTCGCACGATGCGGGATTTCCTTAAAACGTGATTTTCTGAAAAATTTTGACGAAAGAAAATTCTCCTTTTGGTTCTCTTTAGATGCTACATGTTAAGACGTACACGCCACAACAATTCTTTTCGAGATACAACGTGTAGTTTTGGAGATACAAGCTAATTTTGTACTATGCGTTATTTCTTCTCGTAAAGAGTTTCCAATGCGTACGTATAGGTCTTTACGCTGCAAAACTGTATTTCCTTATGAAGTGGTATTCTTACATATCCTTTCGAGAGAAAACTGTCCTGTGCCTTCTCTTTTGAGGCTACACACTTAGACATACACGCAACATGAAAGCTTTTCGACTTACAACGTGTTGTTTAGGAAAAACAAGATAATTTCGCACGATGCGGGATTTCCTTAAAACGTGATTTTCTGAAAAATTTTGACGAAAGAAAATTCTCCTTTTGGTTCTCTTTAGATGCTACATGTTAAGACGTACACGCCACAGCAATTCTTTTCGAGATACAACGTGTAGTTTTGGAGATACAAGCTAATTTTGTACTATGCGTTATTTCTTCTCGTAAAGAGTTTCCAATGCGTACGTATATGTCTTTACGCTGCAAAACTGTATTTCCTTATGAAGTGGTATTCTTACATATCCTTTCGAGAGAAAACTGTCCTGTGCCTTCTCTTTTGAGGCTACACACTTAGACATACACGCAACATGAAAGCTTTTCGACTTACAACGTGTTGTTTAGGAAAAACAAGATAATTTCGCACGATGCGGGATTTCCTTAAAACGTGATTTTCTGAAAAATTTTGACGAAAAAAATTTTTCCTTTTGGTTCTCTTTAGATGCTACATGTTAAGACGTACACGCCACAACAATTCTTTTCGAGATACAACGTGTAGTTTTGGAGATACAAGCTAATTTTGTACTATGCGTTATTTCTTCTCGTAAAGAGTTTCCAATGCGTACGTATATGTCTTTACTCTGCAAAACTGTATTTCCTTATGAAGTGGTATTCTTACATATCCTTTCGAGAGAAAACTGTCCTGTGCCTTCTCTTTTGAGGCTACACACTTAGACATACACGCAACATGAAAGCTTTTCGACTTACAACGTGTTGTTTAGGAAAAACAAGATAATTTCGCACGATGCGGGATTTCCTTAAAACGTGATTTTCTGAAAAATTTTGACGAAAGAAAATTCTCCTTTTGGTTCTCTTTAGATGCTACATGTTAAGACGTACACGCCACAACAATTCTTTTCGAGATACAACGTGTAGATACAAGCTAATTTTGTACTATGCGTTATTTCTTCTCGTAAAGAGTTTCCAATGCGTACGTATATGTCTTTACTCTGCAAAACTGTATTTCCTTATGAAGTGGTATTCTTACATATCCTTTCGAGAGAAAACTGTCCTGTGCCTTCTCTTTTGAGGCTACACACTTAGACACACACGCAACATGAAAGCTTTTCGACTTACAACGTGTTGTTTAGGAAAAACAAGATAATTTCGCACGATGCGGGATTTCCTTAAAACGTGATTTTCTGAAAAATTTTGACGAAAGAAAATTCTCCTTTTGGTTCTCTTTAGATGCTACATGTTAAGACGTACACGCCACAACAATTCTTTTCGAGATACAACGTGTAGTTTTGGAGATACAAGCTAATTTTGTACTATGCGTTATTTATTCTCGTAAAGAGTTTCCAATGCGTACGTATATGTCTTTACTCTGCAAAACTGTATTTCCTTATGAAGTGGTATTCTTACATATCCTTTCGAGAGAAAACTGTCCTGTGCCTTCTCTTTTGAGGCTACACACTTAGACATACACGCAACATGAAAGCTTTTCGACTTACAACGTGTTGTTTAGGAAAAACAAGATAATTTCGCACGATGCGGGATTTCCTTAAAACGTGATTTTCTGAAAAATTTTGACGAAAGAAAATTCTCCTTTTGGTTCTCTTTAGATGCTACATGTTAAGACGTACACGCCACAACAATTCTTTTCGAGATACAACGTGTAGTTTTGGAGATACAAGCTAATTTTGTACTATGCGTTATTTCTTCTCGTAAAGAGTTTCCAATGCGTACGTATATGTCTTTACTCTGCAAAACTGTATTTCCTTATGAAGTGGTATTCTTACATATCCTTTCGAGAGAAAACTGTCCTGTGCCTTCTCTTTTGAGGCTACACACTTAGACATACACGCAACATGAAAGCTTTTCGACTTACAACGTGTTGTTTAGGAAAAACAAGATAATTTCGCACGATGCGGGATTTCCTTAAAACGTGATTTTCTGAAAAATTTTGACGAAAGAAAATTCTCCTTTTGGTTCTCTTTAGATGCTACATGTTAAGACGTACACGCCACAGCAATTCTTTTCGAGATACAACGTGTAGTTTTGGAGATACAAGCTAATTTTGTACTATGCGTTATTTCTTCTCATAAAGAGTTTCCAATGCGTACGTATATGTCTTTAGTCTGCAAAATTGTATTTCCTTATGAAGTGGTATTCTTACATATCCTTTCGAGAGAAAACTGTCCTGTGCCTTCTCTTTTGAGGCTACACACTTAGACATACACGCAACATGAAAGCTTTTCGACTTACAACGTGTTGTTTAGGAAAAACAAGATAATTTCGCACGATGCGGGATTTCCTTAAAACGTGATTTTCTGAAAAATTTTGACGAAAGAAAATTCTCCTTTTGGTTCTCTTTAGATGCTACATGTTAAGACGTACACGCCACAACAATTCTTTTCGAGATACAACGTGTAGATACAAGCTAATTTTGTACTATGCGTTATTTCTTCTCGTAAAGAGTTTCCAATGCGTACGTATATGTCTTTACTCTGCAAAACTGTATTTCCTTATGAAGTGGTATTCCTACATATCCTTTCGAGAGAAAACTGTCCTGTGCCTTCTCTTTTGAGGCTACACACTTAGACACACACGCAACATGAAAGCTTTTCGACTTACAACGTGTTGTTTAGGAAAAACAAGATAATTTCGCACGATGCGGGATTTCCTTAAAACGTGATTTTCTGAAAAATTTTGACGAAAGAAAATTCTCCTTTTGGTTCTCTTTAGATGCTACATGTTAAGACGTACACGCCACAACAATTCTTTTCGAGATACAACGTGTAGTTTTGGAGATACAAGCTAATTTTGTACTATGCGTTATTTCTTCTCGTAAAGAGTTTCCAATGCGTACGTATATGTCTTTACTCTGCAAAACTGTATTTCCTTATGAAGTGGTATTCTTACATATCCTTTCGAGAGAAAACTGTCCTGTGCCTTCTCTTTTGAGGCTACACACTTAGACATACACGCAACATGAAAGCTTTTCGACTTACAACGTGTTGTTTAGGAAAAACAAGATAATTTCGCACGATGCGGGATTTCCTTAAAACGTGATTTTCTGAAAAATTTTGACGAAAAAAATTTTTCCTTTTGGTTCTCTTTAGATGCTACATGTTAAGACGTACACGCCACAACAATTCTTTTCGAGATACAACGTGTAGTTTTGGAGATACAAGCTAATTTTGTACTATGCGTTATTTCTTCTCGTAAAGAGTTTCCAATGCGTACGTATATGTCTTTACTCTGCAAAACTGTATTTCCTTATGAAGTGGTATTCTTACATATCCTTTCGAGAGAAAACTGTCCTGTGCCTTCTCTTTTGAGGCTACACACTTAGACATACACGCAACATGAAAGCTTTTCGACTTACAACGTGTTGTTTAGGAAAAACAAGATAATTTCGCACGATGCGGGATTTCCTTAAAACGTGATTTTCTGAAAAATTTTGACGAAAGAAAATTCTCCTTTTGGTTCTCTTTAGATGCTACATGTTAAGACGTACACGCCACAACAATTCTTTTCGAGATACAACGTGTAGATACAAGCTAATTTTGTACTATGCGTTATTTCTTCTCGTAAAGAGTTTCCAATGCGTACGTATATGTCTTTACTCTGCAAAACTGTATTTCCTTATGAAGTGGTATTCTTACATATCCTTTCGAGAGAAAACTGTCCTGTGCCTTCTCTTTTGAGGCTACACACTTAGACACACACGCAACATGAAAGCTTTTCGACTTACAACGTGTTGTTTAGGAAAAACAAGATAATTTCGCACGATGCGGGATTTCCTTAAAACGTGATTTTCTGAAAAATTTTGACGAAAGAAAATTCTCCTTTTGGTTCTCTTTAGATGCTACATGTTAAGACGTACACGCCACAACAATTCTTTTCGAGATACAACGTGTAGTTTTGGAGATACAAGCTAATTTTGTACTATGCGTTATTTCTTCTCGTAAAGAGTTTCCAATGCGTACGTATATGTCTTTACTCTGCAAAACTGTATTTCCTTATGAAGTGGTATTCTTACATATCCTTTCGAGAGAAAACTGTCCTGTGCCTTCTCTTTTGAGGCTACACACTTAGACATACACGCAACATGAAAGCTTTTCGACTTACAACGTGTTGTTTAGGAAAAACAAGATAATTTCGCACGATGCGGGATTTCCTTAAAACGTGATTTTCTGAAAAATTTTGACGAAAGAAAATTCTCCTTTTGGTTCTCTTTAGATGCTACATGTTAAGACGTACACGCCACAACAATTCTTTTCGAGATACAACGTGTAGTTTTGGAGATACAAGCTAATTTTGTACTATGCGTTATTTCTTCTCGTAAAGAGTTTCCAATGCGTACGTATATGTCTTTACTCTGCAAAACTGTATTTCCTTATGAAGTGGTATTCTTACATATCCTTTCGAGAGAAAACTGTCCTGTGCCTTCTCTTTTGAGGCTACACACTTAGACATACACGCAACATGAAAGCTTTTCGACTTACAACGTGTTGTTTAGGAAAAACAAGATAATTTCGCACGATGCGGGATTTCCTTAAAACGTGATTTTCTGAAAAATTTTGACGAAAGAAAATTCTCCTTTTGGTTCTCTTTAGATGCTACATGTTAAGACGTACACGCCACAGCAATTCTTTTCGAGATACAACGTGTAGTTTTGGAGATACAAGCTAATTTTGTACTATGCGTTATTTCTTCTCATAAAGAGTTTCCAATGCGTACGTATATGTCTTTAGTCTGCAAAATTGTATTTCCTTATGAAGTGGTATTCTTACATATCCTTTCGAGAGAAAACTGTCCTGTGCCTTCTCTTTTGAGGCTACACACTTAGACATACACGCAACATGAAAGCTTTTCGACTTACAACGTGTTGTTTAGGAAAAACAAGATAATTTCGCACGATGCGGGATTTCCTTAAAACGTGATTTTCTGAAAAATTTTGACGAAAGAAAATTCTCCTTTTGGTTCTCTTTAGATGCTACATGTTAAGACGTACACGCCACAACAATTCTTTTCGAGATACAACGTGTAGATACAAGCTAATTTTGTACTATGCGTTATTTCTTCTCGTAAAGAGTTTCCAATGCGTACGTATATGTCTTTACTCTGCAAAACTGTATTTCCTTATGAAGTGGTAATCTTACATATCCTTTCGAGAGAAAACTGTCCTGTGCCTTCTCTTTTGAGGCTACACACTTAGACACACACGCAACATGAAAGCTTTTCGACTTACAACGTGTTGTTTAGGAAAAACAAGATAATTTCGCACGATGCGGGATTTCCTTAAAACGTGATTTTCTGAAAAATTTTGACGAAAGAAAATTCTCCTTTTGGTTCTCTTTAGATGCTACATGTTAAGACGTACACGCCACAACAATTCTTTTCGAGATACAACGTGTAGTTTTGGAGATACAAGCTAATTTTGTACTATGCGTTATTTCTTCTCGTAAAGAGTTTCCAATGCGTACGTATATGTCTTTACTCTGCAAAACTGTATTTCCTTATGAAGTGGTATTCTTACATATCCTTTCGAGAGAAAACTGTCCTGTGCCTTCTCTTTTGAGGCTACACACTTAGACATACACGCAACATGAAAGCTTTTCGACTTACAACGTGTTGTTTAGGAAAAACAAGATAATTTCGCACGATGCGGGATTTCCTTAAAACGTGATTTTCTGAAAAATTTTGACTAAAGAAAATTCTCCTTTTGGTTCTCTTTAGATGCTACATGTTAAGACGTACACGCCACAGCAATTCTTTTCGAGATACAACGTGTAGTTTTGGAGATACAAGCTAATTTTGTACTATGCGTTATTTCTTCTCATAAAGAGTTTCCAATGCGTACGTATATGTCTTTAGTCTGCAAAATTGTATTTCCTTATGAAGTGGTATTCTTACATATCCTTTCGAGAGAAAACTGTCCTGTGCCTTCTCTTTTGAGGCTACACACTTAGACATACACGCAACATGAAAGCTTTTCGACTTACAACGTGTTGTTTAGGCAAAACAAGATAATTTCGCACGATGCGGGATTTCCTTAAAACGTGATTTTCTGAAAAATTTTGACGAAAGAAAATTCTCCTTTTGGTTCTCTTTAGATGCTACATGTTAAGACGTACACGCCACAACAATTCTTTTCGAGATACAACGTGTAGTTTTGGAGATACAAGCTAATTTTGTACTATGCGTTATTTCTTCTCGTAAAGAGTTTCCAATGCGTACGTATATGTCTTTACTCTGCAAAACTGTATTTCCTTATGAAGTGGTATTCTTACATATCCTTTCGAGAGAAAACTGTCCTGTGCCTTCTCTTTTGAGGCTACACACTTAGACATACACGCAACATGAAAGCTTTTCGACTTACAACGTGTTGTTTAGGAAAAACAAGATAATTTCGCACGATGCGGGATTTCCTTAAAATGTGATTTTCTGAAAAATTTTGACGAAAGAAAATTCTCCTTTTGGTTCTCTTTAGATGCTACATGTTAAGACGTACACGCCACAACAATTCTTTTCGAGATACAACGTGTAGTTTTGGAGATACAAGCTAATTTTGTACTATGCGTTATTTCTTCTCGTAAAGAGTTTCCAATGCGTACGTATATGTCTTTACTAGGCAAAACTGTATTTCCTTATGAAGTGGTATTCTTACATATCCTTTCGAGAGAAAACTGTCCTGTGCCTTCTCTTTTGAGGCTACACACTTAGACATACACGCAACATGAAAGCTTTTCGACTTACAACGTGTTGTTTAGGCAAAACAAGATAATTTCGCACGATGCGGGATTTCCTTAAAACGTGATTTTCTGAAAAATTTTGACGAAAGAAAATTCTCCTTTTGGTTCTCTTTAGATGCTACATGTTAAGACGTACACGCCACAACAATTCTTTTCGAGATACAACGTGTAGTTTTGGAGATACAAGCTAATTTTGTACTATGCGTTATTTCTTCTCGTAAAGAGTTTCCAATGCGTACGTATATGTCTTTACTCTGCAAAACTGTATTTCCTTATGAAGTGGTATTCTTACATATCCTTTCGAGAGAAAACTGTCCTGTGCCTTCTCTTTTGAGGCTACACACTTAGACATACACGCAACATGAAAGCTTTTCGACTTACAACGTGTTGTTTAGGAAAAACAAGATAATTTCGCACGATGCGGGATTTCCTTAAAATGTGATTTTCTGAAAAATTTTGACGAAAGAAAATTCTCCTTTTGGTTCTCTTTAGATGCTACATGTTAAGACGTACACGCCACAACAATTCTTTTCGAGATACAACGTGTAGTTTTGGAGATACAAGCTAATTTTGTACTATGCGTTATTTCTTCTCGTAAAGAGTTTCCAATGCGTACGTATATGTCTTTACTAGGCAAAACTGTATTTCCTTATGAAGTGGTATTCTTACATATCCTTTCGAGAGAAAACTGTCCTGTGCCTTCTCTTTTGAGGCTACACACTTAGACATACACGCAACATGAAAGCTTTTCGACTTACAACGTGTTGTTTAGGCAAAACAAGATAATTTCGCACGATGCGGGATTTCCTTAAAACGTGATTTTCTGAAAAATTTTGACGAAAGAAAATTCTCCTTTTGGTTCTCTTTAGATGCTACATGTTAAGACGTACACGCCACAACAATTCTTTTCGAGATACAACGTGTAGTTTTGGAGATACAAGCTAATTTTGTACTATGCGTTATTTCTTCTCGTAAAGAGTTTCCAATGCGTACGTATATGTCTTTACTCTGCAAAACTGTATTTCCTTATGAAGTGGTATTCTTACATATCCTTTCGAGAGAAAACTGTCCTGTGCCTTCTCTTTTGAGGCTACACACTTAGACATACACGCAACATGAAAGCTTTTCGACTTACAACGTGTTGTTTAGGAAAAACAAGATAATTTCGCACGATGCGGGATTTCCTTAAAATGTGATTTTCTGAAAAATTTTGACGAAAGAAAATTCTCCTTTTGGTTCTCTTTAGATGCTACATGTTAAGACGTACACGCCACAACAATTCTTTTCGAGATACAACGTGTAGTTTTGGAGATACAAGCTAATTTTGTACTATGCGTTATTTCTTCTCGTAAAGAGTTTCCAATGCGTACGTATATGTCTTTACTAGGCAAAACTGTATTTCCTTATGAAGTGGTATTCTTACATATCCTTTCGAGAGAAAACTGTCCTGTGCCTTCTCTTTTGAGGCTACACACTTAGACATACACGCAACATGAAAGCTTTTCGACTTACAACGTGTTGTTTAGGAAAAACAAGATAATTTCGCACGATGCGGGATTTCCTTAAAACGTGATTTTCTGAAAAATTTTGACGAAAGAAAATTCTCCTTTTGGTTCTCTTTAGATGCTACATGTTAAGACGTACACGCCACAACAATTCTTTTCGAGATACAACGTGTAGTTTTGGAGATACAAGCTAATTTTGTACTATGCGTTATTTCTTCTCGTAAAGAGTTTCCAATGCGTACGTATATGTCTTTACGCTGCAAAACTGTATTTCCTTATGAAGTGGTATTCTTACATATCCTTTCGAGAGAAAACTGTCCTGTGCCTTCTCTTTTGAGGCTACACACTTAGACATACACGCAACAAGAAAGCTTTTCGACTTACAACGTGTTGTTTAGGAAAAACAAGATAATTTCGCACGATGCGGGATTTCCTTAAAACGTGATTTTCTGAAAAATTTTGACGAAAGAAAATTCTCCTTTTGGTTCTCTTTAGATGCTACATCTTAAGACGTACACGCCACAACAATTCTTTTCGAGATACAACGTGTAGATACAAGCTAATTTTGTACTATGCGTTATTTCTTCTCGTAAAGAGTTTCCAATGCGTACGTATATGTCTTTACTCTGCAAAACTGTATTTCCTTATGAAGTGGTATTCTTACATATCCTTTCGAGAGAAAACTGTCCTGTGCCTTCTCTTTTGAGGCTACACACTTAGACATACACGCAACATGAAAGCTTTTCGACTTACAACGTGTTGTTTAGGAAAAACAAGATAATTTCGCACGATGCGGGATTTCCTTAAAACGTGATTTTCTGAAAAATTTTGACGAAAGAAAATTCTCCCTTTGGTTCTCTTTAGATGCTACATCTTAAGACGTACACGCCACAACAATTCTTTTCGAGATACAACATGTAGTTTTGGAGATACAAGCTAATTTTGTACTATGCGTTATTTCTTCTCGTAAAGAGTTTCCAATGCGTACGTATATGTCTTTACTCTGCAAAACTGTATTTCCTTATGAAGTGGTATTCTTACATATCCTTTCGAGAGAAAACTGTCCTGTGCCTTCTCTTTTGAGGCTACACACTTAGACACACACGCAACATGAAAGCTTTTCGACTTACAACGTGTTGTTTAGGAAAAACAAGATAATTTCGCACGATGCGGGATTTCCTTAAAACGTGATTTTCTGAAAAATTTTGACGAAAGAAAATTCTCCTTTTGGTTCTCTTTAGATGCTACATGTTAAGACGTACACGCCACAACAATTCTTTTCGAGATACAACGTGTAGTTTTGGAGATACAAGCTAATTTTGTACTATGCGTTTTTTCTTCTCGTAAAGAGTTTCCAATGCGTACGTATATGTCTTTACGCTGCAAAACTGTATTTCCTTATGAAGTGGTATTCTTACATATCCTTTCGAGAGAAAACTGTCCTGTGCCTTCTCTTTTGAGGCTACACACTTAGACATACACGCAACAAGAAAGCTTTTCGTCTTACAACGTGTTGTTTAGGAAAAACAAGATAATTTCGCACGATGCGGGATTTCCTTAAAACGTGATTTTCTGAAAAATTTTGACGAAAGAAAATTCTCCTTTTGGTTCTCTTTAGATGCTACATCTTAAGACGTACACGCCACAACAATTCTTTTCGAGATACAACGTGTAGATACAAGCTAATTTTGTACTATGCGTTATTTCTTCTCGTAAAGAGTTTCCAATGCGTACGTATATGTCTTTACTCTGCAAAACTGTATTTCCTTATGAAGTGGTATTCTTACATATCCTTTCGAGAGAAAACTGTCCTGTGCCTTCTCTTTTGAGGCTACACACTTAGACATACACGCAACATGAAAGCTTTTCGACTTACAACGTGTTGTTTAGGAAAAACAAGATAATTTCGCACGATGCGGGATTTCCTTAAAACGTGATTTTCTGAAAAATTTTGACGAAAGAAAATTCTCCCTTTGGTTCTCTTTAGATGCTACATCTTAAGACGTACACGCCACAACAATTCTTTTCGAGATACAACATGTAGTTTTGGAGATACAAGCTAATTTTGTACTATGCGTTATTTCTTCTCGTAAAGAGTTTCCAATGCGTACGTATATGTCTTTACTCTGCAAAACTGTATTTCCTTATGAAGTGGTATTCTTACATATCCTTTCGAGAGAAAACTGTCCTGTGCCTTCTCTTTTGAGGCTACACACTTAGACACACACGCAACATGAAAGCTTTTCGACTTACAACGTGTTGTTTAGGAAAAACAAGATAATTTCGCACGATGCGGGATTTCCTTAAAACGTGATTTTCTGAAAAATTTTGACGAAAGAAAATTCTCCTTTTGGTTCTCTTTAGATGCTACATGTTAAGACGTACACGCCACAACAATTCTTTTCGAGATACAACGTGTAGTTTTGGAGATACAAGCTAATTTTGTACTATGCGTTATTTCTTCTCGTAAAGAGTTTCCAATGCGTACTTATATGTCTTTACGCTGCAAAACTGTATTTCCTTATGAAGTGGTATTCTTACATATCCTTTCGAGAGAAAACTGTCCTGTGCCTTCTCTTTTGAGGCTACACACTTAGACATACACGCAACATGAAAGCTTTTCGACTTACAACGTGTTGTTTAGGAAAAACAAGATAATTTCGCACGATGCGGGATTTCCTTAAAACGTGATTTTCTGAAAAATTTTGACGAAAGAAAATTCTCCTTTTGGTTCTCTTTAGATGCTACATGTTAAGACGTACACGCCACAACAATTCTTTTCGAGATACAACGTGTAGATACAAGCTAATTTTGTACTATGCGTTATTTCTTCTCGTAAAGAGTTTCCAATGCGTACGTATATGTCTTTACTCTGCAAAACTGTATTTCCTTATGAAGTGGTATTCTTACATATCCTTTTGAGAGAAAACTGTCCTGTGCCTTCTCTTTTGAGGCTACACACTTAGACATACACGCAACATGAAAGCTTTTCGACTTACAACGTGTTGTTTAGGAAAAACAAGATAATTTCGCACGATGCGGGATTTCCTTAAAACGTGATTTTCTGAAAAATTTTGACGAAAGAAAATTCTCCTATTGGTTCTCTTTAGATGCTACATGTTAAGACGTACACGCCACAACAATTCTTTTCGAGATACAACGTGTAGTTTTGGAGATACAAGCTAATTTTGTACTATGCGTTATTTCTTCTCGTAAAGAGTTACCAATGCGTACGTATATGTCTTTACTCTGCAAAACTGTATTTCCTTATGAAGTGGTATTCTTACATATCCTTTCGAGAGAAAACTGTCCTGTGCCTTCTCTTTTGAGGCTACACACTTAGACATACACGCAACATGAAAGCTTTTCGACTTACAACGTGTTGTTTAGGAAAAACAAGATAATTTCGCACGATGCGGGATTTCCTTAAAACGTGATTTTCTGAAAAATTTTGACGAAAGAAAATTCTCCTTTTGGTTCTCTTTAGATGCTACATGTTAAGACGTACACGCCACAACAATTCTTTTCGAGATACAACGTGTAGTTTTGGAGATACAAGCTAATTTTGTACTATGCGTTATTTCTTCTCGTAAAGAGTTTCCAATGCGTACGTATATGTCTTTACGCTGCAAAACTGTATTTCCTTATGAAGTGGTATTCTTACATATCCTTTCGAGAGAAAACTGTCCTGTGCCTTCTCTTTTGAGGCTACACACTTAGACATACACGCAACATGAAAGCTTTTCGACTTACAACGTGTTGTTTAGGAAAAACAAGATAATTTCGCACGATGCGGGATTTCCTTAAAACGTGATTTTCTGAAAAATTTTGACGAAAGAAAATTCTCCTTTTGGTTCTCTTTAGATGCTACATGTTAAGACGTACACGCCACAACAATTCTTTTCGAGATACAACGTGTAGATACAAGCTAATTTTGTACTATGCGTTATTTCTTCTCGTAAAGAGTTTCCAATGCGTACGTATATGTCTTTACTCTGCAAAACTGTATTTCCTTATGAAGTGGTATTCTTACATATCCTTTCGAGAGAAAACTGTCCTGTGCCTTCTCTTTTGAGGCTACACACTTAGACATACACGCAACATGAAAGCTTTTCGACTTACAACGTGTTGTTTAGGAAAAACAAGATAATTTCGCACGATGCGGGATTTCCTTAAAACGTGATTTTCTGAAAAATTTTGACGAAAGAAAATTCTCCCTTTGGTTCTCTTTAGATGCTACATCTTAAGACGTACACGCCACAACAATTCTTTTCGAGATACAACATGTAGTTTTGGAGATACAAGCTAATTTTGTACTATGCGTTATTTCTTCTCGTAAAGAGTTTCCAATGCGTACGTATATGTCTTTACTCTGCAAAACTGTATTTCCTTATGAAGTGGTATTCTTACATATCCTTTCGAGAGAAAACTGTCCTGTGCCTTCTCTTTTGAGGCTACACACTTAGACACACACGCAACATGAAAGCTTTTCGACTTACAACGTGTTGTTTAGGAAAAACAAGATAATTTCGCACGATGCGGGATTTCCTTAAAACGTGATTTTCTGAAAAATTTTGACGAAAGAAAATTCTCCTTTTGGTTCTCTTTAGATGCTACATGTTAAGACGTACACGCCACAACAATTCTTTTCGAGATACAACGTGTAGTTTTGGAGATACAAGCTAATTTTGTACTATGCGTTATTTCTTCTCGTAAAGAGTTTCCAATGCGTACGTATATGTCTTTACGCTGCAAAACTGTATTTCCTTATGAAGTGGTATTCTTACATATCCTTTCGAGAGAAAACTGTCCTGTGCCTTCTCTTTTGAGGCTACACACTTAGACATACACGCAACAAGAAAGCTTTTGACTTACAACGTGTTGTTTAGGAAAAACAAGATAATTTCGCACGATGCGGGATTTCCTTAAAACGTGATTTTCTGAAAAATTTTGACGAAAGAAAATTCTCCTTTTGTTCTCTTTAGATGCTACATCTTAAGACGTACACAGCCACAACAATTCTTTTCGAGATACAACGTGTAGATACAAGCTAATTTTGTACTATGCGTTATTTCTTCTCGTAAAGAGTTTCCAATGCGTACGTATATGTCTTTACTCTGCAAAACTGTATTTCCTTATGAAGTGGTATTCTTACATATCCTTTCGAGAGAAAACTGTCCTGTGCCTTCTCTTTTGAGGCTACACACTTAGACATACACGCAACATGAAAGCTTTTCGACTTACAACGTGTTGTTTAGGAAAAACAAGATAATTTCGCACGATGCGGGATTTCCTTAAAACGTGATTTTCTGAAAAATTTTGACGAAAGAAAATTCTCCTATTGGTTCTCTTTAGATGCTACATGTTAAGACGTACACGCCACAACAATTCTTTTCGAGATACAACGTGTAGTTTTGGAGATACAAAGCTAATTTTGTACTATGCGTTATTTCTTCTCGTAAAGAGTTACCAATGCGTACGTATATGTCTTTACTCTGCAAAACTGTATTTCCTTATGAAGTGGTATTCTTACATATCCTTTCGAGAGAAAACTGTCCTGTGCCTTCTCTTTTGAGGCTACACACTTAGACATACACGCAACATGAAAGCTTTTCGACTTACAACGTGTTGTTTAGGAAAAACAAGATAATTTCGCACGATGCGGGATTTCCTTAAAACGTGATTTTCTGAAAAATTTTGACGAAAGAAAATTCTCCTTTTGGTTCTCTTTAGATGCTACATGTTAAGACGTACACGCCACAACAATTCTTTTCGAGATACAACGTGTAGTTTTGGAGATACAAGCTAATTTTGTACTATGCGTTATTTCTTCTCGTAAAGAGTTTCCAATGCGTACGTATATGTCTTTACGCTGCAAAACTGTATTTCCTTATGAAGTGGTATTCTTACATATCCTTTCGAGAGAAAACTGTCCTGTGCCTTCTCTTTTGAGGCTACACACTTAGACATACACGCAACATGAAAGCTTTTCGACTTACAACGTGTTGTTTAGGAAAAACAAGATAATTTCGCACGATGCGGGATTTCCTTAAAACGTGATTTTCTGAAAAATTTTGACGAAAGAAAATTCTCCTTTTGGTTCTCTTTAGATGCTACATGTTAAGACGTACACGCCACAACAATTCTTTTCGAGATACAACGTGTAGATACAAGCTAATTTTGTACTATGCGTTATTTCTTCTCGTAAAGAGTTTCCAATGCGTACGTATATGTCTTTACTCTGCAAAACTGTATTTCCTTATGAAGTGGTATTCTTACATATCCTTTCGAGAGAAAACTGTCCTGTGCCTTCTCTTTTGAGGCTACACACTTAGACATACACGCAACATGAAAGCTTTTCGACTTACAACGTGTTGTTTAGGAAAAACAAGATAATTTTGCACGATGCGGGATTTCCTTAAAACGTGATTTTCTGAAAAATTTTGACGAAAGAAAATTCTCCCTTTGGTTCTCTTTAGATGCTACATCTTAAGACGTACACGCCACAACAATTCTTTTCGAGATACAACATGTAGTTTTGGAGATACAAGCTAATTTTGTACTATGCGTTATTTCTTCTCGTAAAGAGTTTCCAATGCGTACGTATATGTCTTTACTCTGCAAAACTGTATTTCCTTATGAAGTGGTATTCTTACATATCCTTTCGAGAGAAAACTGTCCTGTGCCTTCTCTTTTGAGGCTACACACTTAGACACACACGCAACATGAAAGCTTTTCGACTTACAACGTGTTGTTTAGGAAAAACAAGATAATTTCGCACGATGCGGGATTTCCTTAAAACGTGATTTTCTGAAAAATTTTGACGAAAGAAAATTCTCCTTTTGGTTCTCTTTAGATGCTACATGTTAAGACGTACACGCCACAACAATTCTTTTCGAGATACAACGTGTAGTTTTGGAGATACAAGCTAATTTTGTACTATGCGTTATTTCTTCTCGTAAAGAGTTTCCAATGCGTACGTATATGTCTTTACGCTGCAAAACTGTATTTCCTTATGAAGTGGTATTCTTACATATCCTTTCGAGAGAAAACTGTCCTGTGCCTTCTCTTTTGAGGCTACACACTTAGACATACACGCAACAAGAAAGCTTTTCGACTTACAACGTGTTGTTTAGGAAAAACAAGATAATTTCGCACGATGCGGGATTTCCTTAAAACGTGATTTTCTGAAAAATTTTGACGAAAGAAAATTCTCCTTTTGGTTCTCTTTAGATGCTACATCTTAAGACGTACACGCCACAACAATTCTTTTCGAGATACAACGTGTAGATACAAGCTAATTTTGTACTATGCGTTATTTCTTCTCGTAAAGAGTTTCCAATGCGTACGTATATGTCTTTACTCTGCAAAACTGTATTTCCTTATGAAGTGGTATTCTTACATATCCTTTCGAGAGAAAACTGTCCTGTGCCTTCTCTTTTGAGGCTACACACTTAGACATACACGCAACATGAAAGCTTTTCGACTTACAACGTGTTGTTTAGGAAAAACAAGATAATTTCGCACGTTGCGGGATTTCCTTAAAACGTGATTTTCTGAAAAATTTTGACGAAAGAAAATTCTCCCTTTGGTTCTCTTTAGATGCTACATCTTAAGACGTACACGCCACAACAATTCTTTTCGAGATACAACATGTAGTTTTGGAGATACAAGCTAATTTTGTACTATGCGTTATTTCTTCTCGTAAAGAGTTTCCAATGCGTACGTATATGTCTTTACTCTGCAAAACTGTATTTCCTTATGAAGTGGTATTCTTACATATCCTTTCGAGAGAAAACTGTCCTGTGCCTTCTCTTTTGAGGCTACACACTTAGACACACACGCAACATGAAAGCTTTTCGACTTACAACGTGTTGTTTAGGAAAAACAAGATAATTTCGCACGATGCGGGATTTCCTTAAAACGTGATTTTCTGAAAAATTTTGACGAAAGAAAATTCTCCTTTTGGTTCTCTTTAGATGCTACATGTTAAGACGTACACGCCACAACAATTCTTTTCGAGATACAACGTGTAGTTTTGGAGATACAAGCTAATTTTGTACTATGCGTTATTTCTTCTCGTAAAGAGTTTCCAATGCGTACGTATATGTCTTTACGCTGCAAAACTGTATTTCCTTATGAAGTGGTATTCTTACATATCCTTTCGAGAGAAAACTGTCCTGTGCCTTCTCTTTTGAGGCTACACACTTAGACATACACGCAACATGAAAGCTTTTCGACTTACAACGTGTTGTTTAGGAAAAACAAGATAATTTCGCACGATGCGGGATTTCCTTAAAACGTGATTTTCTGAAAAATTTTGACGAAAGAAAATTCTCCTTTTGGTTCTCTTTAGATGCTACATCTTAAGACGTACACGCCACAACAATTCTTTTCGAGATACAACGTGTAGATACAAGCTAATTTTGTACTATGCGTTATTTCTTCTCGTAAAGAGTTTCCAATGCGTACGTATATGTCTTTACTCTGCAAAACTGTATTTCCTTATGAAGTGGTATTCTTACATATCCTTTCGAGAGAAAACTGTCCTGTGCCTTCTCTTTTGAGGCTACACACTTAGACATACACGCAACATGAAAGCTTTTCGACTTACAACGTGTTGTTTAGGAAAAACAAGATAATTTCGCACGATGCGGGATTTCCTTAAAACGTGATTTTCTGAAAAATTTTGACGAAAGAAAATTCTCCTATTGGTTCTCTTTAGATGCTACATGTTAAGACGTACACGCCACAACAATTCTTTTCGAGATACAACGTGTAGTTTTGGAGATACAAGCTAATTTTGTACTATGCGTTATTTCTTCTCGTAAAGAGTTACCAATGCGTACGTATATGTCTTTACTCTGCAAAACTGTATTTCCTTATGAAGTGGTATTCTTACATATCCTTTCGAGAGAAAACTGTCCTGTGCCTTCTCTTTTGAGGCTACACACTTAGACATACACGCAACATGAAAGCTTTTCGACTTACAACGTGTTGTTTAGGAAAAACAAGATAATTTCGCACGATGCGGGATTTCCTTAAAACGTGATTTTCTGAAAAATTTTGACGAAAGAAAATTCTCCTTTTGGTTCTCTTTAGATGCTACATGTTAAGACGTACACGCCACAACAATTCTTTTCGAGATACAACGTGTAGTTTTGGAGATACAAGCTAATTTTGTACTATGCGTTATTTCTTCTCGTAAAGAGTTTCCAATGCGTACGTATATGTCTTTACTCTGCAAAACTGTATTTCCTTATGAAGTGGTATTCTTACATATCCTTTCGAGAGAAAACTGTCCTGTGCCTTCTCTTTTGAGGCTACACACTTAGACACACACGCAACATGAAAGCTTTTCGACTTACAACGTGTTGTTTAGGAAAAACAAGATAATTTCGCACGATGCGGGATTTCCTTAAAACGTGATTTTCTGAAAAATTTTGACGAAAGAAAATTCGCCTTTTGGTTCTCTTTAGATGCTACATGTTAAGACGTACACGCCACAACAATTCTTTTCGAGATACAACGTGTAGTTTTGGAGATACAAGCTAATTTTGTACTATGCGTTATTTCTTCTCGTAAAGAGTTTCCAATGCGTACGTATATGTCTTTACGCTGCAAAACTGTATTTCCTTATGAAGTGGTATTCTTACATATCCTTTCGAGAGAAAACTGTCCTGTGCCTTCTCTTTTGAGGCTACACACTTAGACATACACGCAACATGAAAGCTTTTCGACTTACAACGTGTTGTTTAGGAAAAACAAGATAATTTCGCACGATGCGGGATTTCCTTAAAACGTGATTTTCTGAAAAATTTTGACGAAAGAAAATTCTCCTTTTGGTTCTCTTTAGATGCTACATGTTAAGACGTACACGCCACAACAATTCTTTTCGAGATACAACGTGTAGATACAAGCTAATTTTGTACTATGCGTTATTTCTTCTCGTAAAGAGTTTCCAATGCGTACGTATATGTCTTTACTCTGCAAAACTGTATTTCCTTATGAAGTGGTATTCTTACATATCCTTTCGAGAGAAAACTGTCCTGTGCCTTCTCTTTTGAGGCTACACACTTAGACATACACGCAACATGAAAGCTTTTCGACTTACAACGTGTTGTTTAGGAAAAACAAGATAATTTCGCACGATGCGGGATTTCCTTAAAACGTGATTTTCTGAAAAATTTTGACGAAAGAAAATTCTCCTATTGGTTCTCTTTAGATGCTACATGTTAAGACGTACACGCCACAACAATTCTTTTCGAGATACAACGTGTAGTTTTGGAGATACAAGCTAATTTTGTACTATGCGTTATTTCTTCTCGTAAAGAGTTACCAATGCGTACGTATATGTCTTTACTCTGCAAAACTGTATTTCCTTATGAAGTGGTATTCTTACATATCCTTTCGAGAGAAAACTGTCCTGTGCCTTCTCTTTTGAGGCTACACACTTAGACATACACGCAACATGAAAGCTTTTCGACTTACAACGTGTTGTTTAGGAAAAACAAGATAATTTCGCACGATGCGGGATTTCCTTAAAACGTGATTTTCTGAAAAATTTTGACGAAAGAAAATTCTCCTTTTGGTTCTCTTTAGATGCTACATGTTAAGACGTACACGCCACAACAATTCTTTTCGAGATACAACGTGTAGTTTTGGAGATACAAGCTAATTTTGTACTATGCGTTATTTCTTCTCGTAAAGAGTTTCCAATGCGTACGTATATGTCTTTACGCTGCAAAACTGTATTTCCTTATGAAGTGGTATTCTTACATATCCTTTCGAGAGAAAACTGTCCTGTGCCTTCTCTTTTGAGGCTACACACTTAGACATACACGCAACATGAAAGCTTTTCGACTTACAACGTGTTGTTTAGGAAAAACAAGATAATTTCGCACGATGCGGGATTTCCTTAAAACGTGATTTTCTGAAAAATTTTGACGAAAGAAAATTCTCCTTTTGGTTCTCTTTAGATGCTACATGTTAAGACGTACACGCCACAACAATTCTTTTCGAGATACAACGTGTAGATACAAGCTAATTTTGTACTATGCGTTATTTCTTCTCGTAAAGAGTTTCCAATGCGTACGTATATGTCTTTACTCTGCAAAACTGTATTTCCTTATGAAGTGGTATTCTTACATATCCTTTCGAGAGAAAACTGTCCTGTGCCTTCTCTTTTGAGGCTACACACTTAGACATACACGCAACATGAAAGCTTTTCGACTTACAACGTGTTGTTTAGGAAAAACAAGATAATTTCGCACGATGCGGGATTTCCTTAAAACGTGATTTTCTGAAAAATTTTGACGAAAGAAAATTCTCCCTTTGGTTCTCTTTAGATGCTACATCTTAAGACGTACACGCCACAACAATTCTTTTCGAGATACAACATGTAGTTTTGGAGATACAAGCTAATTTTGTACTATGCGTTATTTCTTCTCGTAAAGAGTTTCCAATGCGTACGTATATGTCTTTACTCTGCAAAACTGTATTTCCTTATGAAGTGGTATTCTTACATATCCTTTCGAGAGAAAACTGTCCTGTGCCTTCTCTTTTGAGGCTACACACTTAGACACACACGCAACATGAAAGCTTTTCGACTTACAACGTGTTGTTTAGGAAAAACAAGATAATTTCGCACGATGCGGGATTTCCTTAAAACGTGATTTTCTGAAAAATTTTGACGAAAGAAAATTCTCCTTTTGGTTCTCTTTAGATGCTACATCTTAAGACGTACACGCCACAACAATTCTTTTCGAGATACAACGTGTAGTTTTGGAGATACAAGCTAATTTTGTACTATGCGTTATTTCTTCTCGTAAAGAGTTTCCAATGCGTACGTATATGTCTTTACTCTGCAAAACTGTATTTCCTTATGAAGTGGTATTCTTACATATCCTTTCGAGAGAAAACTGTCCTGTGCCTTCTCTTTTGAGGCTACACACTTAGACATACACGCAACATGAAAGCTTTTCGACTTACAACGTGTTGTTTAGGAAAAACAAGATAATTTCGCACGATGCGGGATTTCCTTAAAACGTGATTTTCTGAAAAATTTTGACGAAAGAAAATTCTCCCTTTGGTTCTCTTTAGATGCTACATCTTAAGACGTACACGCCACAACAATTCTTTTCGAGATACATCATGTAGTTTTGGAGATACAAGCTAATTTTGTACTATGCGTTATTTCTTCTCGTAAAGAGTTTCCAATGCGTACGTATATGTCTTTACTCTGCAAAACTGTATTTCCTTATGAAGTGGTATTCTTACATATCCTTTCGAGAGAAAACTGTCCTGTGCCTTCTCTTTTGAGGCTACACACTTAGACACACACGCAACATGAAAGCTTTTCGACTTACAACGTGTTGTTTAGGAAAAACAAGATAATTTCGCACGATGCGGGATTTCCTTAAAACGTGATTTTCTGAAAAATTTTGACGAAAGAAAATTCTCCTTTTGGTTCTCTTTAGATGCTACATGTTAAGACGTACACGCCACAACAATTCTTTTCGAGATACAACGTGTAGTTTTGGAGATACAAGCTAATTTTGTACTATGCGTTATTTCTTCTCGTAAAGAGTTTCCAATGCGTACGTATATGTCTTTACGCTGCAAAACTGTATTTCCTTATGAAGTGGTATTCTTACATATCCTTTCGAGAGAAAACTGTCCTGTGCCTTCTCTTTTGAGGCTACACACTTAGACATACACGCAACATGAAAGCTTTTCGACTTACAACGTGTTGTTTAGGAAAAACAAGATAATTTCGCACGATGCGGGATTTCCTTAAAACGTGATTTTCTGAAAAATTTTGACGAAAGAAAATTCTCCTTTTGGTTCTCTTTAGATGCTACATGTTAAGACGTACACGCCACAACAATTCTTTTCGAGATACAACGTGTAGATACAAGCTAATTTTGTACTATGCGTTATTTCTTCTCGTAAAGAGTTTCCAATGCGTACGTATATGTCTTTACTCTGCAAAACTGTATTTCCTTATGAAGTGGTATTCTTACATATCCTTTCGAGAGAAAACTGTCCTGTGCCTTCTCTTTTGAGGCTACACACTTAGACATACACGCAACATGAAAGCTTTTCGACTTACAACGTGTTGTTTAGGAAAAACAAGATAATTTCGCACGATGCGGGATTTCCTTAAAACGTGATTTTCTGAAAAATTTTGACGAAAGAAAATTCTCCTATTGGTTCTCTTTAGATGCTACATGTTAAGACGTACACGCCACAACAATTCTTTTCGAGATACAACGTGTAGTTTTGGAGATACAAGCTAATTTTGTACTATGCGTTATTTCTTCTCGTAAAGAGTTACCAATGCGTACGTATATGTCTTTACTCTGCAAAACTGTATTTCCTTATGAAGTGGTATTCTTACATATCCTTTCGAGAGAAAACTGTCCTGTGCCTTCTCTTTTGAGGCTACACACTTAGACATACACGCAACATGAAAGCTTTTCGACTTACAACGTGTTGTTTAGGAAAAACAAGATAATTTCGCACGATGCGGGATTTCCTTAAAACGTGATTTTCTGAAAAATTTTGACGAAAGAAAATTCTCCTTTTGGTTCTCTTTAGATGCTACATGTTAAGACGTACACGCCACAACAATTCTTTTCGAGATACAACGTGTAGTTTTGGAGATACAAGCTAATTTTGTACTATGCGTTATTTCTTCTCGTAAAGAGTTTCCAATGCGTACGTATATGTCTTTACTCTGCAAAACTGTATTTCCTTATGAAGTGGTATTCTTACATATCCTTTCGAGAGAAAACTGTCCTGTGCCTTCTCTTTTGAGGCTACACACTTAGACACACACGCAACATGAAAGCTTTTCGACTTACAACGTGTTGTTTAGGAAAAACAAGATAATTTCGCACGATGCGGGATTTCCTTAAAACGTGATTTTCTGAAAAATTTTGACGAAAGAAAATTCGCCTTTTGGTTCTCTTTAGATGCTACATGTTAAGACGTACACGCCACAACAATTCTTTTCGAGATACAACGTGTAGTTTTGGAGATACAAGCTAATTTTGTACTATGCGTTATTTCTTCTCGTAAAGAGTTTCCAATGCGTACGTATATGTCTTTACGCTGCAAAACTGTATTTCCTTATGAAGTGGTATTCTTACATATCCTTTCGAGAGAAAACTGTCCTGTGCCTTCTCTTTTGAGGCTACACACTTAGACATACACGCAACATGAAAGCTTTTCGACTTACAACGTGTTGTTTAGGAAAAACAAGATAATTTCGCACGATGCGGGATTTCCTTAAAACGTGATTTTCTGAAAAATTTTGACGAAAGAAAATTCTCCTGTTGGTTCTCTTTAGATGCTACATGTTAAGACGTACACGCCACAACAATTCTTTCCGAGATACAACGTGTAGATACAAGCTAATTTTGTACTATGCGTTATTTCTTCTCGTAAAGAGTTTCCAATGCGTACGTATATGTCTTTACTCTGCAAAACTGTATTTCCTTATGAAGTGGTATTCTTACATATCCTTTCGAGAGAAAACTGTCCTGTGCCTTCTCTTTTGAGGCTACACACTTAGACATACACGCAACATGAAAGCTTTTCGACTTACAACGTGTTGTTTAGGAAAAACAAGATAATTTCGCACGATGCGGGATTTCCTTAAAACGTGATTTTCTGAAAAATTTTGACGAAAGAAAATTCTCCCTTTGGTTCTCTTT
The DNA here is from genome assembly GCF_947179515.1 of Apodemus sylvaticus. Lineage (NCBI taxonomy): Eukaryota > Metazoa > Chordata > Mammalia > Rodentia > Muridae > Apodemus > Apodemus sylvaticus. The sequence goes on along the minus strand of NW_026263103.1, from coordinate 326,805 downwards.
AGATGCTACATCTTAAGACGTACACGCCACAACAATTCTTTTCGAGATACAACATGTAGTTTTGGAGATACAAGCTAATTTTGTACTATGCGTTATTTCTTCTCGTAAAGAGTTTCCAATGCGTACGTATATGTCTTTACTCTGCAAAACTGTATTTCCTTATGAAGTGGTATTCTTACATATCCTTTCGAGAGAAAACTGTCCTGTGCCTTCTCTTTTGAGGCTACACACTTAGACACACACGCAACATGAAAGCTTTTCGACTTACAACGTGTTGTTTAGGAAAAACAAGATAATTTCGCACGATGCGGGATTTCCTTAAAACGTGATTTTCTGAAAAATTTTGACGAAAGAAAATTCTCCTTTTGGTTCTCTTTAGATGCTACATGTTAAGACGTACACGCCACAACAATTCTTTTCGAGATACAACGTGTAGTTTTGGAGATACAAGCTAATTTTGTACTATGCGTTATTTCTTCTCGTAAAGAGTTTCCAATGCGTACGTATATGTCTTTACGCTGCAAAACTGTATTTCCTTATGAAGTGGTATTCTTACATATCCTTTCGAGAGAAAACTGTCCTGTGCCTTCTCTTTTGAGGCTACACACTTAGACATACACGCAACATGAAAGCTTTTCGACTTACAACGTGTTGTTTAGGAAAAACAAGATAATTTCGCACGATGCGGGATTTCCTTAAAACGTGATTTTCTGAAAAATTTTGACGAAAGAAAATTCTCCTTTTGGTTCTCTTTAGATGCTACATGTTAAGACGTACACGCCACAACAATTCTTTTCGAGATACAACGTGTAGTTTTGGAGATACAAGCTAATTTTGTACTATGCGTTATTTCTTCTCGTAAAGAGTTTCCAATGCGTACGTATATGTCTTTACTCTGCAAAACTGTATTTCCTTATGAAGTGGTATTCTTACATATCCTTTCGAGAGAAAACTGTCCTGTGCCTTCTCTTTTGAGGCTACACACTTAGACATACACGCAACATGAAAGCTTTTCGACTTACAACGTGTTGTTTAGGAAAAACAAGATAATTTCGCACGATGCGGGATTTCCTTAAAACGTGATTTTCTGAAAAATTTTGACGAAAGAAAATTCTCCTTTTGGTTCTCTTTAGATGCTACATGTTAAGACGTACACGCCACAGCAATTCTTTTCGAGATACAACGTGTAGTTTTGGAGATACAAGCTAATTTTGTACTATGCGTTATTTCTTCTCGTAAGAGTTTCCAATGCGTACGTATATGTCTTTACGCTGCAAAACTGTATTTCCTTATGAAGTGGTATTCTTACATATCCTTTCGAGAGAAAACTGTCCTGTGCCTTCTCTTTTGAGGCTACACACTTAGACATACACGCAACATGAAAGCTTTTCGACTTACAACGTGTTGTTTAGGAAAAACAAGATAATTTCGCACGATGCGGGATTTCCTTAAAACGTGATTTTCTGAAAAATTTTGACGAAAGAAAATTCTCCTTTTGGTTCTCTTTAGATGCTACATGTTAAGACGTACACGCCACAACAATTCTTTTCGAGATACAACGTGTAGTTTTGGAGATACAAGCTAATTTTGTACTATGCGTTATTTCTTCTCATAAAGAGTTTCCAATGCGTACGTATATGTCTTTACGCTGCAAAACTGTATTTCCTTATGAAGTGGTATTCTTACATATCCTTTCGAGAGAAAACTGTCCTGTGCCTTCTCTTTTGAGGCTACACACTTAGACATACACGCAACATGGAAGCTTTTCGAATTACAACGTGTTGTTTAGGAAAAACAAGATAATTTCGCACGATGCGGGATTTCCTTAAAACGTGATTTTCTGAAAAATTTTGACGAAAGAAAATTCTCCTTTTGGTTCTCTTTAGATGCTACATGTTAAGACGTACACGCCACAACAATTCTTTTCGAGATACAACGTGTAGATACAAGCTAATTTTGTACTATGCGTTATTTCTTCTCGTAAAGAGTTTCCAATGCGTACGTATATGTCTTTACTCTGCAAAACTGTATTTCCTTATGAAGTGGTATTCTTACATATCCTTTCGAGAGAAAACTGTCCTGTGCCTTCTCTTTTGAGGCTACACACTTAGACATACACGCAACATGAAAGCTTTTCGACTTACAACGTGTTGTTTAGGAAAAACAAGATAATTTCGCACGATGCGGGATTTCCTTAAAACGTGATTTTCTGAAAAATTTTGACGAAAGAAAATTCTCCCTTTGGTTCTCTTTAGATGCTACATCTTAAGACGTACACGCCACAACAATTCTTTTCGAGATACAACATGTAGTTTTGGAGATACAAGCTAATTTTGTACTATGCGTTATTTCTTCTCGTAAAGAGTATCCAATGCGTACGTATATGTCTTTACTCTGCAAAACTGTATTTCCTTATGAAGTGGTATTCTTACATATCCTTTCGAGAGAAAACTGTCCTGTGCCTTCTCTTTTGAGGCTACACACTTAGACATACACGCAACATGAAAGCTTTTCGACTTACAACGTGTTGTTTAGGAAAAACAAGATAATTTCGCACGATGCGGGATTTCCTTAAAACGTGATTTTCTGAAAAATTTTGACGAAAGAAAATTCACCTTTTGGTTCTCTTTAGATGCTACATGTTAAGGCGTACACGCCACAACAATTCTTTTCGAGATACAACGTGTAGTTTTGGAGATACAAGCTAATTTTGTACTATGCGTTATTTCTTCTCGTAAAGAGTTTCCAATGCGTACGCATATGTCTTTACTCTGCAAAACTTTATTTCCTTATGAAGTGGTATTCTTACATATCCTTTCGAGAGAAAACTGTCCTGTGCCTTCTCTTTTGAGGCTACACACTTAGACATACACGCAACATGAAAGCTTTTCGACTTACAACGTGTTGTTTAGGAAAAACAAGATAATTTCGCACGATGCGGGATTTCCTTAAAACGTGATTTTCTGAAAAATTTTGACGAAAGAAAATTCTCCTTTTGGTTCTCTTTAGATGCTACATGTTAAGACGTACACGCCACAACAATTCTTTTCGAGATACAACGTGTAGTTTTGGAGATACAAGCTAATTTTGTACTATGCGTTATTTCTTCTCGTAAAGAGTTTCCAATGCGTACGTATATGTCTTTACTCTGCAAAACTGTATTTCCTTATGAAGTGGTATTCTTACATATCCTTTCGAGAGAAAACTGTCCTGTGCCTTCTCTTTTGAGGCTACACACTTAGACATACACGCAACATGAAAGCTTTTCGACTTACAACGTGTTGTTTAGGAAAAACAAGATAATTTCGCACGATGCGGGATTTCCTTAAAACGTGATTTTCTGAAAAATTTTGACGAAAGAAAATTCTCCTTTTGGTTCTCTTTAGATGCTACATGTTAAGACGTACACGCCACAGCAATTCTTTTCGAGATACAACGTGTAGTTTTGGAGATACAAGCTAATTTTGTACTATGCGTTATTTCTTCTCGTAAAGAGTTTCCAATGCGTACGTATATGTCTTTACGCTGCAAAACTGTATTTCCTTATGAAGTGGTATTCTTACATATCTTTTCGAGAGAAAACTGTCCTGTGCCTTCTCTTTTGAGGCTACACACTTAGACAAACACGCAACATGAAAGCTTTTCGACTTACAACGTGTTGTTTAGGAAAAACAAGATAATTTCGCAAGATGCGGGATTTCCTTAAAACGTGATTTTCTAAAAAATTTTGACGAAAGAAAATTCTCCTTTTGGTTCTCTTTAGATGCTACATGTTAAGACGTACACGCCACAACAATTCTTTTCGAGATACAACGTGTAGTTTTGGAGATACAAGCTAATTTTGTACTATGCGTTATTTCTTCTCGTAAAGAGTTTCCAATGCGTACGTATATGTCTTTACGCTGCAAAACTGTATTTCCTTATGAAGTGGTATTCTTACATATCCTTTCGAGAGAAAACTGTCCTGTGCCTTCTCTTTTGAGGCTACACACTTAGACATACACGCAACATGAAAGCTTTTCGACTTACAACGTGTTGTTTAGGAAAAACAAGATAATTTCGCACGATGCGGGATTTCCTTAAAACGTGATTTTCTGAAAAATTTTGACGAAAGAAAATTCTCCTTTTGGTTCTCTTTAGATGCTACATGTTAAGACGTACACGCCACAACAATTCTTTTCGAGATACAACGTGTAGTTTTGGAGATACAAGCTAATTTTGTACTATGCGTTATTTCTTCTCGTAAAGAGTTTCCAATGCGTACGTATATGTCTTTACTCTGCAAAACTGTATTTCCTTATGAAGTGGTATTCTTACATATCCTTTCGAGAGAAAACTGTCCTGTGCCTTCTCTTTTGAGGCTACACACTTAGACATACACGCAACATGAAAGCTTTTCGACTTACAACGTGTTGTTTAGGAAAAACAAGATAATTTCGCACGATGCGGGATTTCCTTAAAACGTGATTTTCTGAAAAATTTTGACGAAAGAAAATTCTCCTTTTGGTTGTCTTTAGATGCTACATGTTAAGACGTACACGCCACAACAATTCTTTTCGAGATACAACGTGTAGTTTTGGAGATACAAGCTAATTTTGTACTATGCGTTATTTCTTCTCGTAAAGAGTTTCCAATGCGTACGTATATGTCTTTACTCTGCAAAACTGTATTTCCTTATGAAGTGGTATTCTTACATATCCTTTCGAGAGAAAACTGTCCTGTGCCTTCTCTTTTGAGGCTACACACTTAGACATACACGCAACATGAAAGCTTTTCGACTTACAACGTGTTGTTTAGGAAAAACAAGATAATTTCGCACGATGCGGGATTTCCTTAAAACGTGATTTTCTGAAAAATTTTGACGAAAGAAAATTCTCCTTTTGGTTCTCTTTAGATGCTACATGTTAAGACGTACACGCCACAACAATTCTTTTCGAGATACAACGTGTAGTTTTGGAGATACAAGCTAATTTTGTACTATGCGTTATTTCTTCTCGTAAAGAGTTTCCAATGCGTATGTATATGTCTTTACTCTGCAAAACTGTATTTCCTTATGAAGTGGTATTCTTACATATCCTTTCGAGAGAAAACTGTCCTGTGCCTTCTCTTTTGAGGCTACACACTTAGACATACACGCAACATGAAAGCTTTTCGACTTACAACGTGTTGTTTAGGAAAAACAAGATAATTTCGCACGATGCGGGATTTCCTTAAAACGTGATTTTCTGAAAAATTTTGACGAAAGAAAATTCTCCTTTTGGTTGTCTTTAGATGCTACATGTTAAGACGTACACGCCACAGCAATTCTTTTCGAGATACAACGTGTAGTTTTGGAGATACAAGCTAATTTTGTACTATGCGTTATTTCTTCTCGTAAAGAGTTTCCAATGCGTACGTATATGTCTTTACTCTGCAAAACTGTATTTCCTTATGAAGTGGTATTCTTACATATCCTTTCGAGAGAAAACTGTCCTGTGCCTTCTCTTTTGAGGCTACACACTTAGACATACACGCAACATGAAAGCTTTTCGACTTACAACGTGTTGTTTAGGAAAAACAAGATAATTTCGCACGATGCGGGATTTCCTTAAAACGTGATTTTCTGAAAAATTTTGACGAAAGAAAATTCTCCTTTTGGTTCTCTTTAGATGCTACATGTTAAGACGTACACGCCACAACAATTCTTTTCGAGATACAACGTGTAGTTTTGGAGATACAAGCTAATTTTTTACTATGCGTTATTTCTTCTCGTAAAGATTTTCCAATGCGTACCTATATGTCTTTACTCTGCAAAGCTGTATTTCCTTATGAAGTGGTATTCTTACATATCCTTTCGAGAGAAAACTGTCCTGTGCCTTCTCTTTTGAGGCTACACACTTAGACATACACGCAACATGAAAGCTTTTCGACTTACAACGTGTTGTTTAGGAAAAACAAGATAATTTCGCACGATGCGGGATTTCCTTAAAACGTGATTTTCTGAAAAATTTTGACGAAAGAAAATTCTCCTTTTGGTTCTCTTTAGATGCTACATGTTAAGACGTACACGCCACAACAATTCTTTTCGAGATACAACGTGTAGTTTTGGAGATACAAGCTAATTTTGTACTATGCGTTATTTCTTCTCGTAAAGAGTTTCCAATGCGTACGTATATGTCTTTACTCTGCAAAACTGTATTTCCTTATGAAGTGGTATTCTTACATATCCTTTCGAGAGAAAACTGTCCTGTGCCTTCTCTTTTGAGGCTACACAGTTAGACATACACGCAACATGAAAGCTTTTCGACTTACAACGTGTTGTTTAGGAAAAACAAGATAATTTCGCACGATGCGGGATTTCCTTAAAACGTGATTTTCTGAAAAATTTTGACGAAAGAAAATTCTCCTTTTGGTTCTCTTTAGATGCTACATGTTAAGACGTACACGCCACAGCAATTCTTTTCGAGATACAACGTGTAGTTTTGGAGATACAAGCTAATTTTGTACTATGCGTTATTTCTTCTCGTAAAGAGTTTCCAATGCGTACGTATATGTCTTTACTCTGCAAAACTGTATTTCCTTATGAAGTGGTATTCTTACATATCCTTTCGAGAGAAAACTGTCCTGTGCCTTCTCTTTTGAGGCTACACACTTAGACATACACGCAACATGAAAGCTTTTCGACTTACAACGTGTTGTTTAGGAAAAACAAGATAATTTCGCACGATGCGGGATTTCCTTAAAACGTGATTTTCTGAAAAATTTTGACGAAAGAAAATTCTCCTTTTGGTTCTCTTTAGATGCTACATGTTAAGACGTACACGCCACAACAATTCTTTTCGAGATACAACGTGTAGTTTTGGAGATACAAGCTAATTTTGTACTATGCGTTATTTCTTCTCGTAAAGAGTTTCCAATGCGTACGTATATGTCTTTACTCTGCAAAACTGTATTTCCTTATGAAGTGGTATTCTTACATATCCTTTCGAGAGAAAACTGTCCTGTGCCTTCTCTTTTGAGGCTACACACTTAGACATACACGCAACATGAAAGCTTTTCGACTTACAACGTGTTGTTTAGGAAAAACAAGATAATTTCGCACGATGCGGGATTTCCTTAAAACGTGATTTTCTGAAAAATTTTGACGAAAGAAAATTCTCCTTTTGGTTCTCTTTAGATGCTACATGTTAAGACGTACACGCCACAACAATTCTTTTCGAGATACAACGTGTAGTTTTGGAGATACAAGCTAATTTTGTACTATGCGTTATTTCTTCTCGTAAAGAGTTTCCAATGCGTACGTATATGTCTTTACGCTGCAAAACTGTATTTCCTTATGAAGTGGTATTCTTACATATCCTTTCGAGAGAAAACTGTCCTGTGCCTTCTCTTTTGAGGCTACACACTTAGACATACACGCAACATGAAAGCTTTTCGACTTACAACGTGTTGTTTAGGAAAAACAAGATAATTTCGCACGATGCGGGATTTCCTTAAAACGTGATTTTCTGAAAAATTTTGACGAAAGAAAATTCTCCTTTTGGTTCTCTTTAGATGCTACATGTTAAGACGTACACGCCACAACAATTCTTTTCGAGATACAACGTGTAGTTTTGGAGATACAAGCTAATTTTGTACTATGCGTTATTTCTTCTCGTAAAGAGTTTCCAATGCGTACGTATATGTCTTTACGCTGCAAAACTGTATTTCCTTATGAAGTGGTATTCTTACATATCCTTTCGAGAGAAAACTGTCCTGTGCCTTCTCTTTTGAGGCTACACACTTAGACATACACGCAACATGAAAGCTTTTCGACTTACAACGTGTTGTTTAGGAAAAACAAGATAATTTCGCACGATGCGGGATTTCCTTAAAACGTGATTTTCTGAAAAATTTTGACGAAAGAAAATTCTCCTTTTGGTTCTCTTTAGATGCTACATGTTAAGACGTACACGCCACAACAATTCTTTTCGAGATACAACGTGTAGATACAAGCTAATTTTGTACTATGCGTTATTTCTTCTCGTAAAGAGTTTCCAATGCGTACGTATATGTCTTTACTCTGCAAAACTGTATTTCCTTATGAAGTGGTATTCTTACATATCCTTTCGAGAGAAAACTGTCCTGTGCCTTCTCTTTTGAGGCTACACACTTAGACATACACGCAACATGAAAGCTTTTCGACTTACAACGTGTTGTTTAGGAAAAACAAGATAATTTCGCACGATGCGGGATTTCCTTAAAACGTGATTTTCTGAAAAATTTTGACGAAAGAAAATTCTCCTTTTGGTTCTCTTTAGATGCTACATGTTAAGACGTACACGCCACAACAATTCTTTTCGAGATACAACGTGTAGTTTTGGAGATACAAGCTAATTTTGTACTATGCGTTATTTCTTCTCGTAAAGAGTTTCCAATGCGTACGTATATGTCTTTACTCTGCAAAACTGTATTTCCTTATGAAGTGGTATTCTTACATATCCTTTCGAGAGAAAACTGTCCTGTGCCTTCTCTTTTGAGGCTACACACTTAGACATACACGCAACATGAAAGCTTTTCGACTTACAACGTGTTGTTTAGGAAAAACAAGATAATTTCGCACGATGCGGGATTTCCTTAAAACGTGATTTTCTGAAAAATTTTGACGAAAGAAAATTCTCCTTTTGGTTCTCTTTAGATGCTACATGTTAAGACGTACACGCCACAACAATTCTTTTCGAGATACAACGTGTAGTTTTGGAGATACAAGCTAATTTTTTACTATGCGTCATTTCTTCTCGTAAAGAGTTTCCAATGCGTACGTATATGTCTTTACGCTGCAAAACTGTATTTCCTTATGAAGTGGTATTCTTACATATCCTTTCGAGAGAAAACTGTCCTGTGCCTTCTCTTTTGAGGCTACACACTTAGACATACACGCAACATGAAAGCTTTTCGACTTACAACGTGTTGTTTAGGAAAAACAAGATAATTTCGCACGATGCGGGATTTCCTTAAAACGTGATTTTCTGAAAAATTTTGACGAAAGAAAATTCTCCTTTTGGTTCTCTTTAGATGCTACATGTTAAGACGTACACGCCACAACAATTCTTTTCGAGATACAACGTGTAGTTTTGGAGATACAAGCTAATTTTGTACTATGCGTTATTTCTTCTCGTAAAGAGTTTCCAATGCGTACGTATATGTCTTTACGCTGCAAAACTGTATTTCCTTATGAAGTGGTATTCTTACATATCCTTTCGAGAGAAAACTGTCCTGTGCCTTCTCTTTTGAGGCTACACACTTAGACATACACGCAACATGAAAGCTTTTCGACTTACAACGTGTTGTTTAGGAAAAACAAGATAATTTCGCACGATGCGGGATTTCCTTAAAACGTGATTTTCTGAAAAATTTTGACGAAAGAAAATTCTCCTTTTGGTTCTCTTTAGATGCTACATGTTAAGACGTACACGCCACAACAATTCTTTTCGAGATACAACGTGTAGATACAAGCTAATTTTGTACTATGCGTTATTTCTTCTCGTAAAGAGTTTCCAATGCGTACGTATATGTCTTTACTCTGCAAAACTGTATTTCCTTATGAAGTGGTATTCTTACATATCCTTTCGAGAGAAAACTGTCCTGTGCCTTCTCTTTTGAGGCTACACACTTAGACATACACGCAACATGAAAGCTTTTCGACTTACAACGTGTTGTTTAGGAAAAACAAGATAATTTCGCACGATGCGGGATTTCCTTAAAACGTGATTTTCTGAAAAATTTTGACGAAAGAAAATTCTCCTTTTGGTTCTCTTTAGATGCTACATGTTAAGACGTACACGCCACAACAATTCTTTTCGAGATACAACGTGTAGTTTTGGAGATACAAGCTAATTTTGTACTATGCGTTATTTCTTCTCGTAAAGAGTTACCAATGCGTACGTATATGTCTTTACTCTGCAAAACTGTATTTCCTTATGAAGTGGTATTCTTACATATCCTTTCGAGAGAAAACTGTCCTGTGCCTTCTCTTTTGAGGCTACACACTTAGACATACACGCAACATGAAAGCTTTTCGACTTACAACGTGTTGTTTAGGAAAAACAAGATAATTTCGCACGATGCGGGATTTCCTTAAAACGTGATTTTCTGAAAAATTTTGACGAAAGAAAATTCTCCTTTTGGTTCTCTTTAGATGCTACATGTTAAGACGTACACGCCACAACAATTCTTTTCGAGATACAACGTGTAGTTTTGGAGATACAAGCTAATTTTGTACTATGCGTTATTTCTTCTCGTAAAGAGTTTCCAATGCGTACGTATATGTCTTTACGCTGCAAAACTGTATTTCCTTATGAAGTGGTATTCTTACATATCCTTTCGAGAGAAAACTGTCCTGTGCCTTCTCTTTTGAGGCTACACACTTAGACATACACGCAACATGAAAGCTTTTCGACTTACAACGTGTTGTTTAGGAAAAACAAGATAATTTCGCACGATGCGGGATTTCCTTAAAACGTGATTTTCTGAAAAATTTTGACGAAAGAAAATTCTCCTTTTGGTTCTCTTTAGATGCTACATGTTAAGACGTACACGCCACAACAATTCTTTTCGAGATACAACGTGTAGTTTTGGAGATACAAGCTAATTTTGTACTATGCGTTATTTCTTCTCGTAAAGAGTTTCCAATGCGTATGTATATGTCTTTACTCTGCAAAACTGTATTTCCTTATGAAGTGGTATTCTTACATATCCTTTCGAGAGAAAACTGTCCTGTGCCTTCTCTTTTGAGGCTACACACTTAGACATACACGCAACATGAAAGCTTTTCGACTTACAACGTGTTGTTTAGGAAAAACAAGATAATTTCGCACGATGCGGGATTTCCTTAAAACGTGATTTTCTGAAAAATTTTGACGAAAGAAAATTCTCCTTTTGGTTGTCTTTAGATGCTACATGTTAAGACGTACACGCCACAACAATTCTTTTCGAGATACAACGTGTAGTTTTGGAGATACAAGCTAATTTTGTACTATGCGTTATTTCTTCTCGTAAAGAGTTTCCAATGCGTACGTATATGTCTTTACTCTGCAAAACTGTATTTCCTTATGAAGTGGTATTCTTACATATCCTTTCGAGAGAAAACTGTCCTGTGCCTTCTCTTTTGAGGCTACACACTTAGACATACACGCAACATGAAAGCTTTTCGACTTACAACGTGTTGTTTAGGAAAAACAAGATAATTTCGCACGATGCGGGATTTCCTTAAAACGTGATTTTCTGAAAAATTTTGACAAAAGAAAATTCTCCTTTTGGTTCTCTTTAGATGCTACATGTTAAGACGTACACGCCACAACAATTCTTTTCGAGATACAACGTGTAGTTTTGGAGATACAAGCTAATTTTGTACTATGCGTTATTTCTTCTCGTAAAGAGTTTCCAATGCATACGTATATGTCTTTACTCTGCAAAACTGTATTTCCTTATGAAGTGGTATTCTTACATATCCTTTCGAGAGAAAACTGTCCTGTGCCTTCTCTTTTGAGGCTACACACTTAGACATACACGCAACATGAAAGCTTTTCGACTTACAACGTGTTGTTTAGGAAAAACAAGATAATTTCGCACGATGCGGGATTTCCTTAAAACGTGATTTTCTGAAAAATTTTGACGAAAGAAAATTCTCCTTTTGGTTCTCTTTAGATGCTACATGTTAAGACGTACACGCCACAACAATTCTTTTCGAGATACAACGTGTAGTTTTGGAGATACAAGCTAATTTTGTACTATGCGTTATTTCTTCTCGTAAAGATTTTCCAATGCGTACCTATATGTCTTTACTCTGCAAAGCTGTATTTCCTTATGAAGTGGTATTCTTACATATCCTTTCGAGAGAAAACTGTCCTGTGCCTTCTCTTTTGAGGCTACACACTTAGACATACACGCAACATGAAAGCTTTTCGACTTACAACGTGTTGTTTAGGAAAAACAAGATAATTTCGCACGATGCGGGATTTCCTTAAAACGTGATTTTCTGAAAAATTTTGACGAAAGAAAATTCGCCTTTTGGTTCTCTTTAGATGCTACATGTTAAGACGTACACGCCACAACAATTCTTTTCGAGATACAACGTGTAGTTTTGGAGATACAAGCTAATTTTGTACTATGCGTTATTTCTTCTCGTAAAGAGTTTCCAATGCGTACGTATATGTCTTTACGCTGCAAAACTGTATTTCCTTATGAAGTGGTATTCTTACATATCCTTTCGAGAGAAAACTGTCCTGTGCCTTCTCTTTTGAGGCTACACACTTAGACATACACGCAACATGAAAGCTTTTCGACTTACAACGTGTTGTTTAGGAAAAACAAGATAATTTCGCACGATGCGGGATTTCCTTAAAACGTGATTTTCTGAAAAATTTTGACGAAAGAAAATTCTCCTTTTGGTTCTCTTTAGATGCTACATGTTAAGACGTACACGCCACAACAATTCTTTTCGAGATACAACGTGTAGTTTTGGAGATACAAGCTAATTTTGTACTATGCGTTATTTCTTCTCGTAAGAGTTTCCAATGCGTACGTATATGTCTTTACGCTGCAAAACTGTATTTCCTTATGAAGTGGTATTCTTACATATCCTTTCGAGAGAAAACTGTCCTGTGCCTTCTCTTTTGAGGCTACACACTTAGACATACACGCAACATGAAAGCTTTTCGACTTACAACGTGTTGTTTAGGAAAAACAAGATAATTTCGCACGATGCGGGATTTCCTTAAAACGTGATTTTCTGAAAAATTTTGACGAAAGAAAATTCTCCTTTTGGTTCTCTTTAGATGCTACATGTTAAGACGTACACGCCACAACAATTCTTTTCGAGATACAACGTGTAGTTTTGGAGATACAAGCTAATTTTGTACTATGCGTTATTTCTTCTCGTAAAGAGTTTCCAATGCGTACGTATATGTCTTTACTCTGCAAAACTGTATTTCCTTATGAAGTGGTATTCTTACATATCCTTTCGAGAGAAAACTGTCCTGTGCCTTCTCTTTTGAGGCTACACAGTTAGACATACACGCAACATGAAAGCTTTTCGACTTACAACGTGTTGTTTAGGAAAAACAAGATAATTTCGCACGATGCGGGATTTCCTTAAAACGTGATTTTCTGAAAAATTTTGACGAAAGAAAATTCTCCTTTTGGTTCTCTTTAGATGCTACATGTTAAGACGTACACGCCACAACAATTCTTTTCGAGATACAACGTGTAGTTTTGGAGATACAAGCTAATTTTGTACTATGCGTCATTTCTTCTCGTAAAGAGTTTCCAATGCGTACGTATATGTCTTTACTCTGCAAAACTGTATTTCCTTATGAAGTGGTATTCTTACATATCCTTTCGAGAGAAAACTGTCCTGTGCCTTCTCTTTTGAGGCTACACACTTAGACATACACGCAACATGAAAGCTTTTCGACTTACAACGTGTTGTTTAGGAAAAACAAGATAATTTCGCACGATGCGGGATTTCCTTAAAACGTGATTTTCTGAAAAATTTTGACGAAAGAAAATTCTCCTTTTGGTTCTCTTTAGATGCTACATGTTAAGACGTACACGCCACAACAATTCTTTTCGAGATACAACGTGTAGATACAAGCTAATTTTGTACTATGCGTTATTTCTTCTCGTAAAGAGTTTCCAATGCGTACGTATATGTCTTTACTCTGCAAAACTGTATTTCCTTATGAAGTGGTATTCTTACATATCCTTTCGAGAGAAAACTGTCCTGTGCCTTCTCTTTTGAGGCTACACACTTAGACATACACGCAACATGAAAGCTTTTCGACTTACAACGTGTTGTTTAGGAAAAACAAGATAATTTCGCACGATGCGGGATTTCCTTAAAACGTGATTTTCTGAAAAATTTTGACGAAAGAAAATTCTCCTTTTGGTTCTCTTTAGATGCTACATGTTAAGACGTACACGCCACAACAATTCTTTTCGAGATACAACGTGTAGTTTTGGAGATACAAGCTAATTTTGTACTATGCGTTATTTCTTCTCATAAAGAGTTTCCAATGCGTACGTATATGTCTTTACTCTGCAAAACTGTATTTCCTTATGAAGTGGTATTCTTACATAGCCTTTCGAGAGAAAACTGTCCTGTGCCTTCTCTTTTGAGGCTACACACTTAGACATACACGCAACATGAAAGCTTTTCGACTTACAACGTGTTGTTTAGGAAAAACAAGATAATTTCGCACGATGCGGGATTTCCTTAAAACGTGATTTTCTGAAAAATTTTGACGAAAGAAAATTCTCCTTTTGGTTCTCTTTAGATGCTACATGTTAAGACGTACACGCCACAACAATTCTTTTCGAGATACAACGTGTAGTTTTGGAGATACAAGCTAATTTTGTACTATGCGTTATTTCTTCTCGTAAAGAGTTTCCAATGCGTATGTATATGTCTTTACGCTGCAAAACTGTATTTCCTTATGAAGTGGTATTCTTACATATCCTTTCGAGAGAAAACTGTCCTGTGCCTTCTCTTTTGAGGCTACACACTTAGACATACACGCAACATGAAAGCTTTTCGACTTACAACGTGTTGTTTAGGAAAAACAAGATAATTTCGCACGATGCGGGATTTCCTTAAAACGTGATTTTCTGAAAAATTTTGACGAAAGAAAATTCTCCTTTTGGTTCTCTTTAGATGCTACATGTTAACACGTACACGCCACAACAATTCTTTTCGAGATACAACGTGTAGTTTTGGAGATACAAGCTAATTTTGTACTATGCGTTATTTCTTCTCGTAAAGAGTTTCCAATGCGTACGTATATGTCTTTACGCTGCAAAACTGTATTTCCTTATGAAGTGGTATTCTTACATATCCTTTCGAGAGAAAACTGTCCTGTGCCTTCTCTTTTGAGGCTACACACTTAGACATACACGCAACATGAAAGCTTTTCGACTTACAACGTGTTGTTTAGGAAAAACAAGATAATTTCGCACGATGCGGGATTTCCTTAAAACGTGATTTTCTGAAAAATTTTGACGAAAGAAAATTCTCCTTTTGGTTCTCTTTAGATGCTACATGTTAAGACGTACACGCCACAACAATTCTTTTCGAGATACAACGTGTAGTTTTGGAGATACAAGCTAATTTTGTACTATGCGTTATTTCTTCTCGTAAGAGTTTCCAATGCGTACGTATATGTCTTTACGCTGCAAAACTGTATTTCCTTATGAAGTGGTATTCTTACATATCCTTTCGAGAGAAAACTGTCCTGTGCCTTCTCTTTTGAGGCTACACACTTAGACATACACGCAACATGAAAGCTTTTCGACTTACAACGTGTTGTTTAGGAAAAACAAGATAATTTCGCACGATGCGGGATTTCCTTAAAACGTGATTTTCTGAAAAATTTTGACGAAAGAAAATTCTCCTTTTGGTTCTCTTTAGATGCTACATGTTAAGACGTACACGCCACAACAATTCTTTTCGAGATACAACGTGTAGTTTTGGAGATACAAGCAAATTTTGTACTATGCGTTATTTCTTCTCGTAAAGAGTTTCCAATGCGTACGTATATGTCTTTACTCTGCAAAACTGTATTTCCTTATGAAGTGGTATTCTTACATATCCTTTCGAGAGAAAACTGTCCTGTGCCTTCTCTTTTGAGGCTACACAGTTAGACATACACGCAACATGAAAGCTTTTCGACTTACAACGTGTTGTTTAGGAAAAACAAGATAATTTCGCACGATGCGGGATTTCCTTAAAACGTGATTTTCTGAAAAATTTTGACGAAAGAAAATTCTCCTTTTGGTTCTCTTTAGATGCTACATGTTAAGACGTACACGCCACAACAATTCTTTTCGAGATACAACGTGTAGTTTTGGAGATACAAGCTAATTTTGTACTATGCGTCATTTCTTCTCGTAAAGAGTTTCCAATGCGTACGTATATGTCTTTACTCTGCAAAACTGTATTTCCTTATGAAGTGGTATTCTTACATATCCTTTCGAGAGAAAACTGTCCTGTGCCTTCTCTTTTGAGGCTACACACTTAGACATACACGCAACATGAAAGCTTTTCGACTTACAACGTGTTGTTTAGGAAAAACAAGATAATTTCGCACGATGCGGGATTTCCTTAAAACGTGATTTTCTGAAAAATTTTGACGAAAGAAAATTCTCCTTTTGGTTCTCTTTAGATGCTACATGTTAAGACGTACACGCCACAACAATTCTTTTCGAGATACAACGTGTAGATACAAGCTAATTTTGTACTATGCGTTATTTCTTCTCGTAAAGAGTTTCCAATGCGTACGTATATGTCTTTACTCTGCAAAACTGTATTTCCTTATGAAGTGGTATTCTTACATATCCTTTCGAGAGAAAACTGTCCTGTGCCTTCTCTTTTGAGGCTACACACTTAGACATACACGCAACATGAAAGCTTTTCGACTTACAACGTGTTGTTTAGGAAAAACAAGATAATTTCGCACGATGCGGGATTTCCTTAAAACGTGATTTTCTGAAAAATTTTGACGAAAGAAAATTCTCCTTTTGGTTCTCTTTAGATGCTACATGTTAAGACGTACACGCCACAACAATTCTTTTCGAGATACAACGTGTAGTTTTGGAGATACAAGCTAATTTTGTACTATGCGTTATTTCTTCTCATAAAGAGTTTCCAATGCGTACGTATATGTCTTTACTCTGCAAAACTGTATTTCCTTATGAAGTGGTATTCTTACATAGCCTTTCGAGAGAAAACTGTCCTGTGCCTTCTCTTTTGAGGCTACACACTTAGACATACACGCAACATGAAAGCTTTTCGACTTACAACGTGTTGTTTAGGAAAAACAAGATAATTTCGCACGATGCGGGATTTCCTTAAAACGTGATTTTCTGAAAAATTTTGACGAAAGAAAATTCTCCTTTTGGTTCTCTTTAGATGCTACATGTTAAGACGTACACGCCACAACAATTCTTTTCGAGATACAACGTGTAGTTTTGGAGATACAAGCTAATTTTGTACTATGCGTTATTTCTTCTCGTAAAGAGTTTCCAATGCGTATGTATATGTCTTTACGCTGCAAAACTGTATTTCCTTATGAAGTGGTATTCTTACATATCCTTTCGAGAGAAAACTGTCCTGTGCCTTCTCTTTTGAGGCTACACACTTAGACATACACGCAACATGAAAGCTTTTCGACTTACAACGTGTTGTTTAGGAAAAACAAGATAATTTCGCACGATGCGGGATTTCCTTAAAACGTGATTTTCTGAAAAATTTTGACGAAAGAAAATTCTCCTTTTGGTTCTCTTTAGATGCTACATGTTAACACGTACACGCCACAACAATTCTTTTCGAGATACAACGTGTAGTTTTGGAGATACAAGCTAATTTTGTACTATGCGTTATTTCTTCTCGTAAAGAGTTTCCAATGCGTACGTATATGTCTTTACGCTGCAAAACTGTATTTCCTTATGAAGTGGTATTCTTACATATCCTTTCGAGAGAAAACTGTCCTGTGCCTTCTCTTTTGAGGCTACACACTTAGACATACACGCAACATGAAAGCTTTTCGACTTACAACGTGTTGTTTAGGAAAAACAAGATAATTTCGCACGATGCGGGATTTCCTTAAAACGTGATTTTCTGAAAAATTTTGAAGAAAGAAAATTCTCCTTTTGGTTCTCTTTAGATGCTACATGTTAAGACGTACACGCCACAACAATTCTTTTCGAGATACAACATGTAGTTTTGGAGATACAAGCTAATTTTGTACTATGCGTTATTTCTTCTCGTAAAGAGTTTCCAATGCGTACGTATATGTCTTTACTCTGCAAAACTGTATTTCCTTATGAAGTGGTATTCTTACATATCCTTTCGAGAGAAAACTGTCCTGTGCCTTCTCTTTTGAGGCTACACACTTAGACAAACACGCAACATGAAAGCTTTTCGACTTACAACGTGTTGTTTAGGAAAAACAAGATAATTTCGCACGATGCGGGATTTCCTTAAAACGTGATTTTCTAAAAAATTTTGACGAAAGAAAATTCTCCTTTTGGTTCTCTTTAGATGCTACATGTTAAGACGTACACGCCACAACAATTCTTTTCGAGATACAACGTGTAGTTTTGGAGATACAAGCTAATTTTGTACTATGCGTTATTTCTTCTCGTAAAGAGTTTCCAATGCGTACGTATATGTCTTTACGCTGCAAAACTGTATTTCCTTATGAAGTGGTATTCTTACATAACCTTTCGAGAGAAAACTGTCCTGTGCCTTCTCTTTTGAGGCTACACACTTAGACATACACGCAACATGAAAGCTTTTCGACTTACAACGTGTTGTTTAGGAAAAACAAGATAATTTCGCACGATGCGGGATTTCCTTAAAACGTGATTTTCTGAAAAATTTTGACGAAAGAAAATTCTCCTTTTGGTTCTCTTTAGATGCTACATGTTAAGACGTACACGCCACAACAATTCTTTTCGAGATACAACGTGTAGTTTTGGAGATACAAGCTAATTTTGTACTATGCGTTATTACTTCTCGTAAGAGTTTCCAATGCGTACGTATATGTCTTTACGCTGCAAAACTGTATTTCCTTATGAAGTGGTATTCTTACATATCCTTTCGAGAGAAAACTGTCCTGTGCCTTCTCTTTTGAGGCTACACACTTAGACATACACGCAACATGAAAGCTTTTCGACTTACAACGTGTTGTTTAGGAAAAACAAGATAATTTCGCACGATGCGGGATTTCCTTAAAACGTGATTTTCTGAAAAATTTTGACGAAAGAAAATTCTCCTTTTGGTTCTCTTTAGATGCTACATGTTAAGACGTACACGCCACAACAATTCTTTTCGAGATACAACGTGTAGTTTTGGAGATACAAGCTAATTTTGTACTATGTGTTATTTCTTCTCGTAAAGAGTTTCCAATGCGTACGTATATGTCTTTACTCTGCAAAACTGTATTTCCTTATGAAGTGGTATTCTTACATATCCTTTCGAGAGAAAACTGTCCTGTGCCTTCTCTTTTGAGGCTACACAGTTAGACATACACGCAACATGAAAGCTTTTCGACTTACGACGTGTTGTTTAGGAAAAACAAGATAATTTCGCACGATGCGGGATTTCCTTAAAACGTGATTTTCTGAAAAATTTTGACGAAAGAAAATTCTCCTTTTGGTTCTCTTTAGATGCTACATGTTAAGACGTACACGCCACAACAATTCTTTCCGAGATACAACGTGTAGTTTTGGAGATACAAGCTAATTTTGTACTATGCGTCATTTCTTCTCGTAAAGAGTTTCCAATGCGTACGTATATGTCTTTACTCTGCAAAACTGTATTTCCTTATGAAGTGGTATTCTTACATATCCTTTCGAGAGAAAACTGTCCTGTGCCTTCTCTTTTGAGGCTACACACTTAGACATACACGCAACATGAAAGCTTTTCGACTTACAACGTGTTGT
The DNA here is from genome assembly GCF_947179515.1 of Apodemus sylvaticus. Taxonomy (NCBI): domain Eukaryota; kingdom Metazoa; phylum Chordata; class Mammalia; order Rodentia; family Muridae; genus Apodemus; species Apodemus sylvaticus. The sequence continues at coordinate 307,344 of NW_026263103.1, read as the reverse complement.
TTAGGAAAAACAAGATAATTTCGCACGATGCGGGATTTCCTTAAAACGTGATTTTCTGAAAAATTTTGACGAAAGAAAATTCTCCTTTTGGTTCTCTTTAGATGCTACATGTTAAGACGTACACGCCACAACAATTCTTTTCGAGATACAACGTGTAGATACAAGCTAATTTTGTACTATGCGTTATTTCTTCTCGTAAAGAGTTTCCAATGCGTACGTATATGTCTTTACTCTGCAAAACTGTATTTCCTTATGAAGTGGTATTCTTACATATCCTTTCGAGAGAAAACTGTCCTGTGCCTTCTCTTTTGAGGCTACACACTTAGACATACACGCAACATGAAAGCTTTTCGACTTACAACGTGTTGTTTAGGAAAAACAAGATAATTTCGCACGATGCGGGATTTCCTTAAAACGTGATTTTCTGAAAAATTTTGACGAAAGAAAATTCTCCTTTTGGTTGTCTTTAGATGCTACATGTTAAGACGTACACGCCACAAGAATTCTTTTCGAGATACAACGTGTAGTTTTGGAGATACAAGCTAATTTTGTACTATGCGTTATTTCTTCTCGTAAAGAGTTTCCAATGCGTACGTATATGTCTTTACTCTGCAAAACTGTATTTCCTTATGAAGTGGTATTCTTACATATCCTTTCGAGAGAAAACTGTCCTGTGCCTTCTCTTTTGAGGCTACACACTTAGACATACACGCAACATGAAAGCTTTTCGACTTACAACGTGTTGTTTAGGAAAAACAAGATAATTTCGCACGATGCGGGATTTCCTTAAAACGTGATTTTCTGAAAAATTTTGACGAAAGAAAATTCTCCTTTTGGTTCTCTTTAGATGCTACATGTTAAGACGTACACGCCACAACAATTCTTTTCGAGATACAACGTGTAGATACAAGCTAATTTTGTACTATGCGTTATTTCTTCTCGTAAAGAGTTTCCAATGCGTACGTATATGTCTTTACTCTGCAAAACTGTATTTCCTTATGAAGTGGTATTCTTACATATCCTTTCGAGAGAAAACTGTCCTGTGCCTTCTCTTTTGAGGCTACACACTTAGACATACACGCAACATGAAAGCTTTTCGACTTACAACGTGTTGTTTAGGAAAAACAAGATAATTTCGCACGATGCGGGATTTCCTTAAAACGTGATTTTCTGAAAAATTTTGACGAAAGAAAATTCTCCTTTTGGTTCTCTTTAGATGCTACATGTTAAGACGTACACGCCACAACAATTCTTTTCGAGATACAACGTGTAGTTTTGGAGATACAAGCTAATTTTGTACTATGCGTTATTTCTTCTCGTAAAGAGTTTCCAATGCGTACGTATATGTCTTTACTCTGCAAAACTGTATTTCCTTATGAAGTGGTATTCTTACATAGCCTTTCGAGAGAAAACTGTCCTGTGCCTTCTCTTTTGAGGCTACACACTTAGACATACACGCAACATGAAAGCTTTTCGACTTACAACGTGTTGTTTAGGAAAAACAAGATAATTTCGCACGATGCGGGATTTCCTTAAAACGTGATTTTCTGAAAAATTTTGACGAAAGAAAATTCTCCTTTTGGTTCTCTTTAGATGCTACATGTTAAGACGTACACGCCACAACAATTCTTTTCGAGATACAACGTGTAGTTTTGGAGATACAAGCTAATTTTGTACTATGCGTTATTTCTTCTCGTAAAGAGTTTCCAATGCGTATGTATATGTCTTTACGCTGCAAAACTGTATTTCCTTATGAAGTGGTATTCTTACATATCCTTTCGAGAGAAAACTGTCCTGTGCCTTCTCTTTTGAGGCTACACACTTAGACAAACACGCAACATGAAAGCTTTTCGACTTACAACGTGTTGTTTAGGAAAAACAAGATAATTTCGCACGATGCGGGATTTCCTTAAAACGTGATTTTCTAAAAAATTTTGACGGAAGAAAATTCTCCTTTTGGTTCTCTTTAGATGCTACATGTTAAGACGTACACGCCACAACAATTCTTTTCGAGATACAACGTGTAGTTTTGGAGATACAAGCTAATTTTGTACTATGCGTTATTTCTTCTCGTAAAGAGTTTCCAATGCGTACGTATATGTCTTTACGCTGCAAAACTGTATTTCCTTATGAAGTGGTATTCTTACATAACCTTTCGAGAGAAAACTGTCCTGTGCCTTCTCCTTTGAGGCTACACACTTAGACATACACGCAACATGAAAGCTTTTCGACTTACAACGTGTTGTTTAGGAAAAACAAGATAATTTCGCACGATGCGGGATTTCCTTAAAACGTGATTTTCTGAAAAATTTTGACGAAAGAAAATTCTCCTTTTGGTTCTCTTTAGATGCTACATGTTAAGACGTACACGCCACAACAATTCTTTTCGAGATACAACGTGTAGTTTTGGAGATACAAGCTAATTTTGTACTATGCGTTATTACTTCTCGTAAGAGTTTCCAATGCGTACGTATATGTCTTTACGCTGCAAAACTGTATTTCCTTATGAAGTGGTATTCTTACATATCCTTTCGAGAGAAAACTGTCCTGTGCCTTCTCTTTTGAGGCTACACACTTAGACATACACGCAACATGAAATCTTTTCGACTTACATCGTGTTGTTTAGGAAAAACAAGATAATTTCGCACGATGCGGGATTTCCTTAAAACGTGATTTTCTGAAAAATTTTGACCAAAGAAAATTCTCCTTTTGGTTCTCTTTAGATGCTACATGTTAAGACGTACACGCCACAACAATTCTTTTCGAGATACAACGTGTAGTTTTGGAGATACAAGCTAATTTTGTACTATGTGTTATTTCTTCTCGTAAAGAGTTTCCAATGCGTACGTATATGTCTTTACTCTGCAAAACTGTATTTCCTTATGAAGTGGTATTCTTACATATCCTTTCGAGAGAAAACTGTCCTGTGCCTTCTCTTTTGAGGCTACACACTTAGACATACACGCAACATGAAAGCTTTTCGACTTACAACGTGTTGTTTAGGAAAAACAAGATAATTTCGCACGATGCGGGATTTCCTTAAAACGTGATTTTCTGAAAAATTTTGACGAAAGAAAATTCTCCTTTTGGTTCTCTTTAGATGCTACATGTTAAGACGTACACGCCACAACAATTCTTTTCGAGATACAACGTGTAGTTTTGGAGATAGAAGCTAATTTTGTACTATGCGTCATTTCTTCTCGTAAAGAGTTTCCAATGCGTACGTATATGTCTTTACTCTGCAAAACTGTATTTCCTTATGAAGTGGTATTCTTACATATCCTTTCGAGAGAAAACTGTCCTGTGCCTTCTCTTTTGAGGCTACACACTTAGACATACACGCAACATGAAAGCTTTTCGACTTACAACGTGTTGTTTAGGAAAAACAAGATAATTTCGCACGATGCGGGATTTCCTTAAAACGTGATTTTCTGAAAAATTTTGACGAAAGAAAATTCTCCTTTTGGTTCTCTTTAGATGCTACATGTTAAGACGTACACGCCACAACAATTCTTTTCGAGATACAACGTGTAGATACAAGCTAATTTTGTACTATGCGTTATTTCTTCTCGTAAAGAGTTTCCAATGCGTACGTATATGTCTTTACTCTGCAAAACTGTATTTCCTTATGAAGTGGTATTCTTACATATCCTTTCGAGAGAAAACTGTCCTGTGCCTTCTCTTTTGAGGCTACACACTTAGACATACACGCAACATGAAAGCTTTTCGACTTACAACGTGTTGTTTAGGAAAAACAAGATAATTTCGCACGATGCGGGATTTCCTTAAAACGTGATTTTCTGAAAAATTTTGACGAAAGAAAATTCTCCTTTTGGTTCTCTTTAGATGCTACATGTTAAGACGTACACGCCACAAGAATTCTTTTCGAGATACAACGTGTAGTTTTGGAGATACAAGCTAATTTTGTACTATGCGTTATTTCTTCTCGTAAAGAGTTTCCAATGCGTACGTATATGTCTTTACTCTGCAAAACTGTATTTCCTTATGAAGTGGTATTCTTACATATCCTTTCGAGAGAAAACTGTCCTGTGCCTTCTCTTTTGAGGCTACACACTTAGACATACACGCAACATGAAAGCTTTTCGACTTACAACGTGTTGTTTAGGAAAAACAAGATAATTTCGCACGATGCGGGATTTCCTTAAAACGTGATTTTCTGAAAAATTTTGACGAAAGAAAATTCTCCTTTTGGTTCTCTTTAGATGCTACATGTTAAGACGTACACGCCACAACAATTCTTTTCGAGATACAACGTGTAGTTTTGGAGATACAAGCTAATTTTGTACTATGCGTTATTTCTTCTCGTAAAGAGTTTCCAATGCGTATGTATATGTCTTTACTCTGCAAAAGTGTATTTCCTTATGAAGTGGTATTCTTACATATCCTTTCGAGAGAAAACTGTCCTGTGCCTTCTCTTTTGAGGCTACACACTTAGACATACACGCAACATGAAAGCTTTTCGACTTACAACGTGTTGTTTAGGAAAAACAAGATAATTTCGCACGATGCGGGATTTCCTTAAAACGTGATTTTCTGAAAAATTTTGACGAAAGAAAATTCTCCTTTTGGTTCTCTTTAGATGCTACATGTTAAGACGTACACGCCACAACAATTCTTTTCGAGATACAACGTGTAGTTTTGGAGATACAAGCTAATTTTGTACTATGCGTTATTTCTTCTCGTAAAGAGTTTCCAATGCGTACGTATATGTCTTTACTCTGCAAAACTGTATTTCCTTATGAAGTGGTATTCTTACATATCCTTTCGAGAGAAAACTGTCCTGTGCCTTCTCTTTTGAGGCTACACACTTAGACAAACACGCAACATGAAAGCTTTTCGACTTACAACGTGTTGTTTAGGAAAAACAAGATAATTTCGCAAGATGCGGGATTTCCTTAAAACGTGATTTTCTAAAAAATTTTGAGGGAAGAAAATTCTCCTTTTGGTTCTCTTTAGATGCTACATGTTAAGACGTACACGCCACAACAATTCTTTTCGAGATACAACGTGTAGTTTTGGAGATACAAGCTAATTTTGTACTATGTGTTATTTCTTCTCGTAAAGAGTTTCCAATGCGTACGTATATGTCTTTACGCTGCAAAACTGTATTTCCTTATGAAGTGGTATTCTTACATATCCTTTCGAGAGAAAACTGTCCTGTGCCTTCTCTTTTGAGGCTACACACTTAGACATACACGCAACATGAAAGCTTTTCGACTTACAACGTGTTGTTGAGGAAAAACAAGATAATTTCGCACGATGCGGGATTTCCTTAAAACGTGATTTTCTGAAAAATTTTGACGAAAGAAAATTCTCCTTTTGGTTCTCTTTAGATGCTACATGTTAAGACGTACACGCCACAACAATTCTTTTCGAGATACAACGTGTAGTTTTGGAGATACAAGCTAATTTTGTACTATGCGTTATTTCTTCTCGTAAAGAGTTTCCAATGCGTACGTATAGGTCTTTACGCTGCAAAACTGTATTTCCTTATGAAGTGGTATTCTTACATATCCTTTCGAGAGAAAACTGTCCTGTGCCTTCTCTTTTGAGGCTACACACTTAGACATACACGCAACATGAAAGCTTTTCGACTTACAACGTGTTGTTTAGGAAAAACAAGATAATTTCGCACGATGCGGGATTTCCTTAAAACGTGATTTTCTGAAAAATTTTGACGAAAGAAAATTCTCCTTTTGGTTCTCTTTAGATGCTACATGTTAAGACGTACACGCCACAACAATTCTTTTCGAGATACAACGTGTAGATACAAGCTAATTTTGTACTATGCGTTATTTCTTCTCGTAAAGAGTTTCCAATGCGTACGTATATGTCTTTACTCTGCAAAACTGTATTTCCTTATGAAGTGGTATTCTTACATATCCTTTCGAGAGAAAACTGTCCTGTGCCTTCTCTTTTGAGGCTACACACTTAGACATACACGCAACATGAAAGCTTTTCGACTTACAACGTGTTGTTTAGGAAAAACAAGATAATTTCGCACGATGCGGGATTTCCTTAAAACGTGATTTTCTGAAAAATTTTGACGAAAGAAAATTCTCCTTTTGGTTGTCTTTAGATGCTACATGTTAAGACGTACACGCCACAAGAATTCTTTTCGAGATACAACGTGTAGTTTTGGAGATACAAGCTAATTTTGTACTATGCGTTATTTCTTCTCGTAAAGAGTTTCCAATGCGTACGTATATGTCTTTACTCTGCAAAACTGTATTTCCTTATGAAGTGGTATTCTTACATATCCTTTCGAGAGAAAACTGTCCTGTGCCTTCTCTTTTGAGGCTACACACTTAGACATACACGCAACATGAAAGCTTTTCGACTTACAACGTGTTGTTTAGGAAAAACAAGATAATTTCGCACGATGCGGGATTTCCTTAAAACGTGATTTTCTGAAAAATTTTGACGAAAGAAAATTCTCCTTTTGGTTCTCTTTAGATGCTACATGTTAAGACGTACACGCCACAACAATTCTTTTCGAGATACAACGTGTAGATACAAGCTAATTTTGTACTATGCGTTATTTCTTCTCGTAAAGAGTTTCCAATGCGTACGTATATGTCTTTACTCTGCAAAACTGTATTTCCTTATGAAGTGGTATTCTTACATATCCTTTCGAGAGAAAACTGTCCTGTGCCTTCTCTTTTGAGGCTACACACTTAGACATACACGCAACATGAAAGCTTTTCGACTTACAACGTGTTGTTTAGGAAAAACAAGATAATTTCGCACGATGCGGGATTTCCTTAAAACGTGATTTTCTGAAAAATTTTGACGAAAGAAAATTCTCCTTTTGGTTCTCTTTAGATGCTACATGTTAAGACGTACACGCCACAACAATTCTTTTCGAGATACAACGTGTAGTTTTGGAGATACAAGCTAATTTTGTACTATGCGTTATTTCTTCTCGTAAAGAGTTTCCAATGCGTACGTATATGTCTTTACTCTGCAAAACTGTATTTCCTTATGAAGTGGTATTCTTACATAGCCTTTCGAGAGAAAACTGTCCTGTGCCTTCTCTTTTGAGGCTACACACTTAGACATACACGCAACATGAAAGCTTTTCGACTTACAACGTGTTGTTTAGGAAAAACAAGATAATTTCGCACGATGCGGGATTTCCTTAAAACGTGATTTTCTGAAAAATTTTGACGAAAGAAAATTCTCCTTTTGGTTCTCTTTAGATGCTACATGTTAAGACGTACACGCCACAACAATTCTTTTCGAGATACAACGTGTAGTTTTGGAGATACAAGCTAATTTTGTACTATGCGTTATTTCTTCTCGTAAAGAGTTTCCAATGCGTATGTATATGTCTTTACGCTGCAAAACTGTATTTCCTTATGAAGTGGTATTCTTACATATCCTTTCGAGAGAAAACTGTCCTGTGCCTTCTCTTTTGAGGCTACACACTTAGACATACACGCAACATGAAAGCTTTTCGACTTACAACGTGTTGTTTAGGAAAAACAAGATAATTTCGCACGATGCGGGATTTCCTTAAAACGTGATTTTCTGAAAAATTTTGACGAAAGAAAATTCTCCTTTTGGTTCTCTTTAGATGCTACATGTTAAGACGTACACGCCACAACAATTCTTTTCGAGATACAACGTGTAGTTTTGGAGATACAAGCTAATTTTGTACTATGCGTTATTTCTTCTCGTAAAGAGTTTCCAATGCGTACGTATATGTCTTTACGCTGCAAAACTGTATTTCCTTATGAAGTGGTATTCTTACATATCCTTTCGAGAGAAAACTGTCCTGTGCCTTCTCTTTTGAGGCTACACACTTAGACATACACGCAACATGAAAGCTTTTCGACTTACAACGTGTTGTTTAGGAAAAACAAGATAATTTCGCACGATGCGGGATTTCCTTAAAACGTGATTTTCTGAAAAATTTTGAAGAAAGAAAATTCTCCTTTTGGTTCTCTTTAGATGCTACATGTTAAGACGTACACGCCACAACAATTCTTTTCGAGATACAACATGTAGTTTTGGAGATACAAGCTAATTTTGTACTATGCGTTATTTCTTCTCGTAAAGAGTTTCCATTGCGTACGTATATGTCTTTACTCTGCAAAACTGTATTTCCTTATGAAGTGGTATTCTTACATATCCTTTCGAGAGAAAACTGTCCTGTGCCTTCTCTTTTGAGGCTACACACTTAGACAAACACGCAACATGAAAGCTTTTCGACTTACAACGTGTTGTTTAGGAAAAACAAGATAATTTCGCACGATGCGGGATTTCCTTAAAACGTGATTTTCTAAAAAATTTTGACGGAAGAAAATTCTCCTTTTGGTTCTCTTTAGATGCTACATGTTAAGACGTACACGCCACAACAATTCTTTTCGAGATACAACGTGTAGTTTTGGAGATACAAGCTAATTTTGTACTATGCGTTATTTCTTCTCGTAAAGAGTTTCCAATGCGTACGTATATGTCTTTACGCTGCAAAACTGTATTTCCTTATGAAGTGGTATTCTTACATAACCTTTCGAGAGAAAACTGTCCTGTGCCTTCTCTTTTGAGGCTACACACTTAGACATACACGCAACATGAAAGCTTTTCGACTTACAACGTGTTGTTTAGGAAAAACAAGATAATTTCGCACGATGCGGGATTTCCTTAAAACGTGATTTTCTGAAAAATTTTGACGAAAGAAAATTCTCCTTTTGGTTCTCTTTAGATGCTACATGTTAAGACGTACACGCCACAACAATTCTTTTCGAGATACAACGTGTAGTTTTGGAGATACAAGCTAATTTTGTACTATGCGTTATTACTTCTCGTAAGAGTTTCCAATGCGTACGTATATGTCTTTACGCTGCAAAACTGTATTTCCTTATGAAGTGGTATTCTTACATATCCTTTCGAGAGAAAACTGTCCTGTGCCTTCTCTTTTGAGGCTACACACTTAGACATACACGCAACATGAAATCTTTTCGACTTACATCGTGTTGTTTAGGAAAAACAAGATAATTTCGCACGATGCGGGATTTCCTTAAAACGTGATTTTCTGAAAAATTTTGACGAAAGAAAATTCTCCTTTTGGTTCTCTTTAGATGCTACATGTTAAGACGTACACGCCACAACAATTCTTTTCGAGATACAACGTGTAGTTTTGGAGATACAAGCTAATTTTGTACTATGTGTTATTTCTTCTCGTAAAGAGTTTCCAATGCGTACGTATATGTCTTTACTCTGCAAAACTGTATTTCCTTATGAAGTGGTATTCTTACATATCCTTTCGAGAGAAAACTGTCCTGTGCCTTCTCTTTTGAGGCTACACAGTTAGACATACACGCAACATGAAAGCTTTTCGACTTACAACGTGTTGTTTAGGAAAAACAAGATAATTTCGCACGATGCGGGATTTCCTTAAAACGTGATTTTCTGAAAAATTTTGACGAAAGAAAATTCTCCTTTTGGTTCTCTTTAGATGCTACATGTTAAGACGTACACGCCACAACAATTCTTTTCGAGATACAACGTGTAGTTTTGGAGATACAAGCTAATTTTGTACTATGCGTCATTTCTTCTCGTAAAGAGTTTCCAATGCGTACGTATATGTCTTTACTCTGCAAAACTGTATTTCCTTATGAAGTGGTATTCTTACATATCCTTTCGAGAGAAAACTGTCCTGTGCCTTCTCTTTTGAGGCTACACACTTAGACATACACGCAACATGAAAGCTTTTCGACTTACAACGTGTTGTTTAGGAAAAACAAGATAATTTCGCACGATGCGGGATTTCCTTAAAACGTGATTTTCTGAAAAATTTTGACGAAAGAAAATTCTCCTTTTGGTTCTCTTTAGATGCTACATGTTAAGACGTACACGCCACAACAATTCTTTTCGAGATACAACGTGTAGATACAAGCTAATTTTGTACTATGCGTTATTTCTTCTCGTAAAGAGTTTCCAATGCGTACGTATATGTCTTTACTCTGCAAAACTGTATTTCCTTATGAAGTGGTATTCTTACATATCCTTTCGAGAGAAAACTGTCCTGTGCCTTCTCTTTTGAGGCTACACACTTAGACATACACGCAACATGAAAGCTTTTCGACTTACAACGTGTTGTTTAGGAAAAACAAGATAATTTCGCACGATGCGGGATTTCCTTAAAACGTGATTTTCTGAAAAATTTTGACGAAAGAAAATTCTCCTTTTGGTTCTCTTTAGATGCTACATGTTAAGACGTACACGCCACAAGAATTCTTTTCGAGATACAACGTGTAGTTTTGGAGATACAAGCTAATTTTGTACTATGCGTTATTTCTTCTCGTAAAGAGTTTCCAATGCGTACGTATATGTCTTTACTCTGCAAAACTGTATTTCCTTATGAAGTGGTATTCTTACATATCCTTTCGAGAGAAAACTGTCCTGTGCCTTCTCTTTTGAGGCTACACACTTAGACATACACGCAACATGAAAGCTTTTCGACTTACAACGTGTTGTTTAGGAAAAACAAGATAATTTCGCACGATGCGGGATTTCCTTAAAACGTGATTTTCTGAAAAATTTTGACGAAAGAAAATTCTCCTTTTGGTTCTCTTTAGATGCTACATGTTAAGACGTACACGCCACAACAATTCTTTTCGAGATACAACGTGTAGTTTTGGAGATACAAGCTAATTTTGTACTATGCGTTATTTCTTCTCGTAAAGAGTTTCCAATGCGTATGTATATGTCTTTACTCTGCAAAAGTGTATTTCCTTATGAAGTGGTATTCTTACATATCCTTTCGAGAGAAAACTGTCCTGTGCCTTCTCTTTTGAGGCTACACACTTAGACATACACGCAACATGAAAGCTTTTCGACTTACAACGTGTTGTTTAGGAAAAACAAGATAATTTCGCACGATGCGGGATTTCCTTAAAACGTGATTTTCTGAAAAATTTTGACGAAAGAAAATTCTCCTTTTGGTTCTCTTTAGATGCTACATGTTAAGACGTACACGCCACAACAATTCTTTTCGAGATACAACGTGTAGTTTTGGAGATACAAGCTAATTTTGTACTATGCGTTATTTCTTCTCGTAAAGAGTTTCCAATGCGTACGTATATGTCTTTACTCTGCAAAACTGTATTTCCTTATGAAGTGGTATTCTTACATATCCTTTCGAGAGAAAACTGTCCTGTGCCTTCTCTTTTGAGGCTACACACTTAGACAAACACGCAACATGAAAGCTTTTCGACTTACAACGTGTTGTTTAGGAAAAACAAGATAATTTCGCAAGATGCGGGATTTCCTTAAAACGTGATTTTCTAAAAAATTTTGAGGGAAGAAAATTCTCCTTTTGGTTCTCTTTAGATGCTACATGTTAAGACGTACACGCCACAACAATTCTTTTCGAGATACAACGTGTAGTTTTGGAGATACAAGCTAATTTTGTACTATGTGTTATTTCTTCTCGTAAAGAGTTTCCAATGCGTACGTATATGTCTTTACGCTGCAAAACTGTATTTCCTTATGAAGTGGTATTCTTACATATCCTTTCGAGAGAAAACTGTCCTGTGCCTTCTCTTTTGAGGCTACACACTTAGACATACACGCAACATGAAAGCTTTTCGACTTACAACGTGTTGTTGAGGAAAAACAAGATAATTTCGCACGATGCGGGATTTCCTTAAAACGTGATTTTCTGAAAAATTTTGACGAAAGAAAATTCTCCTTTTGGTTCTCTTTAGATGCTACATGTTAAGACGTACACGCCACAACAATTCTTTTCGAGATACAACGTGTAGTTTTGGAGATACAAGCTAATTTTGTACTATGCGTTATTTCTTCTCGTAAAGAGTTTCCAATGCGTACGTATAGGTCTTTACGCTGCAAAACTGTATTTCCTTATGAAGTGGTATTCTTACATATCCTTTCGAGAGAAAACTGTCCTGTGCCTTCTCTTTTGAGGCTACACACTTAGACATACACGCAACATGAAAGCTTTTCGACTTACAACGTGTTGTTTAGGAAAAACAAGATAATTTCGCACGATGCGGGATTTCCTTAAAACGTGATTTTCTGAAAAATTTTGACGAAAGAAAATTCTCCTTTTGGTTCTCTTTAGATGCTACATGTTAAGACGTACACGGCACAACAATTCTTTTCGAGATACAACATGTAGTTTTGGAGATACAAGCTAATTTTGTACTATGCGTTATTTCTTCTCGTAAAGAGTTTCCAATGCGTACGTATATGTCTTTACTCTGCAAAACTGTATTTCCTTATGAAGTGGTATTCTTACATATCCTTTCGAGAGAAAACTGTCCTGTGCCTTCTCTTTTGAGGCTACACACTTAGACAAACAGGCAACATGAAAGCTTTTCGACTTACAACGTGTTGTTTAGGAAAAACAAGATAATTTCGCACGATGCGGGATTTCCTTAAAACGTGATTTTCTAAAAAATTTTGACGGAAGAAAATTCTCCTTTTGGTTCTCTTTAGATGCTACATGTTAAGACGTACACGCCACAACAATTCTTTTCGAGATACAACGTGTAGTTTTGGAGATACAAGCTAATTTTGTACTATGCGTTATTTCTTCTCGTAAAGAGTGTCCAATGCGTACGTATATGTCTTTACGCTGCAAAACTGTATTTCCTTATGAAGTGGTATTCTTACATATCCTTTCGAGAGAAAACTGTCCTGTGCCTTCTCTTTTGAGGCTACACAGTTAGACATACACGCAACATGAAAGCTTTTCGACTTACAACGTGTTGTTTAGGAAAAACAAGATAATTTCGCACGATGCGGGATTTCCTTAAAACGTGATTTTCTGAAAAATTTTGAAGAAAGAAAATTCTCCTTTTGGTTCTCTTTAGATGCTACATGTTAAGACGTACACGCCACAACAATTCTTTTCGAGATACAACATGTAGTTTTGGAGATACAAGCTAATTTTGTACTATGCGTTATTTCTTCTCGTAAAGAGTTTCCAATGCGTACGTATATGTCTTTACTCTGCAAAACTGTATTTCCTTATGAAGTGGTATTCTTACATATCCTTTCGAGAGAAAACTGTCCTGTGCCTTCTCTTTTGAGGCTACACACTTAGACAAACACGCAACATGAAAGCTTTTCGACTTACAACGTGTTGTTTAGGAAAAACAAGATAATTTCGCAGGATGCGGGATTTCCTTAAAACGTGATTTTCTAAAAAATTTTGACGGAAGAAAATTCTCCTTTTGGTTCTCTTTAGATGCTACATGTTAAGACGTACACGCCAACAATTCATTTCGAGATACAACGTGAAGTTTTGGAGATACAAGCTAATTTTGTACTATGCGATATTTCTTCTCGTAAAGAGTTTCCAATGCGTACGTATATGTCTTTACGCTGCAAAACTGTATTTCCTTATGAAGTGGTATCTTACATAACCTATCGAGAGAAAACTGTCCTGTGCCTTCTCTTTTGAGGCTACACACTAGACATACACGCAACATGAAGCTTTTCGACTTTACAACGTGTTGTTTAGGAAAAACAAGATAATTTCGCTCGATGCGGGATTTCCTTAAAACGTGATATTTCTGAAAAATTTTGACGAAAGAAAATTCTCCATTTGGTTCTCTTTAGAAGCTACATGTTAAGACGTACACGCCACAACAATTCTTTTCGAGATACAACGTGTAGTTTTGGAGATACAAGCTAATTTTGTACTATGCGTTATTTCTTCTCGTAAGAGTTTCCAATGCGTACTGTATATGTCTTTACGCTGCAAAACTGTATTTCCTTATGAAGTGGTATTCTTACATATCCTTTCGAGAGAAAACTGTCCTGTGCCCTTCTCTTTTGAGGCTACACACTTAGACATACACGCAACATGAAAGCTTTTCGACTTACAACGTGTTGTTAGGAAAAACAAGATAATTTCGCACGATGCGGGATTTCCTTAAAACGTGATTTTCTGAAAAATTTTGACGAAAGAAAATTCTCCTTTTGGTTCTCTTTAGATGCAACATGTTAAGACGTACACGCCACAACAATTCTTTTCGAGATACAACGTGTAGTTTTGGAGATACAAGCTAATTTTGTACTATGTGTTATTTCTTCTCGTAAAGAGTTTCCAATGCGTACGTATATGTCTTTACTCTGCAAAAACTGTATTTCCTTATGAAGTGGTATTCTTACATATCATTTCGAGAGAAAACTGTCCTGTGCCTTCTCTTTTGAGGCTACACAGTTAGACATACACGCAACATGAAAGCTTTTCGACTTACAACGTGTTGTTTAGGAAAAACAAGATAATTTCGCACGATGCGGGATTTCCTTAAAACGTGATTTTCTGAAAAATTTTGACGAAAGAAAATTCTCCTTTTGGTTCTCTTTAGATGCTACATGTTAAGACGTACACGCCACAACAATTCTTTTCGAGATACAACGTGTAGTTTTGGAGATACAAGCTAATTTTGTACTATGCGTCATTTCTTCTCGTAAAGAGTTTCCAATGCGTACGTATATGTCTTTACTCTGCAAAAACTGTATTTCCTTATGAAGTGGTATTCTTACATATCCTTTCGAGAGAAAACTGTCCTGTGCCTTCTCTTTTGAGGCTACACACTTAGACATACACGCAACATGAAAGCTTTTCGACTTACAACGTGTTGTTTAGGAAAAACAAGATAATTTCGCACGATGCGGGATTTCCTTAAAACGTGATTTTCTGAAAAATTTTGACGAAAGAAAATTCTCCTTTTGGTTCTCTTTAGATGCTACATGTTAAGACGTACACGCCACAACAATTCTTTTCGAGATACAACGTGTAGATACAAGCTAATTTTGTACTATGCGTTATTTCTTCTCGTAAAGAGTTTCCAATGCGTACGTATATGTCTTTACTCTGCAAAACTGTATTTCCTTATGAAGTGGTATTCTTACATATCCTTTCGAGAGAAAACTGTCCTGTGCCTTCTCTTTTGAGGCTACACACTTAGACATACACGCAACATGAAAGCTTTTCGACTTACAACGTGTTGTTTAGGAAAAACAAGATAATTTCGCACGATGCGGGATTTCCTTAAAACGTGATTTTCTGAAAAATTTTGACGAAAGAAAATTCTCCTTTTGGTTCTCTTTAGATGCTACATGTTAAGACGTACACGCCACAAGAATTCTTTTCGAGATACAACGTGTAGTTTTGGAGATACAAGCTAATTTTGTACTATGCGTTATTTCTTCTCGTAAAGAGTTTCCAATGCGTACGTATATGTCTTTACTCTGCAAAACTGTATTTCCTTATGAAGTGGTATTCTTACATATCCTTTCGAGAGAAAACTGTCCTGTGCCTTCTCTTTTGAGGCTACACAGTTAGACATACACGCAACATGAAAGCTTTTCGACTTACAACGTGTTGTTTAGGAAAAACAAGATAATTTCGCACGATGCGGGATTTCCTTAAAACGTGATTTTCTGAAAAATTTTGACGAAAGAAAATTCTCCTTTTGGTTCTCTTTACATGCTACATGTTAAGACGTACACGCCACAACAATTCTTTTCGAGATACAACGTGTAGTTTTGGAGATACAAGCTAATTTTGTACTATGCGTTATTTCTTCTCGTAAAGAGTTTCCAATGCGTATGTATATGTCTTTACTCTGCAAAACTGTATTTCCTTATGAAGTGGTATTCTTACATATCCTTTCGAGAGAAAACTGTCCTGTGCCTTCTCTTTTGAGGCTACACACTTAGACATACACGCAACATGAAAGCTTTTCGACTTACAACGTGTTGTTTAGGAAAAACAAGATAATTTCGCACGATGCGGGATTTCCTTAAAACGTGATTTTCTGAAAAATTTTGACGAAAGAAAATTCTCCTTTTGGTTCTCTTTAGATGCTACATGTTAAGACGTACACGCCACAACAATTCTTTTCGAGATACAACGTGTAGTTTTGGAGATACAAGCTAATTTTGTACTATGCGTTATTTCTTCTCGTAAAGAGTTTCCAATGCGTACGTATATGTCTTTACTCTGCAAAACTGTATTTCCTTATGAAGTGGTATTCTTACATATCCTTTCGAGAGAAAACTGTCCTGTGCCTTCTCTTTTGAGGCTACACACTTAGACAAACACGCAACATGAAAGCTTTTCGACTTACAACGTGTTGTTTAGGAAAAACAAGATAATTTCGCAAGATGCGGGATTTCCTTAAAACGTGATTTTCTAAAAAATTTTGAGGGAAGAAAATTCTCCTTTTGGTTCTCTTTAGATGCTACATGTTAAGACGTACACGCCACAACAATTCTTTTCGAGATACAACGTGTAGTTTTGGAGATACAAGCTAATTTTGTACTATGTGTTATTTCTTCTCGTAAAGAGTTTCCAATGCGTACGTATATGTCTTTACGCTGCAAAACTGTATTTCCTTATGAAGTGGTATTCTTACATATCCTTTCGAGAGAAAACTGTCCTGTGCCTTCTCTTTTGAGGCTACACACTTAGACATACACGCAACATGAAAGCTTTTCGACTTACAACGTGTTGTTGAGGAAAAACAAGATAATTTCGCACGATGCGGGATTTCCTTAAAACGTGATTTTCTGAAAAATTTTGACGAAAGAAAATTCTCCTTTTGGTTCTCTTTAGATGCTACATGTTAAGACGTACACGCCACAACAATTCTTTTCGAGATACAACGTGTAGTTTTGGAGATACAAGCTAATTTTGTACTATGCGTTATTTCTTCTCGTAAAGAGTTTCCAAGGCGTACGTATAGGTCTTTACGCTGCAAAACTGTATTTCCTTATGAAGTGGTATTCTTACATATCCTTTCGAGAGAAAACTGTCCTGTGCCTTCTCTTTTGAGGCTACACACTTAGACATACACGCAACATGAAAGCTTTTCGACTTACAACGTGTTGTTTAGGAAAAACAAGATAATTTCGCACGATGCGGGATTTCCTTAAAACGTGATTTTCTGAAAAATTTTGACGAAAGAAAATTCTCCTTTTGGTTCTCTTTAGATGCTACATGTTAAGACGTACACGGCACAACAATTCTTTTCGAGATACAACATGTAGTTTTGGAGATACAAGCTAATTTTGTACTATGCGTTATTTCTTCTCGTAAAGAGTTTCCAATGCGTACGTATATGTCTTTACTCTGCAAAACTGTATTTCCTTATGAAGTGGTATTCTTACATATCCTTTCGAGAGAAAACTGTCCTGTGCCTTCTCTTTTGAGGCTACACACTTAGACAAACACGCAACATGAAAGCTTTTCGACTTACAACGTGTTGTTTAGGAAAAACAAGATAATTTCGCACGATGCGGGATTTCCTTAAAACGTGATTTTCTAAAAAATTTTGACGGAAGAAAATTCTCCTTTTGGTTCTCTTTAGATGCTACATGTTAAGACGTACACGCCACAACAATTCTTTTCGAGATACAACGTGTAGTTTTGGAGATACAAGCTAATTTTGTACTATGCGTTATTTCTTCTCGTAAAGAGTTTCCAATGCGTACGTATATGTCTTTACGCTGCAAAACTGTATTTCCTTATGAATTGGTATTCTTACATAACCTTTCGAGAGAAAACTGTCCTGTGCCTTCTCTTTTGAGGCTACACACTTAGACATACACGCAACATGAAAGCTTTTCGACTTACAACGTGTTGTTTAGGAAAAACAAGATAATTTCGCACGATGCGGGATTTCCTTAAAACGTGATTTTCTGAAAAATTTTGACGAAAGAAAATTCTCCTTTTGGTTCTCTTTAGATGCTACATATTAAGACGTACACGCCACAACAATTCTTTTCGAGATACAACGTGTAGTTTTGGAGATACAAGCTAATTTTGTACTATGTGTTATTTCTTCTCGTAAGAGTTTCCAATGCGTACGTATATGTCTTTACGCTGCAAAACTGTATTTCCTTATGAAGTGGTATTCTTACATATCCTTTCGAGAGAAAACTGTCCTGTGCCTTCTCTTTTGAGGCTACACACTTAGACATACACGCAACATGAAAGCTTTTCGACTTACAACGTGTTGTTTAGGAAAAACAAGATAATTTCGCACGATGCGGGATTTCCTTAAAACGTGATTTTCTGAAAAATTTTGACGAAAGAAAATTCTCCTTTTGGTTCTCTTTAGATGCTACATGTTAAGACGTACACGCCACAACAATTCTTTTCGAGATACAACGTGTAGTTTTGGAGATACAAGCTAATTTTGTACTATGCGTTATTTCTTCTCGTAAAGAGTTTCCAATGCGTACGTATATGTCTTTACTCTGCAAAACTGTATTTCCTTATGAAGTGGTATTCTTACATATCCTTTCGAGAGAAAACTGTCCTGTGCCTTCTCTTTTGAGGCTACACAGTTAGACATACACGCAACATGAAAGCTTTTCGACTTACAACGTGTTGTTTAGGAAAAACAAGATAATTTCGCACGATGCGGGATTTCCTTAAAACGTGATTTTCTGAAAAATTTTGACGAAAGAAAATTCTCCTTTTGGTTCTCTTTAGATGCTACATGTTAAGACGTACACGCCACAACAATTCTTTTCGAGATACAACGTGTAGTTTTGGAGATACAAGCTAATTTTGTACTATGCGTTATTTCTTCTCGTAAAGAGTTTCCAATGCGTACGTATATGTCTTTACTCTGCAAAACTGTATTTCCTTATGAAGTGGTATTCTTACATATCCTTTCGAGAGAAAACTGTCCTGTGCCTTCTCTTTTGAGGCTACACACTTAGACATACACGCAACATGAAAGCTTTTCGACTTACAACGTGTTGTTTAGGAAAAACAAGATAATTTCGCACGATGCGGGATTTCCTTAAAACGTGATTTTCTGAAAAATTTTGACGAAAGAAAATTCTCCTTTTGGTTCTCTTTAGATGCTACATGTTAAGACGTACACGCCACAACAATTCTTTTCGAGATACAACGTGTAGTTTTGGAGATACAAGCTAATTTTGTACTATGCGTTATTTCTTCTCGTAAAGTGTTACCAATGCGTACGTATATGTCTTTACTCTGCAAAACTGTATTTCCTTATGAAGTGGTATTCTTACATATCCTTTCGAGAGAAAACTGTCCTGTGCCTTCTCTTTTGAGGCTACACACTTAGACATACACGCAACATGAAAGCTTTTCGACTTACAACGTGTTGTTTAGGAAAAACAAGATAATTTCGCACGATGCGGGATTTCCTTAAAACGTGATTTTCTGAAAAATTTTGACGAAAGAAAATTCTCCTTTTGGTTCTCTTTAGATGCTACATGTTAAGACGTACACGCCACAACAATTCTTTTCGAGTTACAACGTGTAGTTTTGGAGATACAAGCTAATTTTGTACGATGCGTTGTTTCTTCTCCTAAAGTGTTTTCAATAGGTACGTATTTGTCTTTACTCTCCAAAATTGTACTTCCTTATAACGGGGTATTCTACAATATTCTTTCGAGATAAAACTCTCCTGTGCCTTCTCTTTTGAGGCTACACACTTAGACATACACGCAACATGAAAGCTTTTCGACTTACAACGTGTTGTTTAGGAAAAACAAGATAATTTCGCACGATGCGGGATTTCCTTAAAACGTGATTTTCTGAAAAATTTTGACGAAAGAAAATTCTCCTTTTGGTTCTCTTTAGATGCTACATGTTAAGACGTACACGCCACAACAATTCTTTTCGAGATACAACGTGTAGTTTTGGAGATACAAGCTAATTTTGTACTATGCGTTATTTCTTCTCGTAAGAGTTTCCAATGCGTACGTATATGTCTTTACGCTGCAAAACTGTATTTCCTTATGAAGTGGTATTCTTACATATCCTTTCGAGAGAAAACTGTCCTGTGCCTTCTCTTTTGAGGCTACACACTTAGACATACACGCAACATGAAAGCTTTTCGACTTACAACGTGTTGTTTAGGAAAAACAAGATAATTTCGCACGATGCGGGATTTCCTTAAAACGTGATTTTCTGAAAAATTTTGACGAAAGAAAATTCTCCTTTTGGTTCTCTTTAGATGCTACATGTTAAGACGTACATGCCACAACAATTCTTTTCGAGATACAACGTGTAGTTTTGGAGATACAAGCTAATTTTGTACTATGCGTTATTTCTTCTCGTAAAGAGTTTCCAATGCGTACGTATATGTCTTTACTCTGCAAAACTGTATTTCCTTATGAAGTGGTATTCTTACATATCCTTTCGAGAGAAAACTGTCCTGTGCCTTCTCTTTTGAGGCTACACAGTTAGACATACACGCAACATGAAAGCTTTTCGACTTACAACGTGTTGTTTAGGAAAAACAAGATAATTTCGCACGATGCGGGATTTCCTTAAAACGTGATTTTCTGAAAAATTTTGACGAAAGAAAATTCTCCTTTTGGTTCTCTTTGGATGCTACATGTTAAGACGTACACGCCACAACAATTCTTTTCGAGATACAACGTGTAGTTTTGGAGATACAAGCTAATTTTTTACTATGCGTCATTTCTTCTCGTAAAGAGTTTCCAATGCGTACGTATATGTCTTTACTCTGCAAAACTGTATTTCCTTATGAAGTGGTATTCTTACATATCCTTTCGAGAGAAAACTGTCCTGTGCCTTCTCTTTTGAGGCTACACACTTAGACATACACGCAACATGAAAGCTTTTCGACTTACAACGTGTTGTTGAGGAAAAACAAGATAATTTCGCACGATGCGGGATTTCCTTAAAACGTGATTTTCTGAAAAATTTTGACGAAAGAAAATTCTCCTTTTGGTTCTCTTTAGATGCTACATGTTAAGACGTACACGCCACAACAATTCTTTTCGAGATACAACGTGTAGTTTTGGAGATACAAGCTAATTTTGTACTATGCGTTATTTCTTCTCGTAAAGAGTTTCCAATGCGTACGTATAGGTCTTTACGCTGCAAAACTGTATTTCCTTATGAAGTGGTATTCTTACATATCCTTTCGAGAGAAAACTGTCCTGTGCCTTCTCTTTTGAGGCTACACACTTAGACATACACGCAACATGAAAGCTTTTCGACTTACAACGTGTTGTTTAGGAAAAACAAGATAATTTCGCACGATGCGGGATTTCCTTAAAACGTGATTTTCTGAAAAATTTTGACGAAAGAAAATTCTCCTTTTGGTTCTCTTTAGATGCTACATGTTAAGACGTACACGGCACAACAATTCTTTTCGAGATACAACATGTAGTTTTGGAGATACAAGCTAATTTTGTACTATGCGTTATTTCTTCTCGTAAAGAGTTTCCAATGCGTACGTATATGTCTTTACTCTGCAAAACTGTATTTCCTTATGAAGTGGTATTCTTACATATCCTTTCGAGAGAAAACTGTCCTGTGCCTTCTCTTTTGAGGCTACACACTTAGACAAACACGCAACATGAAAGCTTTTCGACTTACAACGTGTTGTTTAGGAAAAACAAGATAATTTCGCACGATGCGGGATTTCCTTAAAACGTGATTTTCTAAAAAATTTTGACGGAAGAAAATTCTCCTTTTGGTTCTCTTTAGATGCTACATGTTAAGACGTACACGCCACAACAATTCTTTTCGAGATACAACGTGTAGTTTTGGAGATACAAGCTAATTTTGTACTATGCGTTATTTCTTCTCGTAAAGAGTTTCCAATGCGTACGTATATGTCTTTACGCTGCAAAACTGTATTTCCTTATGAAGTGGTATTCTTACATAACCTTTCGAGAGAAAACTGTCCTGTGCCTTCTCTTTTGAGGCTACACACTTAGACATACACGCAACATGAAAGCTTTTCGACTTACAACGTGTTGTTTAGGAAAAACAAGATAATTTCGCACGATGCGGGATTTCCTTAAAACGTGATTTTCTGAAAAATTTTGACGAAAGAAAATTCTCCTTTTGGTTCTCTTTAGATGCTACATATTAAGACGTACACGCCACAACAATTCTTTTCGAGATACAACGTGTAGTTTTGGAGATACAAGCTAATTTTGTACTATGTGTTATTTCTTCTCGTAAGAGTTTCCAATGCGTACGTATATGTCTTTACGCTGCAAAACTGTATTTCCTTATGAAGTGGTATTCTTACATATCCTTTCGAGAGAAAACTGTCCTGTGCCTTCTCTTTTGAGGCTACACACTTAGACATACACGCAACATGAAAGCTTTTCGACTTACAACGTGTTGTTTAGGAAAAACAAGATAATTTCGCACGATGCGGGATTTCCTTAAAACGTGATTTTCTGAAAAATTTTGACGAAAGAAAATTCTCCTTTTGGTTCTCTTTAGATGCTACATGTTAAGACGTACACGCCACAACAATTCTTTTCGAGATACAACGTGTAGTTTTGGAGATACAAGCTAATTTTGTACTATGCGTTATTTCTTCTCGTAAAGAGTTTCCAATGCGTACGTATATGTCTTTACTCTGCAAAACTGTATTTCCTTATGAAGTGGTATTCTTACATATCCTTTCGAGAGAAAACTGTCCTGTGCCTTCTCTTTTGAGGCTACACAGTTAGACATACACGCAACATGAAAGCTTTTCGACTTACAACGTGTTGTTTAGGAAAAACAAGATAATTTCGCACGATGCGGGATTTCCTTAAAACGTGATTTTCTGAAAAATTTTGACGAAAGAAAATTCTCCTTTTGGTTCTCTTTAGATGCTACATGTTAAGACGTACACGCCACAACAATTCTTTTCGAGATACAACGTGTAGTTTTGGAGATACAAGCTAATTTTGTACTATGCGTTATTTCTTCTCGTAAAGAGTTTCCAATGCGTACGTATATGTCTTTACTCTGCAAAACTGTATTTCCTTATGAAGTGGTATTCTTACATATCCTTTCGAGAGAAAACTGTCCTGTGCCTTCTCTTTTGAGGCTACACACTTAGACATACACGCAACATGAAAGCTTTTCGACTTACAACGTGTTGTTTAGGAAAAACAAGATAATTTCGCACGATGCGGGATTTCCTTAAAACGTGATTTTCTGAAAAATTTTGACGAAAGAAAATTCTCCTTTTGGTTCTCTTTAGATGCTACATGTTAAGACGTACACGCCACAACAATTCTTTTCGAGATACAACGTGTAGTTTTGGAGATACAAGCTAATTTTGTACTATGCGTTATTTCTTCTCGTAAAGTGTTACCAATGCGTACGTATATGTCTTTACTCTGCAAAACTGTATTTCCTTATGAAGTGGTATTCTTACATATCCTTTCGAGAGAAAACTGTCCTGTGCCTTCTCTTTTGAGGCTACACACTTAGACATACACGCAACATGAAAGCTTTTCGACTTACAACGTGTTGTTTAGGAAAAACAAGATAATTTCGCACGATGCGGGATTTCCTTAAAACGTGATTTTCTGAAAAATTTTGACGAAAGAAAATTCTCCTTTTGGTTCTCTTTAGATGCTACATGTTAAGACGTACACGCCACAACAATTCTTTTCGAGTTACAACGTGTAGTTTTGGAGATACAAGCTAATTTTGTACGATGCGTTGTTTCTTCTCCTAAAGTGTTTTCAATAGGTACGTATTTGTCTTTACTCTCCAAAATTGTACTTCCTTATAACGGGGTATTCTACAATATTCTTTCGAGATAAAACTCTCCTGTGCCTTCTCTTTTGAGGCTACACACTTAGACATACACGCAACATGAAAGCTTTTCGACTTACAACGTGTTGTTTAGGAAAAACAAGATAATTTCGCACGATGCGGGATTTCCTTAAAACGTGATTTTCTGAAAAATTTTGACGAAAGAAAATTCTCCTTTTGGTTCTCTTTAGATGCTACATGTTAAGACGTACACGCCACAACAATTCTTTTCGAGATACAACGTGTAGTTTTGGAGATACAAGCTAATTTTGTACTATGCGTTATTTCTTCTCGTAAGAGTTTCCAATGCGTACGTATATGTCTTTACGCTGCAAAACTGTATTTCCTTATGAAGTGGTATTCTTACATATCCTTTCGAGAGAAAACTGTCCTGTGCCTTCTCTTTTGAGGCTACACACTTAGACATACACGCAACATGAAAGCTTTTCGACTTACAACGTGTTGTTTAGGAAAAACAAGATAATTTCGCACGATGCGGGATTTCCTTAAAACGTGATTTTCTGAAAAATTTTGACGAAAGAAAATTCTCCTTTTGGTTCTCTTTAGATGCTACATGTTAAGACGTACACGCCACAACAATTCTTTTCGAGATACAACGTGTAGTTTTGGAGATACAAGCTAATTTTGTACTATGCGTTATTTCTTCTCGTAAAGAGTTTCCAATGCGTACGTATATGTCTTTACTCTGCAAAACTGTATTTCCTTATGAAGTGGTATTCTTACATATCCTTTCGAGAGAAAACTGTCCTGTGCCTTCTCTTTTGAGGCTACACAGTTAGACATACACGCAACATGAAAGCTTTTCGACTTACAACGTGTTGTTTAGGAAAAACAAGATAATTTCGCACGATGCGGGATTTCCTTAAAACGTGATTTTCTGAAAAATTTTGACGAAAGAAAATTCTCCTTTTGGTTCTCTTTGGATGCTACATGTTAAGACGTACACGCCACAACAATTCTTTTCGAGATACAACGTGTAGTTTTGGAGATACAAGCTAATTTTTTACTATGCGTCATTTCTTCTCGTAAAGAGTTTCCAATGCGTACGTATATGTCTTTACTCTGCAAAACTGTATTTCCTTATGAAGTGGTATTCTTACATATCCTTTCGAGAGAAAACTGTCCTGTGCCTTCTCTTTTGAGGCTACACACTTAGACATACACGCAACATGAAAGCTTTTCGACTTACAACGTGTTGTTTAGGAAAAACAAGATAATTTCGCACGATGCGGGATTTCCTTAAAACGTGATTTTCTGAAAAATTTTGACGAAAGAAAATTCTCCTTTTGGTTCTCTTTAGATGCTACATGTTAAGACGTACACGCCACAACAATTCTTTTCGAGATACAACGTGTAGATACAAGCTAATTTTGTACTATGCGTTATTTCTTCTCGTAAAGAGTTTCCAATGCGTACGTATATGTCTTTACTCTGCAAAACTGTATTTCCTTATGAAGTGGTATTCTTACATATCCTTTCGAGAGAAAACTGTCCTGTGCCTTCTCTTTTGAGGCTACACACTTAGACATACACGCAACATGAAAGCATTTCGACTTACAACGTGTTGTTTAGGAAAAACAAGATAATTTCGCACGATGCGGGATTTCCTTAAAACGTGATTTTCTGAAAAATTTTGACGAAAGAAAATTCTCCTTTTGGTTCTCTTTAGATGCTACATGTTAAGACGTACACGCCACAACAATTCTTTTCGAGATACAACGTGTAGTTTTGGAGATACAAGCTAATTTTGTACTATGTGTTATTTCTTCTCGTAAAGAGTTTCCAATGCGTACGTATATGTCTTTACTCTGCAAAACTGTATTTCCTTATGAAGTGGTATTCTTACATATCCTTTCGAGAGAAAACTGTCCTGTGCCTTCTCTTTTGAGGCTACACAGTTAGACATACACGCAACATGAAAGCTTTTCGACTTACAACGTGTTGTTTAGGAAAAACAAGATAATTTCGCACGATGCGGGATTTCCTTAAAACGTGATTTTCTGAAAAATTTTGACGAAAGAAAATTCTCCTTTTGGTTCTCTTTAGATGCTACATGTTAAGACGTACACGCCACAACAATTCTTTTCGAGATACAACGTGTAGTTTTGGAGATACAAGCTAATTTTGTACTATGCGTTATTTCTTCTCGTAAAGAGTTTCCAATGCGTACGTATATGTCTTTACTCTGCAAAACTGTATTTCCTTATGAAGTGGTATTCTTACATATCCTTTCGAGAGAAAACTGTCCTGTGCCTTCTCTTTTGAGGCTACACACTTAGACATACACGCAACATGAAAGCTTTTCGACTTACAACGTGTTGTTGAGGAAAAACAAGATAATTTCGCACGATGCGGGATTTCCTTAAAACGTGATTTTCTGAAAAATTTTGACGAAAGAAAATTCTCCTTTTGGTTCTCTTTAGATGCTACATGTTAAGACGTACACGCCACAACAATTCTTTTCGAGATACAACGTGTAGTTTTGGAGATACAAGCTAATTTTGTACTATGCGTTATTTCTTCTCGTAAAGAGTTTCCAATGCGTACGTATAGGTCTTTACGCTGCAAAACTGTATTTCCTTATGAAGTGGTATTCTTACATATCCTTTCGAGAGAAAACTGTCCTGTGCCTTCTCTTTTGAGGCTACACACTTAGACATACACGCAACATGAAAGCTTTTCGACTTACAACGTGTTGTTTAGGAAAAACAAGATAATTTCGCACGATGCGGGATTTCCTTAAAACGTGATTTTCTGAAAAATTTTGACGAAAGAAAATTCTCCTTTTGGTTCTCTTTAGATGCTACATGTTAAGACGTACACGGCACAACAATTCTTTTCGAGATACAACATGTAGTTTTGGAGATACAAGCTAATTTTGTACTATGCGTTATTTCTTCTCGTAAAGAGTTTCCAATGCGTACGTATATGTCTTTACTCTGCAAAACTGTATTTCCTTATGAAGTGGTATTCTTACATATCCTTTCGAGAGAAAACTGTCCTGTGCCTTCTCTTTTGAGGCTACACACTTAGACAAACACGCAACATGAAAGCTTTTCGACTTACAACGTGTTGTTTAGGAAAAACAAGATAATTTCGCACGATGCGGGATTTCCTTAAAACGTGATTTTCTAAAAAATTTTGACGGAAGAAAATTCTCCTTTTGGTTCTCTTTAGATGCTACATGTTAAGACGTACACGCCACAACAATTCTTTTCGAGATACAACGTGTAGTTTTGGAGATACAAGCTAATTTTGTACTATGCGTTATTTCTTCTCGTAAAGAGTTTCCAATGCGTACGTATATGTCTTTACGCTGCAAAACTGTATTTCCTTATGAAGTGGTATTCTTACATATCCTTTCGAGAGAAAACTGTCCTGTGCCTTCTCTTTTGAGGCTACACACTTAGACATACACGCAACATGAAAGCTTTTCGACTTACAACGTGTTGTTTAGGAAAAACAAGATAATTTCGCACGATGCGGGATTTCCTTAAAACGTGATTTTCTGAAAAATTTTGACGAAAGAAAATTCTCCTTTTGGTTCTCTTTAGATGCTACATGTTAAGACGTACACGCCACAACAATTCTTTTCGAGATACAACATGTAGTTTTGGAGATACAAGCTAATTTTGTACTATGCGTTATTTCTTCTCGTAAAGAGTTTCCAATGCGTACGTATATGTCTTTACTCTGCAAAACTGTATTTCCTTATGAAGTGGTATTCTTACATATCCTTTCGAGAGAAAACTGTCCTGTGCCTTCTCTTTTGAGGCTACACACTTAGACAAACACGCAACATGAAAGCTTTTCGACTTACAACGTGTTGTTTAGGAAAAACAAGATAATTTCGCACGATGCGGGATTTCCTTAAAACGTGATTTTCTAAAAAATTTTGACGGAAGAAAATTCTCCTTTTGGTTCTCTTTAGATGCTACATGTTAAGACGTACACGCCACAACAATTCTTTTCGAGATACAACGTGTAGTTTTGGAGATACAAGCTAATTTTGTACTATGCGTTATTTCTTCTCGTAAAGAGTTTCCAATGCGTACGTATATGTCTTTACGCTGCAAAACTGTATTTCCTTATGAAGTGGTATTCTTACATAACCTTTCGAGAGAAAACTGTCCTGTGCCTTCTCTTTTGAGGCTACACACTTAGACATACACGCAACATGAAAGCTTTTCGACTTACAACGTGTTGTTTAGGAAAAACAAGATAATTTCGCACGATGCGGGATTTCCTTAAAACGTGATTTTCTGAAAAATTTTGACGAAAGAAAATTCTCCTTTTGGTTCTCTTTAGATGCTACATGTTAAGACGTACACGCCACAACAATTCTTTTCGAGATACAACGTGTAGTTTTGGAGATACAAGCTAATTTTGTACTATGCGTTATTTCTTCTCGTAAGAGTTTCCAATGCGTACGTATATGTCTTTACGCTGCAAAACTGTATTTCCTTATGAAGTGGTATTCTTACATATCCTTTCGAGAGAAAACTGTCCTGTGCCTTCTCTTTTGAGGCTACACACTTAGACATACACGCAACATGAAAGCTTTTCGACTTACAACGTGTTGTTTAGGAAAAACAAGATAATTTCGCACGATGCGGGATTTCCTTAAAACGTGATTTTCTGAAAAATTTTGACGAAAGAAAATTCTCCTTTTGGTTCTCTTTAGATGCTACATGTTAAGACGTACACGCCACAACAATTCTTTTCGAGATACAACGTGTAGATACAAGCTAATTTTGTACTATGCGTTATTTCTTCTCGTAAAGAGTTTCCAATGCGTACGTATATGTCTTTACTCTGCAAAACTGTATTTCCTTATGAAGTGGTATTCTTACATATCCTTTCGAGAGAAAACTGTCCTGTGCCTTCTCTTTTGAGGCTACACACTTAGACATACACGCAACATGAAAGCTTTTCGACTTACAACGTGTTGTTTAGGAAAAACAAGATAATTTCGCACGATGCGGGATTTCCTTAAAACGTGATTTTCTGAAAAATTTTGACGAAAGAAAATTCTCCTTTTGGTTCTCTTTAGATGCTACATGTTAAGACGTACACGCCACAACAATTCTTTTCGAGATACAACGTGTAGTTTTGGAGATACAAGCTAATTTTGTACTATGCGTTATTTCTTCTCGTAAAGAGTTTCCAATGCGTACGTATATGTCTTTACTCTGCAAAACTGTATTTCCTTATGAAGTGGTATTCTTACATATCCTTTCGAGAGAAAACTGTCCTGTGCCTTCTCTTTTGAGGCTACACACTTAGACATACACGCAACATGAAAGCTTTTCGACTTACAACGTGTTGTTTAGGAAAAACAAGATAATTTCGCACGATGCGGGATTTCCTTAAAACGTGATTTTCTGAAAAATTTTGACGAAAGAAAATTCTCCTTTTAGTTCTCTTTAGATGCTACATGTTAAGACGTACACGCCACAACAATTCTTTTCGAGATACAACGTGTAGTTTTGGAGATACAAGCTAATTTTGTACTATGCGTTATTTCTTCTCGTAAAGAGTTTCCAATGCGTATGTATATGTCTTTACTCTGCAAAACTGTATTTCCTTATGAAGTGGTATTCTTACATATCCTTTCGAGAGAAAACTGTCCTGTGCCTTCTCTTTTGAGGCTACACACTTAGACATACACGCAACATGAAAGCTTTTCGACTTACAACGTGTTGTTTAGGAAAAACAAGATAATTTCGCACGATGCGGGATTTCCTTAAAACGTGATTTTCTGAAAAATTTTGACGAAAGAAAATTCTCCTTTTGGTTCTCTTTAGATGCTACATGTTAAGACGTACACGCCACAACAATTCTTTTCGAGATACAACGTGTAGTTTTGGAGATACAAGCTAATTTTGTACTATGCGTTATTTCTTCTCGTAAAGAGTTTCCAATGCGTACGTATATGTCTTTACTCTGCAAAACTGTATTTCCTTATGAAGTGGTATTCTTACATATCCTTTCGAGAGAAAACTGTCCTGTGCCTTCTCTTTTGAGGCTACACACTTAGACAAACACGCAACATGAAAGCTTTTCGACTTACAACGTGTTGTTTAGGAAAAACAAGATAATTTCGCACGATGCGGGATTTCCTTAAAACGTGATTTTCTAAAAAATTTTGACGGAAGAAAATTCTCCTTTTGGTTCTCTTTAGATGCTACATGTTAAGACGTACACGCCACAACAATTCTTTTCGAGATACAACGTGTAGTTTTGGAGATACAAGCTAATTTTGTACTATGTGTTATTTCTTCTCGTAAAGAGTTTCCAATGCGTACGTATATGTCTTTACGCTGCAAAACTGTATTTCCTTATGAAGTGGTATTCTTACATATCCTTTCGAGAGAAAACTGTCCTGTGCCTTCTCTTTTGAGGCTACACACTTAGACATACACGCAACATGAAAGCTTTTCGACTTACAACGTGTTGTTGAGGAAAAACAAGATAATTTCGCACGATGCGGGATTTCCTTAAAACGTGATTTTCTGAAAAATTTTGACGAAAGAAAATTCTCCTTTTGGTTCTCTTTAGATGCTACATGTTAAGACGTACACGCCACAACAATTCTTTTCGAGATACAACGTGTAGTTTTGGAGATACAAGCTAATTTTGTACTATGCGTTATTTCTTCTCGTAAAGAGTTTCCAAGGCGTACGTATAGGTCTTTACGCTGCAAAACTGTATTTCCTTATGAAGTGGTATTCTTACATATCCTTTCGAGAGAAAACTGTCCTGTGCCTTCTCTTTTGAGGCTACACACTTAGACATACACGCAACATGAAAGCTTTTCGACTTACAACGTGTTGTTTAGGAAAAACAAGATAATTTCGCACGATGCGGTATTTCCTTAAAACGTGATTTTCTGAAAAATTTTGACGAAAGAAAATTCTCCTTTTGGTTCTCTTTAGATGCTACATGTTAAGACGTACACGGCACAACAATTCTTTTTGAGATACAACATGTAGTTTTGGAGATACAAGCTAATTTTGTACTATGCGTTATTTCTTCTCGTAAAGAGTTTCCAATGCGTACGTATATGTCTTTACTCTGCAAAACTGTATTTCCTTATGAAGTGGTATTCTTACATATCCTTTCGAGAGAAAACTGTCCTGTGCCTTCTCTTTTGAGGCTACACACTTAGACAAACACGCAACATGAAAGCTTTTCGACTTACAACGTGTTGTTTAGGAAAAGCAAGATAATTTCGCACGATGCGGGATTTCCTTAAAACGTGATTTTCTAAAAAATTTTGACGGAAGAAAATTCTCCTTTTGGTTCTCTTTAGATGCTACATGTTAAGACGTACACGCCACAACAATTCTTTTCGAGATACAACGTGTAGTTTTGGAGATACAAGCTAATTTTGTACTATGCGTTATTTCTTCTCGTAAAGAGTTTCCAATGCGTACGTATATGTCTTTACGCTGCAAAACTGTATTTCCTTATGAAGTGGTATTCTTACATAACCTTTCGAGAGAAAACTGTCCTGTGCCTTCTCTTTTGAGGCTACACACTTAGACATACACGCAACATGAAAGCTTTTCGACTTACAACGTGTTGTTTAGGAAAAACAAGATAATTTCGCACGATGCGGGATTTCCTTAAAACGTGATTTTCTGAAAAATTTTGACGAAAGAAAATTCTCCTTTTGGTTCTCTTTAGATGCTACATGTTAAGACGTACACGCCACAACAATTCTTTTCGAGATACAACGTGTAGTTTTGGAGATACAAGCTAATTTTGTACTATGTGTTATTTCTTCTCGTAAGAGTTTCCAATGCGTACGTATATGTCTTTACGCTGCAAAACTGTATTTCCTTATGAAGTGGTATTCTTACATATCCTTTCGAGAGAAAACTGTCCTGTGCCTTCGCTTTTGAGGCTACACACTTAGACATACACGCAACATGAAAGCTTTTCGACTTACAACGTGTTGTTTAGGAAAAACAAGATAATTTCGCACGATGCGGGATTTCCTTAAAACGTGATTTTCTGAAAAATTTTGACGAAAGAAAATTCTCCTTTTGGTTCTCTTTAGATGCTACATGTTAAGACGTACACGCCACAACAATTCTTTTCGAGATACAACGTGTAGTTTTGGAGATACAAGCTAATTTTGTACTATGCGTTATTTCTTCTCGTAAAGAGTTTCCAATGCGTACGTATATGTCTTTACTCTGCAAAACTGTATTTCCTTATGAAGTGGTATTCTTACATATCCTTTCGAGAGAAAACTGTCCTGTGCCTTCTCTTTTGAGGCTACACACTTAGACATACACGCAACATGAAAGCTTTTCGACTTACAACGTGTTGTTTAGGAAAAACAAGATAATTTCGCACGATGCGGGATTTCCTTAAAACGTGATTTTCTGAAAAATTTTGACGAAAGAAAATTCTCCTTTTGGTTCTCTTTAGATGCTACATGTTAAGACGTACACGCCACAACAATTCTTTTCGAGATACAACGTGTAGTTTTGGAGATACAAGCTAATTTTGTACTATGCGTTATTTCTTCTCGTAAAGAGTTTCCAATGCGTACGTATATGTCTTTACTCTGCAAAACTGTATTTCCTTATGAAGTGGTATTCTTACATATCCTTTCGAGAGAAAACTGTCCTGTGCCTTCTCTTTTGAGGCTACACACTTAGACATACACGCAACATGAAAGCTTTTCGACTTACAAAGTGTTGTTTAGGAAAAACAAGATAATTTCGCACGATGCGGGATTTCCTTAAAACGTGATTTTCTGAAAAATTTTGACGAAAGAAAATTCTCCTTTTGGTTCTCTTTAGATGCTACATGTTAAGACGTACACGCCACAACAATTCTTTTCGAGATACAACGTGTAGTTTTGGAGATACAAGCTAATTTTGTACTATGCGTTATTTCTTCTCGTAAAGTGTTACCAATGCGTACGTATATGTCTTTACTCTGCAAAACTGTATTTCCTTATGAAGTGGTATTCTTACATATCCTTTCGAGAGAAAACTGTCCTGTGCCTTCTCTTTTGAGGCTACACACTTAGACATACACGCAACATGAAAGCTTTTCGACTTACAACGTGTTGTTTAGGAAAAACAAGATAATTTCGCACGATGCGGGATTTCCTTAAAACGTGATTTTCTGAAAAATTTTGACGAAAGAAAATTCTCCTTTTGGTTCTCTTTAGATGCTACATGTTAAGACGTACACGGCACAACAATTCTTTTCGAGTTACAACGTGTAGTTTTGGAGATACAAGCTAATTTTGTACGATGCGTTGTTTCTTCTCCTAAAGTGTTTTCAATAGGTACGTATTTGTCTTTACTCTCCAAAATTGTACTTCCTTATAACGGGGTATTCTACAATATTCTTTCGAGATAAAACTCTCCTGTGCCTTCTCTTTTGAGGCTACACACTTAGACATACACGCAACATGAAAGCTTTTCGACTTACAACGTGTTGTTTAGGAAAAACAAGATAATTTCGCACGATGCGGGATTTCCTTAAAACGTGATTTTCTGAAAAATTTTGACGAAAGAAAATTCTCCTTTTGGTTCTCTTTAGATGCTACATGTTAAGACGTACACGCCACAACAATTCTTTTCGAGATACAACGTGTAGTTTTGGAGATACAAGCTAATTTTGTACGATGCGTTATTTCTTCTCGTAAAGAGTTTCCAATGCGTACGTATATGTCTTTACTCTGCAAAACTGTATTTCCTTATGAAGTGGTATTCTTACATATCCTTTCGAGAGAAAACTGTCCTGTGCCTTCTCTTTTGAGGCTACACGCTTAGACATACACGCAACATGAAAGCTTTTCGACTTACAACGTGTTGTTTAGGAAAAACAAGATAATTTCGCACGATGCGGGATTTCCTTAAAACGTGATTTTCTGAAAAATTTTGACGAAAGAAAATTCTCCTTTTGGTTCTCTTTAGATGCTACATGTTAAGACGTACACGCCACAACAATTCTTTTCGAGATACAACATGTAGTTTTGGAGATACAAGCTAATTTTGTAATATGCGTTATTTCTTCTCGTAAAGAGTTTCCAATACGTACGTATATGTCTTTACTCTGCAAAACTGTATTTCCTTATGAAGTGGTATTCTTACATATCCTTTTGAGAGAAAACTGTCCTGTGCCTTCTCTTTTGAGGCTACACACTTAGACATACATGCAACATGAAAGCTTTTCGACTTACAACGTGTTGTTTAGGAAAAACAAGATAATTTCGCACGATGCGGGATTTCCTTAAAACGTGATTTTCTGAAAAATTTTGACGAAAGAAAATTCTCCTTTTGGTTCTCTTTAGATGCTACATGTTAAGACGTACACGCCACAAAAATTCTTTTCGTGTTACAACGTGTAGTTTTGGAGATACAAGCTAATTTTGTACGTTGCGTTATTTCTTCTCGTAAAGAGTTTCCAATAAGTACGTATATGTCTTTACTCTGCAAAACTGTATTTCCTCATGAAGTGGTATTCTTACATATCCTTTCGAGAGAAAACTGTCCTGTGCCTTCTCTTTTGAGGCTACACACTTAGACATACACGCAACATGAAAGCTTTTCGACTTACAACGTGTTGTTTAGGAAAAACAAGATAATTTCGCACGATGCGGGATTTCCTTAAAACGTGATTTTCTGAAAAATTTTGACGAAAGAAAATTCTCCTTTTGGTTCTCTTTAGATTCTACATGTTAAGACGTACACGCCACAACAATTCTTTTCGAGATACAACGTGTAGTTTTGGAGATACAAGCTAATTTTGTACTATGCGTTATTTCTTCTCGTAAAGAGTTTCCAATGCGTACGTATATGTCTTTACTCTGCAAAACTGTATTTCCTTATGAAGTGGTATTCTTACATATCCTTTCGAGAGAAAACTGTCCTGTGCCTTCTCTTTTGAGGCTACACACTTAGACATACACGCAACATGAAAGCTTTTCGACTTACAACGTGTTGTTTAGGAAAAACAAGATAATTTCGCACGATGCGGGATTTCCTTAAAACGTGATTTTCTGAAAAATTTTGACGAAAGTAAATTCTCCTTTTGGTTCTCTTTAGATGCTACATGTTAAGACGTACACGCCACAACAATTCTTTTCGAGATACAACGTGTAGTTTTGGAGATACAAGCTAATTTTGTACGATGCGTTATTTCTTCTCGTAAAGAGTTTCCAATACGTACGTATATGTCTTTACTCTGCAAAACTGTATTTCCTTATGAAGTGGTATTCTTACATATTCTTTCGAGAGAAAACTCTCCTGTGCCTTCTCTTTTGAGGCTACACACTTAGACATACACGCAACATGAAAGCTTTTCGACTTACAACGTGTTGTTTAGGAAAAACAAGATAATTTCGCACGATGCGGGATTTCCTTAAAACGTGATTTTCTGAAAAATTTTGACGAAAGAAAATTCTCCTTTTGGTTCTCTTTAGATGCTACATGTTAAGACGTACACGCCACAACAATTCTTTCGAGTTACAACGTGTAGTTTTGGAGATACAAGCTAATTATGTACGATGCGTTGTTTCTTCTCCTAAAGTGTTTTCAATAGGTACGTATTTGTCTTTACTCTCCAAAATTGTACTTCCTTATAACGGGGTATTCTACAATATTCTTTCGAGAGAAAACTGTCCTGTGCCTTCTCTTTTGAGGCTACACACTTAGACATACACGCAACATGAAAGCTTTTCGACTTACAACGTGTTGTTTAGGAAAAACAAGATAATTTCGCACGATGCGGGATTTCCTTAAAACGTGATTTTCTGAAAAATTTTGACGAAAGAAAATTCTCCTTTTGGTTCTCTTTAGATGCTACATGTTAAGACGTACACGCCACAACAATTCTTTTCGAGATACAACGTGTAGTTTTGGAGATACAAGCTAATTTTGTACTATGCGTTATTTCTTCTCGTAAAGAGTTTCCAATGCGTACGTATATGTCTTTACTCTGCAAAACTGTATTTCCTTATGAAGTGGTATTCTTACATATCCTTTCGAGAGAAAACTGTCCTGTGCCTTCTCTTTTGAGGCTACACACTTAGACATACACGCAACATGAAAGCTTTTCGACTTACAACGTGTTGTTTAGGAAAAACAAGATAATTTCGCACGATGCGGGATTTCCTTAAAACGTGATTTTCTGAAAAATTTTGACGAAAGAAAATTCTGCTTTTGGTTCTCTTTAGATGCTACATGTTAAGACGTACACGCCACAACAATTCTTTTCGAGATACAACATGTAGTTTTGGAGATACAAGCTAATTTTGTACTATGCGTTATTTCTTCTCGTAAAGAGTTTCCAATACGTACGTATATGTCTTTACTCTGCAAAACTGTATTTCCTCATGAAGTGGTATTCTTACATATCCTTTCGAGAGAAAACTGTCCTGTGCCTTCTCTTTTGAGGCTACACACTTAGACATACACGCAACATGAAAGCTTTTCGACTTACAACGTGTTGTTTAGGAAAAACAAGATAATTTCGCACGATGCGGGATTTCCTTAAAACGTGATTTTCTGAAAAATTTTGACGAAAGAAAATTCTCCTTTTGGTTCTCTTTAGATTCTACATGTTAAGACGTACACGCCACAACAATTCTTTTCGAGATACAACGTGTAGTTTTGGAGATACAAGCTAATTTTGTACTATGCGTTATTTCTTCTCGTAAAGAGTTTCCAATGCGTACGTATATGTCTTTACTCTGCAAAACTGTATTTCCTTATGAAGTGGTATTCTTACATATCCTTTCGAGAGAAAACTGTCCTGTGCCTTCTCTTTTGAGGCTACACACTTAGACATACACGCAACATGAAAGCTTTTCGACTTACAACGTGTTGTTTAGGAAAAACAAGATAATTTCGCACGATGCGGGATTTCCTTAAAACGTGATTTTCTGAAAAATTTTGACGAAAGAAAATTCTCCTTTTGGTTCTCTTTAGATGCTACATGTTAAGACGTACACGCCACAACAATTCTTTTCGAGATACAACGTGTAGTTTTGGAGATACAAGCTAATTTTGTACGATGCGTTATTTCTTCTCGTAAAGAGTTTCCAATACGTACGTATATGTCTTTACTCTGCAAAACTGTATTTCCTTATGAAGTGGTATTCTTACATATTCTTTCGAGAGAAAACTCTCCTGTGCCTTCTCTTTTGAGGCTACACACTTAGACATACACGCAACATGAAAGCTTTTCGACTTACAACGTGTTGTTTAGGAAAAACAAGATAATTTCGCACGATGCGGGATTTCCTTAAAACGTGATTTTCTGAAAAATTTTGACGAAAGAAAATTCGCATTTTGGTTCTCTTTAGATGCTACATGTTAAGACGTACACGCCACAACAATTCTTTTCGAGTTACAACGTGTAGTTTTGGAGATACAAGCTAATTTTGTACGATGCGTTGTTTCTTCTCCTAAAGTGTTTTCAATAGGTACGTATTTGTCTTTACTCTCCAAAATTGTACTTCCTTATAACGGGGTATTCTACAATATTCTTTCGAGATAAAACTCTCCTGTGCCTTCTCTTTTGAGGCTACACACTTAGACATACACGCAACATGAAAGCTTTTCGACTTACAACGTGTTGTTTAGGAAAAACAAGATAATTTCGCACGATGCGGGATTTCCTTAAAACGTGATTTTCTGAAAAATTTTGACGAAAGAAAATTCTCCTTTTGGTTCTCTTTAGATGCTACATGTTAAGACGTACACGCCACAACAATTCTTTTCGAGATACAACGTGTAGTTTTGGAGATACAAGCTAATTTTGTACGATGCGTTATTTCTTCTCGTAAAGAGTTTCCAATGCGTACGTATATGTCTTTACTCTGCAAAACTGTATTTCCTTATGAAGTGGTATTCTTACATATCCTTTCGAGAGAAAACTGTCCTGTGCCTTCTCTTTTGAGGCTACACGCTTAGACATACACGCAACATGAAAGCTTTTCGACTTACAACGTGTTGTTTAGGAAAAACAAGATAATTTCGCACGATGCGGGATTTCCTTAAAACGTGATTTTCTGAAAAATTTTGACGAAAGAAAATTCTCCTTTTGGTTCTCTTTAGATGCTACATGTTAAGACGTACACGCCACAACAATTCTTTTCGAGATACAACATGTAGTTTTGGAGATACAAGCTAATTTTGTAATATGCGTTATTTCTTCTCTTAAAGAGTTTCCAATACGTACGTATATGTCTTTACTCTGCAAAACTGTATTTCCTTATGAAGTGGTATTCTTACATATCCTTTTGAGAGAAAACTGTCCTGTGCCTTCTCTTTTGAGGCTACACACTTAGACATACATGCAACATGAAAGCTTTTCGACTTACAACGTGTTGTTTAGGAAAAACAAGATAATTTCCAACGATGCGGGATTTCCTTAAAACGTGATTTTCTGAAAAATTTTGACGAAAGAAAATTCTCCTTTTGGTTCTCTTTAGATGCTACATGTTAAGACGTACACGCCACAAAAATTCTTTTCGAGTTACAACGTGTAGTTTTGGAGATACAAGCTAATTTTGTACGTTGCGTTATTTCTTCTCGTAAAGAGTTTCCAATAAGTACGTATATGTCTTTACTCTGCAAAACTGTATTTCCTCATGAAGTGGTATTCTTACATATCCTTTCGAGAGAAAACTGTCCTGTGCCTTCTCTTTTGAGGCTACACACTTAGACATACACGCAACATGAAAGCTTTTCGACTTACAACGTGTTGTTTAGGAAAAACAAGATAATTTCGCACGATGCGGGATTTCCTTAAAACGTGATTTTCTGAAAAATTTTGACGAAAGAAAATTCTCCTTTTGGTTCTCTTTAGATGCTACATGTTAAGACGTACACGCCACAACAATTCTTTTCGAGATACAACGTGTAGTTTTGGAGATACAAGCTAATTTTGTACTATGCGTTATTTCTTCTCGTAAAGAGTTTCCAATGCGTATGTATATGTCTTTACTCTGCAAAACTGTATTTCCTTATGAAGTGGTATTCTTCCATATCCTTTCGAGAGAAAACTGTCCTGTGCCTTCTCTTTTGAGGCTACACACTTAGACATACACGCAACATGAAAGCTTTTCGACTTACAACGTGTTGTTTAGGAAAAACAAGATAATTTCGCACGATGCGGGATTTCCTTAAAACGTGATTTTCTGAAAAATTTTGACGAAAGAAAATTCTCCTTTTGGTTCTCTTTAGATGCTACATGTTAAGACGTACACGCCACAACAATTCTTTTCGAGATACAACGTGTAGTTTTGGAGATACAAGCTAATTTTGTACTATGCGTTATTTCTTCTCGTAAAGAGTTTCCAATGCGTACGTATATGTCTTTACTCTGCAAAACTGTATTTCCTTATGAAGTGGTATTCTTACATATCCTTTCGAGAGAAAACTGTCCTGTGCCTTCTCTTTTGAGGCTACACACTTAGACAAACACGCAACATGAAAGCTTTTCGACTTACAACGTGTGGTTTAGGAAAAACAAGATAATTTCGCAAGATGCGGGATTTCCTTAAAACGTGATTTTCTAAAAAATTTTGAGGGAAGAAAATTCTCCTTTTGGTTCTCTTTAGATGCTACATGTTAAGACGTACACGCCACAACAATTCTTTTCGAGATACAACGTGTAGTTTTGGAGATACAAGCTAATTTTGTACTACGTGTTATTTCTTCTCGTAAAGAGTTTCCAATGCGTACGTATATGTCTTTACGCTGCAAAACTGTATTTCCTTATGAAGTGGTATTCTTACATATCCTTTCGAGAGAAAACTGTCCTGTGCCTTCTCTTTTGAGGCTACACACTTAGACATACACGCAACATGAAAGCTTTTCGACTTACAACGTGTTGTTTAGGAAAAACAAGATAATTTCGCACGATGCGGGATTTCCTTAAAACGTGATTTTCTGAAAAATTTTGACGAAAGAAAATTCTCCTTTTGGTTCTCTTTAGATGCTACATGTTAAGACGTACACGCCACAACAATTCTTTTCGAGATACAACATGTAGTTTTGGAGATACAAGCTAATTTTGTACTATGCGTTATTTCTTCTCGTAAAGAGTTTCCAATGCGTACGTATATGTCTTTACTCTGCAAAACTGTATTTCCTTATGAAGTGGTATTCTTACATATCCTTTCGAGAGAAAACTGTCCTGTGCCTTCCCTTTTGAGGCTACACACTTAGACAAACACGCAACATGAAAGCTTTTCGACTTACAACGTGTTGTTTAGGAAAAACAAGATAATTTCGCACGATGCGGGATTTCCTTAAAACGTGATTTTCTAAAAAATTTTGACGGAAGAAAATTCTCCTTTTGGTTCTCT
Source organism: Apodemus sylvaticus (assembly GCF_947179515.1). Taxonomy (NCBI): domain Eukaryota; kingdom Metazoa; phylum Chordata; class Mammalia; order Rodentia; family Muridae; genus Apodemus; species Apodemus sylvaticus. The sequence continues at coordinate 267,367 of NW_026263103.1, read as the reverse complement.
TTAGATGCTACATGTTAAGACGTACACGCCACAACAATTCTTTTCGAGATACAACGTGTAGTTTTGGAGATACAAGCTAATTTTGTACTATGCATTATTTCTTCTCGTAAAGAGTTTCCAATGCGTACGTATATGTCTTTACGCTGCAAAACTGTATTTCCTTATGAAGTGGTATTCTTACATAACCTTTCGAGAGAAAACTGTCCTGTGCCTTCTCTTTTGAGGCTACACACTTAGACATACACGCAACATGAAAGCTTTTCGACTTACAACGTGTTTTTTAGGAAAAACAAGATAATTTCGCACGATGCGGGATTTCCTTAAAACGTGATTTTCTGAAAAATTTTGACGAAAGAAAATTCTCCTTTTGGTTCTCTTTAGATGCTACATGTTAAGACGTACACGCCACAACAATTCTTTTCGAGATACAACGTGTAGTTTTGGAGATACAAGCTAATTTTGTACTATGTGTTATTTCTTCTCGTAAGAGTTTCCAATGCGTACTTATATGTCTTTACGCTGCAAAACTGTATTTCCTTATGAAGTGGTATTCTTACATATCCTTTCGAGAGAAAACTGTCCTGTGCCTTCTCTTTTGAGGCTACACACTTAGACATACACGCAACATGAAAGCTTTTCGACTTACAACGTGTTGTTTAGGAAAAACAAGATAATTTCGCACGATGCGGGATTTCCTTAAAACGTGATTTTCTGAAAAATTTTGACGAAAGAAAATTCTCCTTTTGGTTCTCTTTAGATGCTACATGTTAAGACGTACACGCCACAACAATTCTTTTCGAGATACAACGTGTAGTTTTGGAGATACAAGCTAATTTTGTACTATGCGTTATTTCTTCTCGTAAAGAGTTTCCAATGCGTACGTATATGTCTTTACTCTGCAAAACTGTATTTCCTTATGAAGTGGTATTCTTACATATCCTTTCGAGAGAAAACTGTCCTGTGCCTTCTCTTTTGAGGCTACACAGTTAGACATACACGCAACATGAAAGCTTTTCGACTTACAACGTGTTGTTTAGGAAAAACAAGATAATTTCGCACGATGCGGGATTTCCTTAAAACGTGATTTTCTGAAAAATTTTGACGAAAGAAAATTCTCCTTTTGGTTCTCTTTAGATGCTACATGTTAAGACGTACACGCCACAACAATTCTTTTCGAGATACAACGTGTAGTTTTGGAGATACAAGCTAATTTTGTACTATGTGTTATTTCTTCTCGTAAGAGTTTCCAATGCGTACGTATATGTCTTTACGCTGCAAAACTGTATTTCCTTATGAAGTGGTATTCTTACATATCCTTTCGAGAGAAAACTGTCCTGTGCCTTCTCTTTTGAGGCTACACACTTAGACATACACGCAACATGAAAGCTTTTCGACTTACAACGTGTTGTTTAGGAAAAACAAGATAATTTCGCACGATGCGGGATTTCCTTAAAACGTGATTTTCTGAAAAATTTTGACGAAAGAAAATTCTCCTTTTGGTTCTCTTTAGATGCTACATGTTAAGACGTACACGCCACAACAATTCTTTTCGAGATACAACGTGTAGTTTTGGAGATACAAGCTAATTTTGTACTATGCGTTATTTCTTCTCGTAAAGAGTTTCCAATGCGTACGTATATGTCTTTACTCTGCAAAACTGTATTTCCTTATGAAGTGGTATTCTTACATATCCTTTCGAGAGAAAACTGTCCTGTGCCTTCTCTTTTGAGGCTACACAGTTAGACATACACGCAACATGAAAGCTTTTCGACTTACAACGTGTTGTTTAGGAAAAACAAGATAATTTCGCACGATGCGGGATTTCCTTAAAACGTGATTTTCTGAAAAATTTTGACGAAAGAAAATTCTCCTTTTGGTTCTCTTTAGATGCTACATGTTAAGACGTACACGCCACAACAATTCTTTTCGAGATACAACGTGTAGTTTTGGAGATACAAGCTAATTTTGTACTATGCGTTATTTCTTCTCGTAAAGAGTTTCCAATGCGTACGTATATGTCTTTACTCTGCAAAACTGTATTTCCTTATGAAGTGGTATTCTTACATATCCTTTCGAGAGAAAACTGTCCTGTGCCTTCTCTTTTGAGGCTACACACTTAGACATACACGCAACATGAAAGCTTTTCGACTTACAACGTGTTGTTTAGGAAAAACAAGATAATTTCGCACGATGCGGGATTTCCTTAAAACGTGATTTTCTGAAAAATTTTGACGAAAGAAAATTCTCCTTTTGGTTCTCTTTAGATGCTACATGTTAAGACGTACACGCCACAACAATTCTTTTCGAGATACAACGTGTAGTTTTGGAGATACAAGCTAATTTTGTACTATGCGTTATTTCTTCTCGTAAAGAGTTACCAATGCGTACGTATATGTCTTTACTCTGCAAAACTGTATTTCCTTATGAAGTGGTATTCTTACATATCCTTTCGAGAGAAAACTGTCCTGTGCCTTCTCTTTTGAGGCTACACACTTAGACATACACGCAACATGAAAGCTTTTCGACTTACAACGTGTTGTTTAGGAAAAACAAGATAATTTCGCACGATGCGGGATTTCCTTAAAACGTGATTTTCTGAAAAATTTTGACGAAAGAAAATTCTCGTTTTGGTTCTCTTTAGATGCTACATGTTAAGACGTACACGCCACAACAATTCTTTTCGAATACAACGTGTAGTTTTGGAGATACAAGCTAATTTTGTACTATGCGTTATTTCTTCTCGTAAAGAGTTTCCAATGCGTACGTATATGTCTTTACTCTGCAAAACTGTATTTCCTTATGAAGTGGTATTCTTACATATCCTTTCGAGAGAAAAACTGTCCTGTGCCTTCTCTTTTGAGGCTACACACTTAGACATACACGCAACATGAAAGCTTTCCGACTTACAACGTGTTGTTTAGGAAAAACAAGATAATTTCGCACGATGCGGGATTTCCTTAAAACGTGATTTTCTGAAAAATTTTGACGAAAGAAAATTCTCCTTTTGGTTCTCTTTAGATGCTACATGTTAAGACGTACACGCCACAACAATTCTTTTTGAGATACAACGTGTAGTTTTGGAGATACAAGCTAATTTTGTACTATGCGTTATTTCTTCTCGTAAAGAGTTTCCAATGCATACGTATATGTCTTTACTCTGCAAAACTGTATTTCCTTATGAAGTGGTATTCTTACATATCCTTTCGAGAGAAAACTGTCCTGTGCCTTCTCTTTTGAGGCTACACACTTAGACATACACGCAACATGAAAGCTTTTCGACTTACAACGTGTTGTTTAGGAAAAACAAGATAATTTCGCACGATGCGGGATTTCCTTAAAACGTGATTTTCTGAAAAATTTTGACGAAAGAAAATTCTCCTTTTGGTTCTCTTTAGATGCTACATGTTAAGACGTACACGCCACAACAATTCTTTTCGAGATACAACGTGTAGTTTTGGAGATACAAGCTAATTTTGTACTATGCGTTATTTCTTCTCGTAAAGAGTTACCAATGCGTACGTATATGTCTTTACTCTGCAAAACTGTATTTCCTTATGAAGTGGTATTCTTACATATCCTTTCGAGAGAAAACTGTCCTGTGCCTTCTCTTTTGAGGCTACACACTTAGACATACACGCAACATGAAAGCTTTTCGACTTACAACGTGTTGTTTAGGAAAAACAAGATAATTTCGCACGATGCGGGATTTCCTTAAAACGTGATTTTCTGAAAAATTTTGACGAAAGAAAATTCTCCTTTTGGTTCTCTTTAGATGCTACATGTTAAGACGTACACGCCACAACAATTCTTTTCGAGATACAACGTGTAGTTTTGGAGATACAAGCTAATTTTGTACTATGCGTTATTTCTTCTCGTAAAGAGTTTCCAATGCGTACGTATATGTCTTTACGCTGCAAAACTGTATTTCCTTATGAAGTGGTATTCTTACATATCCTTTCGAGAGAAAACTGTCCTGTGCCTTCTCTTTTGAGGCTACACACTTAGACATACACGCAACATGAAAGCTTTTCGACTTACAACGTGTTGTTTAGGAAAAACAAGATAATTTCGCACGATGCGGGATTTCCTTAACACGTGATTTTCTGAAAAATTTTGACGAAAGAAAATTCTCCCTTTGGTTCTCTTTAGATGCTACATGTTAAGACGTACACGCCACAACAATTCTTTTCGAGATACAACGTGTAGTTTTGGAGATACAAGCTAATTTTGTACTATGCGTTATTTCTTCTCGTAAAGAGTTTCCAATGCGTACGTATATGTCTTTACTCTGCAAAACTGTATTTCCTTATGAAGTGGTATTCTTACATATCCTTTCGAGAGAAAACTGTCCTGTGCCTTCTCTTTTGAGGCTACACACTTAGACATACACGCAACATGAAAGCTTTTCGACTTACAACGTGTTGTTTAGGAAAAACAAGATAATTTCGCACGATGCGGGATTTCCTTAAAACGTGATTTTCTGAAAAATTTTGACGAAAGAAAATTCTCCTTTTGGTTCTCTTTAGATGCTACATGTTAAGACGTACACGCCACAACAATTCTTTTCGAGATACAACGTGTAGTTTTGGAGATACAAGCTAATTTTGTACTATGCGTTATTTCTTCTCGTAAAGAGTTTCCAATGCGTACGTATATGTCTTTACTCTGCAAAACTGTATTTCCTTATGAAGTGGTATTCTTACATATCCTTTCGAGAGAAAACTGTCCTGTGCCTTCTCTTTTGAGGCTACACACTTAGACATACACGCAACATGAAAGCTTTTCGACTTACAACGTGTTGTTTAGGAAAAACAAGATAATTTCGCACGATGCGGGATTTCCTTAAAACGTGATTTTCTGAAAAATTTTGACGAAAGAAAATTCTCCTTTTGGTTCTCTTTACATGCTACATGTTAAGACGTACACGCCACAACAATTCTTTTCGAGATACAACGTGTAGTTTTGGAGATACAAGCTAATTTTGTACTATGCGTTATTTCTTCTCGTAAAGAGTTTCCAATGCGTATGTATATGTCTTTACGCTGCAAAACTGTATTTCCTTATGAAGTGGTATTCTTACATATCCTTTCGAGAGAAAACTGTCCTGTGCCTTCTCTTTTGAGGCTACACACTTAGACATACACGCAACATGAAAGCTTTTCGACTTACAACGTGTTGTTTAGGAAAAAAAAGATAATTTCGCACGATGCGGGATTTCCTTAAAACGTGATTTTCTGAAAAATTTTGACGAAAGAAAATTCTCCTTTTGGTTCTCTTTAGATGCTACATGTTAAGACGTACACGCCACAACAATTCTTTTCGAGATACAACGTGTAGTTTTGGAGATACAAGCTAATTTTGTACTATGCGTTATTTCTTCTCGTAAAGAGTTTCCAATGCGTACGTATATGTCTTTACTCTGCAAAACTGTATTTCCTTATGAAGTGGTATTCTTACATATCCTTTCGAGAGAAAACTGTCCTGTGCCTTCTCTTTTGAGGCTACACACTTAGACATACACGCAACATGAAAGCTTTTCGACTTACAACGTGTTGTTTAGGAAAAACAAGATAATTTCGCACGATGCGGGATTTCCATAAAACGTAATTTTCTGAAAAATTTTGACGAAAGAAAATTCTCCTTTTGGTTCTCTTTAGATGCTACATGTTAAGACGTACACGCCACAACAATTCTTTTCGAGATACAACGTGTAGTTTTGGAGATACAAGCTAATTTTGTACTATGCGTTATTTCTTCTCGTAAAGAGTTTCCAATGCGTACGTATATGTCTTTACTCTGCAAAACTGTATTTCCTTATGAAGTGGTATTCTTACATATCCTTTCGAGAGAAAACTGTCCTGTGCCTTCTCTTTTGAGGCTACACACTTAGACATACACGCAACATGAAAGCTTTTCGACTTACAACGTGTTGTTTAGGAAAAACAAGATAATTTCGCACGATGCGGGATTTCCTTAAAACGTGATTTTCTGAAAAATTTTGACGAAAGAAAATTCTCCTTTTGGTTCTCTTTAGATGCTACATGTTAAGACGTACACGCCACAGCAATTCTTTTCGAGATACAACGTGTAGTTTTGGAGATACAAGCTAATTTTGTACTATGCGTTATTTCTTCTCGTAAAGAGTTTCCAATGCGTACGTATATGTCTTTACGCTGCAAAACTGTATTTCCTTATGAAGTGGTATTCTTACATATCCTTTCGAGAGAAAACTGTCCTGTGCCTTCTCTTTTGAGGCTACACACTTAGACATACACGCAACATGAAAGCTTTTCGACTTACAACGTGTTGTTTAGGAAAAACAAGATAATTTCGCACGATGCGGGATTTCCTTAAAACGTGATTTTCTGAAAAATTTTGACGAAAGAAAATTCTCCTTTTGGTTCTCTTTAGATGCTACATCTTAAGACGTACACGCCACAGCAATTCTTTTCGAGATACAACGTGTAGTTTTGGAGATACAAGCTAATTTTGTACTATGCGTTATTTCTTCTCGTAAAGAGTTTCCAATGCGTACGTATATGTCTTTACTCTGCAAAACTGTATTTCCTTATGAAGTGGTATTCTTACATATCCTTTCGAGAGAAAACTGTCCTGTGCCTTCTCTTTTGAGGCTACACACTTAGACATACACGCAACATGAAAGCTTTTCGACTTACAACGTGTTGTTTAGGAAAAACAAGATAATTTCGCACGATGCGGGATTTCCTTAAAACGTGATTTTCTGAAAAATTTTGACGAAAGAAAATTCTCCTTTTGGTTCTCTTTAGATGCTACATGTTAAGACGTACACGCCACAACAATTCTTTTCGAGATACAACGTGTAGTTTTGGAGATACAAGCTAATTTTGTACTATGCGTTATTTCTTCTCGTAAAGAGTTTCCAATGCGTACGTATATGTCTTTACTCTGCAAAACTGTATTTCCTTATGAAGTGGTATTCTTACATATCCTTTCGAGAGAAAACTGTCCTGTGCCTTCTCTTTTGAGGCTACACACTTAGACATACACGCAACATGAAAGCTTTTCGACTTACAACGTGTTGTTTAGGAAAAACAAGATAATTTCGCACGATGCGGGATTTCCTTAAAACGTGATTTTCTGAAAAATTTTGACGAAAGAAAATTCTCCTTTTGGTTCTCTTTAGATGCTACATGTTAAGACGTACACGCCACAACAATTCTTTTCGAGATACAACGTGTAGTTTTGGAGATACAAGCTAATTTTGTACTATGCGTTATTTCTTCACGTAAAGAGTTTCCAATGCGTACGTATATGTCTTTACGCTGCAAAACTGTATTTCCTTATGAAGTGGTATTCTTACATATCCTTTCGAGAGAAAACTGTCCTGTGCCTTCTCTTTTGAGGCTACACACTTAGACATACACGCAACATGAAAGCTTTTCGACTTACAACGTGTTGTTTAGGAAAAAAAAGATAATTTCGCACGATGCGGGATTTCCTTAAAACGTGATTTTCTGAAAATTTTGACGAAAGAAAATTCTCCTTTTGGTTCTCTTTAGATGCTACATGTTAAGACGTACACGCCACAACAATTCTTTTCGAGATACAACGTGTAGTTTTGGAGATACAAGCTAATTTTGTACTATGCGTTATTTCTTCTCGTAAAGAGTTTCCAATGCGTACGTATATGTCTTTACTCTGCAAAACTGTATTTCCTTATGAAGTGGTATTCTTACATATCCTTTCGAGAGAAAACTGTCCTGTGCCTTCTCTTTTGAGGCTACACACTTAGACATACACGCAACATGAAAGCTTTTCGACTTACAACGTGTTGTTTAGGAAAAACAAGATAATTTCGCACGATGCGGGATTTCCATAAAACGTAATTTTCTGAAAAATTTTGACGAAAGAAAATTCTCCTTTTGGTTCTCTTTAGATGCTACATGTTAAGACGTACACGCCACAACAATTCTTTTCGAGATACAACGTGTAGTTTTGGAGATACAAGCTAATTTTGTACTATGCGTTATTTCTTCTCGTAAAGAGTTTCCAATGCGTACGTATATGTCTTTACTCTGCAAAACTGTATTTCCTTATGAAGTGGTATTCTTACATATCCTTTCGAGAGAAAACTGTCCTGTGCCTTCTCTTTTGTGGCTACACACTTAGACATACACGCAACATGAAAGCTTTTCGACTTACAACGTGTTGTTTAGGAAAAACAAGATAATTTCGCACGATGCGGGATTTCCTTAAAACGTGATTTTCTGAAAAATTTTGACGAAAGAAAATTCTCCTTTTGGTTCTCTTTAGATGCTACATGTTAAGACGTACACGCCACAGCAATTCTTTTCGAGATACAACGTGTAGTTTTGGAGATACAAGCTAATTTTGTACTATGCGTTATTTCTTCTCGTAAAGAGTTTCCAATGCGTACGTATATGTCTTTACGCTGCAAAACTGTATTTCCTTATGAAGTGGTATTCTTACATATCCTTTCGAGAGAAAACTGTCCTGTGCCTTCTCTTTTGAGGCTACACACTTAGACATACACGCAACATGAAAGCTTTTCGACTTACAACGTGTTGTTTAGGAAAAACAAGATAATTTCGCACGATGCGGGATTTCCTTAAAACGTGATTTTCTGAAAAATTTTGACGAAAGAAAATTCTCCTTTTGGTTCTCTTTAGATGCTACATGTTAAGACGTACACGCCACAACAATTCTTTTCGAGATACAACGTGTAGTTTTGGAGATACAAGCTAATTTTGTACTATGCGTTATTTCTTCTCGTAAAGAGTTTCCAATGCGTACGTATATGTCTTTACTCTGCAAAACTGTATTTCCTTATGAAGTGGTATTCTTACATATCCTTTCGAGAGAAAACTGTCCTGTGCCTTCTCTTTTGAGGCTACACACTTAGACATACACGCAACATGAAAGCTTTTCGACTTACAACGTGTTGTTTAGGAAAAACAAGATAATTTCGCACGATGCGGGATTTCCTTAAAACGTGATTTTCTGAAAAATTTTGACGAAAGAAAATTCTCCTTTTGGTTCTCTTTAGATGCTACATGTTAAGACGTACACGCCACAACAATTCTTTTCGAGATACAACGTGTAGTTTTGGAGATACAAGCTAATTTTGTACTATGCGTTATTTCTTCTCGTAAAGAGTTTCCAATGCGTACGTATATGTCTTTACGCTGCAAAACTGTATTTCCTTATGAAGTGGTATTCTTACATATCCTTTCGAGAGAAAACTGTCCTGTGCCTTCTCTTTTGAGGCTACACACTTAGACATACACGCAACATGAAAGCTTTTCGACTTACAACGTGTTGTTTAGGAAAAACAAGATAATTTCGCACGATGCGGGATTTCCTTAAAACGTGATTTTCTGAAAAATTTTGACGAAAGAAAATTCTCCTTTTGGTTCTCTTTACATGCTACATGTTAAGACGTACACGCCACAACAATTCTTTTCGAGATACAACGTGTAGTTTTGGAGATACAAGCTAATTTTGTACTATGCGTTATTTCTTCTCGTAAAGAGTTTCCAATGCGTACGTATATGTCTTTACTCTGCAAAACTGTATTTCCTTATGAAGTGGTATTCTTACATATCCTTTCGAGAGAAAACTGTCCTGTGCCTTCTCTTTTGAGGCTACACACTTAGACATACACGCAACATGAAAGCTTTTCGACTTACAACGTGTTGTTTAGGAAAAACAAGATAATTTCGCACGATGCGGGATTTCCTTAAAACGTGATTTTCTGAAAAATTTTGACGAAAGAAAATTCTCCTTTTGGTTCTCTTTAGATGCTACATGTTAAGACGTACACGCCACAACAATTCTTTTCGAGATACAACGTGTAGTTTTGGAGATACAAGCTAATTTTGTACTATGCGTTATTTCTTCTCGTAAAGAGTTTCCAATGCGTACGTATATGTCTTTACTCTGCAAAACTGTATTTCCTTATGAAGTGGTATTCTTACATATCCTTTCGAGAGAAAACTGTCCTGTGCCTTCTCTTTTGAGGCTACACACTTAGACATACTCGCAACATGAAAGCTTTTCGACTTACAAACGTGTTGTTTAGGAAAAACAAGATAATTTCGCACGATGCGGGATTTCCTTAAAACGTGATTTTCTGAAAAATTTTGACGAAAGAAAATTCTCCTTTTGGTTCTCTTTAGATGCTACATGTTAAGACGTACACGCCACAGCAATTCTTTTCGAGATACAACGTGTAGTTTTGGAGATACAAGCTAATTTTGTACTATGCGTTATTTCTTCTCGTAAAGAGTTTCCAATGCGTACGTATATGTCTTTACGCTGCAAAACTGTATTTCCTTATGAAGTGGTATTCTTACATATCCTTTCGAGAGAAAACTGTCCTGTGCCTTCTCTTTTGAGGCTACACACTTAGACATACACGCAACATGAAAGCTTTTCGACTTACAACGTGTTGTTTAGGAAAAAAAAGATAATTTCGCACGATGCGGGATTTCCTTAAAACGTGATTTTCTGAAAAATTTTGACGAAAGAAAATTCTCCTTTTGGTTCTCTTTAGATGCTACATGTTAAGACGTACACGCCACAACAATTCTTTTCGAGATACAACGTGTAGTTTTGGAGATACAAGCTAATTTTGTACTATGCGTTATTTCTTCTCGTAAAGAGTTTCCAATGCGTACGTATATGTCTTTACTCTGCAAAACTGTATTTCCTTATGAAGTGGTATTCTTACATATCCTTTCGAGAGAAAACTGTCCTGTGCCTTCTCTTTTGAGGCTACACACTTAGACATACACGCAACATGAAAGCTTTTCGACTTACAACGTGTTGTTTAGGAAAAACAAGATAATTTCGCACGATGCGGGATTTCCTTAAAACGTGATTTTCTGAAAAATTTTGACGAAAGAAAATTCTCCTTTTGGTTCTCTTTAGATGCTACATGTTAAGACGTACACGCCACAGCAATTCTTTTCGAGATACAACGTGTAGTTTTGGAGATACAAGCTAATTTTGTACTATGCGTTATTTCTTCTCGTAAAGAGTTTCCAATGCGTACGTATATGTCTTTACGCTGCAAAACTGTATTTCCTTATGAAGTGGTATTCTTACATATCCTTTCGAGAGAAAACTGTCCTGTGCCTTCTCTTTTGAGGCTACACACTTAGACATACACGCAACATGAAAGCTTTTCGACTTACAACGTGTTGTTTAGGAAAAACAAGATAATTTCGCACGATGCGGGATTTCCTTAAAACGTGATTTTCTGAAAAATTTTGACGAAAGAAAATTCTCCTTTTGGTTCTCTTTAGATGCTACATGTTAAGACGTACACGCCACAACAATTCTTTTCGAGATACAACGTGTAGTTTTGGAGATACAAGCTAATTTTGTACTATGCGTTATTTCTTCTCGTAAAGAGTTTCCAATGCGTACGTATATGTCTTTACTCTGCAAAACTGTATTTCCTTATGAAGTGGTATTCTTACATATCCTTTCGAGAGAAAACTGTCCTGTGCCTTCTCTTTTGAGGCTACACACTTAGACATACACGCAACATGAAAGCTTTTCGACTTACAACGTGTTGTTTAGGAAAAACAAGATAATTTCGCACGATGCGGGATTTCCTTAAAACGTGATTTTCTGAAAAATTTTGACGAAAGAAAATTCTCCTTTTGGTTCTCTTTAGATGCTACATGTTAAGACGTACACGCCACAACAATTCTTTTCGAGATACAACGTGTAGTTTTGGAGATACAAGCTAATTTTGTACTATGCGTTATTTCTTCTCGTAAAGAGTTTCCAATGCGTACGTATATGTCTTTACGCTGCAAAACTGTATTTCCTTATGAAGTGGTATTCTTACATATCCTTTCGAGAGAAAACTGTCCGGTGCCTTCTCTTTTGAGGCTACACACTTAGACATACACGCAACATGAAAGCTTTTCGACTTACAACGTGTTGTTTAGGAAAAACAAGATAATTTCGCACGATGCGGGATTTCCTTAAAACGTGATTTTCTGAAAAATTTTGACGAAAGAAAATTCTCCTTTTGGTTCTCTTTACATGCTACATGTTAAGACGTACACGCCACAACAATTCTTTTCGAGATACAACGTGTAGTTTTGGAGATACAAGCTAATTTTGTACTATGCGTTATTTCTTCTCGTAAAGAGTTTCCAATGCGTACGTATATGTCTTTACTCTGCAAAACTGTATTTCCTTATGAAGTGGTATTCTTACATATCCTTTCGAGAGAAAACTGTCCTGTGCCTTCTCTTTTGAGGCTACACACTTAGACATACACGCAACATGAAAGCTTTTCGACTTACAACGTGTTGTTTAGGAAAAACAAGATAATTTCGCACGATGCGGGATTTCCTTAAAACGTGATTTTCTGAAAAATTTTGACGAAAGAAAATTCTCCTTTTGGTTCTCTTTAGATGCTACATGTTAAGACGTACACGCCACAACAATTCTTTTCGAGATACAACGTGTAGTTTTGGAGATACAAGCTAATTTTGTACTATGCGTTATTTCTTCTCGTAAAGAGTTTCCAATGCGTACGTATATGTCTTTACTCTGCAAAACTGTATTTCCTTATGAAGTGGTATTCTTACATATCCTTTCGAGAGAAAACTGTCCTGTGCCTTCTCTTTTGAGGCTACACACTTAGACATACTCGCAACATGAAAGCTTTTCGACTTACAACGTGTTGTTTAGGAAAAACAAGATAATTTCGCACGATGCGGGATTTCCTTAAAACGTGATTTTCTGAAAAATTTTGACGAAAGAAAATTCTCCTTTTGGTTCTCTTTAGATGCTACATGTTAAGACGTACACGCCACAGCAATTCTTTTCGAGATACAACGTGTAGTTTTGGAGATACAAGCTAATTTTGTACTATGCGTTATTTCTTCTCGTAAAGAGTTTCCAATGCGTACGTATATGTCTTTACGCTGCAAAACTGTATTTCCTTATGAAGTGGTATTCTTACATATCCTTTCGAGAGAAAACTGTCCTGTGCCTTCTCTTTTGAGGCTACACACTTAGACATACACGCAACATGAAAGCTTTTCGACTTACAACGTGTTGTTTAGGAAAAAAAAGATAATTTCGCACGATGCGGGATTTCCTTAAAACGTGATTTTCTGAAAAATTTTGACGATAGAAAATTCTCCTTTTGGTTCTCTTTAGATGCTACATGTTAAGACGTACACGCCACAACAATTCTTTTCGAGATACAACGTGTAGTTTTGGAGATACAAGCTAATTTTGTACTATGCGTTATTTCTTCTCGTAAAGAGTTTCCAATGCGTACGTATATGTCTTTACTCTGCAAAACTGTATTTCCTTATGAAGTGGTATTCTTACATATCCTTTCGAGAGAAAACTGTCCTGTGCCTTCTCTTTTGAGGCTACACACTTAGACATACACGCAACATGAAAGCTTTTCGACTTACAACGTGTTGTTTAGGAAAAACAAGATAATTTCGCACGATGCGGGATTTCCTTAAAACGTGATTTTCTGAAAAATTTTGACGAAAGAAAATTCTCCTTTTGGTTCTCTTTAGATGCTACATGTTAAGACGTACACGCCACAGCAATTCTTTTCGAGATACAACGTGTAGTTTTGGAGATACAAGCTAATTTTGTACTATGCGTTATTTCTTCTCGTAAAGAGTTTCCAATGCGTACGTATATGTCTTTACGCTGCAAAACTGTATTTCCTTATGAAGTGGTATTCTTACATATCCTTTCGAGAGAAAACTGTCCTGTGCCTTCTCTTTTGAGGCTACACACTTAGACATACACGCAACATGAAAGCTTTTCGACTTACAACGTGTTGTTTAGGAAAAACAAGATAATTTCGCACGATGCGGGATTTCCTTAAAACGTGATTTTCTGAAAAATTTTGACGAAAGAAAATTCTCCTTTTGGTTCTCTTTAGATGCTACATGTTAAGACGTACACGCCACAACAATTCTTTTCGAGATACAACGTGTAGTTTTGGAGATACAAGCTAATTTTGTACTATGCGTTATTTCTTCTCGTAAAGAGTTTCCAATGCGTACGTATATGTCTTTACTCTGCAAAACTGTATTTCCTTATGAAGTGGTATTCTTACATATCCTTTCGAGAGAAAACTGTCCTGTGCCTTCTCTTTTGAGGCTACACACTTAGACATACACGCAACATGAAAGCTTTTCGACTTACAACGTGTTGTTTAGGAAAAACAAGATAATTTCGCATGATGCGGGATTTCCTTAAAACGTGATTTTCTGAAAAATTTTGACGAAAGAAAATTCTCCTTTTGGTTCTCTTTAGATGCTACATGTTAAGACGTACACGCCACAACAATTCTTTTCGAGATACAACGTGTAGTTTTGGAGATACAAGCTAATTTTGTACTATGCGTTATTTCTTCTCGTAAAGAGTTTCCAATGCGTACGTATATGTCTTTACGCTGCAAAACTGTATTTCCTTATGAAGTGGTATTCTTACATATCCTTTCGAGAGAAAACTGTCCGGTGCCTTCTCTTTTGAGGCTACACACTTAGACATACACGCAACATGAAAGCTTTTCGACTTACAACGTGTTGTTTAGGAAAAACAAGATAATTTCGCACGATGCGGGATTTCCTTAAAACGTGATTTTCTGAAAAATTTTGACGAAAGAAAATTCTCCTTTTGGTTCTCTTTACATGCTACATGTTAAGACGTACACGCCACAACAATTCTTTTCGAGATACAACGTGTAGTTTTGGAGATACAAGCTAATTTTGTACTATGCGTTATTTCTTCTCGTAAAGAGTTTCCAATGCGTACGTATATGTCTTTACTCTGCAAAACTGTATTTCCTTATGAAGTGGTATTCTTACATATCCTTTCGAGAGAAAACTGTCCTGTGCCTTCTCTTTTGAGGCTACACACTTAGACATACACGCAACATGAAAGCTTTTCGACTTACAACGTGTTGTTTAGGAAAAACAAGATAATTTCGCACGATGCGGGATTTCCTTAAAACGTGATTTTCTGAAAAATTTTGACGAAAGAAAATTCTCCTTTTGGTTCTCTTTAGATGCTACATGTTAAGACGTACACGCCACAACAATTCTTTTCGAGATACAACGTGTAGTTTTGGAGATACAAGCTAATTTTGTACTATGCGTTATTTCTTCTCGTAAAGAGTTTCCAATGCGTACGTATATGTCTTTACTCTGCAAAACTGTATTTCCTTATGAAGTGGCATTCTTACATATCCTTTCGAGAGAAAACTGTCCTGTGCCTTCTCTTTTGAGGCTACACACTTAGACATACTCGCAACATGAAAGCTTTTCGACTTACAACGTGTTGTTTAGGAAAAACAAGATAATTTCGCACGATGCGGGATTTCCTTAAAACGTGATTTTCTGAAAAATTTTGACGAAAGAAAATTCTCCTTTTGGTTCTCTTTAGATGCTACATGTTAAGACGTACACGCCACAGCAATTCTTTTCGAGATACAACGTGTAGTTTTGGAGATACAAGCTAATTTTGTACTATGCGTTATTTCTTCTCGTAAAGAGTTTCCAATGCGTACGTATATGTCTTTACGCTGCAAAACTGTATTTCCTTATGAAGTGGTATTCTTACATATCCTTTCGAGAGAAAACTGTCCTGTGCCTTTTCTTTTGAGGCTACACACTTAGACATACACGCAACATGAAAGCTTTTCGACTTACAACGTGTTGTTTAGGAAAAAAAAGATAATTTCGCACGATGCGGGATTTCCTTAAAACGTGATTTTCTGAAAAATTTTGACGAAAGAAAATTCTCCTTTTGGTTCTCTTTAGATGCTACATGTTAAGACGTACACGCCACAACAATTCTTTTCGAGATACAACGTGTAGTTTTGGAGATACAAGCTAATTTTGTACTATGCGTTATTTCTTCTCGTAAAGAGTTTCCAATGCGTACGTATATGTCTTTACTCTGCAAAACTGTATTTCCTTATGAAGTGGTATTCTTACATATCCTTTCGAGAGAAAACTGTCCTGTGCCTTCTCTTTTGAGGCTACACACTTAGACATACACGCAACATGAAAGCTTTTCGACTTACAACGTGTTGTTTAGGAAAAACAAGATAATTTCGCACGATGCGGGATTTCCTTAAAACGTGATTTTCTGAAAAATTTTGACGAAAGAAAATTCTCCTTTTGGTTCTCTTTAGATGCTACATGTTAAGACGTACACGCCACAACAATTCTTTTCGAGATACAACGTGTAGTTTTGGAGATACAAGCTAATTTTGTACTATGCGTTATTTCTTCTCGTAAAGAGTTTCCAATGCGTACGTATATGTCTTTACTCTGCAAAACTGTATTTCCTTATGAAGTGGTATTCTTACATATCCTTTCGAGAGAAAACTGTCCTGTGCCTTCTCTTTTGAGGCTACACACTTAGACATACTCGCAACATGAAAGCTTTTCGACTTACAACGTGTTGTTTAGGAAAAACAAGATAATTTCGCACGATGCGGGATTTCCTTAAAACGTGATTTTCTGAAAAATTTTGACGAAAGAAAATTCTCCTTTTGGTTCTCTTTAGATGCTACATGTTAAGACGTACACGCCACAACAATTCTTTTCGAGATACAACGTGTAGTTTTGGAGATACAAGCTAATTTTGTACTATGCGTTACTTCTTCTCGTAAAGAGTTTCCAATGCGTACGTATATGTCTTTACGCTGCAAAACTGTATTTCCTTATGAAGTGGTATTCTTACATATCCTTTCGAGAGAAAACTGTCCTGTGCCTTCTCTTTTGAGGCTACACACTTAGACATACACGCAACATGAAAACTTTTCGACTTACAACGTGTTGTTTAGGAAAAACAAGATAATTTCGCACGATGCGGGATTTCCTTAAAACGTGATTTTCTGAAAAATTTTGACGAAAGAAAATTCTCCTTTTGGTTCTCTATAGATGCTACATGTTAAGACGTACACGCCACAACAATTCTTTTCGAGATACAACGTGTAGATACAAGCTAATTTTGTACTATGCGTTATTTCTTCTCATAAAGAGTTTCCAATGCGTACGTATATGTCTTTACTCTGCAAAACTGTATTTCCTTATGAAGTGGTATTCTTACATATCCTTTCGAGAGAAAACTGTCCTGTGCCTTCTCTTTTGAGGCTACACGCTTAGACACACACGCAACATGAAAGCTTTTCGACTTACAACGTGTTGTTTAGGAAAAACAAGATAATTTCGCACGATGCGGGATTTCCTTAAAACGTGATTTTCTGAAAAATTTTGACGAAAGAAAATTCTCCTTTTGGTTCTCTTTAGATGCTACATGTTAAGACGTACACGCCACAACAATTCTTTTCGAGATACAACGTGTAGTTTTGGAGATACAAGCTAATTTTGTACTATGCGTTATTTCTTCTCGTAAAGAGTTTCCAATGCGTACGTATATGTCTTTACTCTGCAAAACTGTATTTCCTTATGAAGTGGTATTCTTACATATCCTTTCGAGAGAAAACTGTCCTGTGCCTTCTCTTTTGAGGCTACACACTTAGACATACACGCAACATGAAAGCTTTTCGACTTACAACGTGTTGTTTAGGAAAAACAAGATAATTTCGCACGATGCGGGATTTCCTTAAAACGTGATTTTCTGAAAAATTTTGACGAAAGAAAATTCTCCTTTTGGTTCTCTTTAGATGCTACATGTTAAGACGTACACGCCACAGCAATTCTTTTCGAGATACAACGTGTAGTTTTGGAGATACAAGCTAATTTTGTACTATGCGTTATTTCTTCTCGTAAAGAGTTTCCAATGCGTACGTATATGTCTTTACGCTGCAAAACTGTATTTCCTTATGAAGTGGTATTCTTACATATCCTTTCGAGAGAAAACTGTCCTGTGCCTTCTCTTTTGAGGCTACACACTTAGACATACACGCAACATGAAAGCTTTTCGACTTACAACGTGTTGTTTAGGAAAAACAAGATAATTTCGCACGATGCGGGATTTCCTTAAAACGTGATTTTCTGAAAAATTTTGACGAAAAAAATTTTTCCTTTTGGTTCTCTTTAGATGCTACATGTTAAGACGTACACGCCACAACAATTCTTTTCGAGATACAACGTGTAGTTTTGGAGATACAAGCTAATTTTGTACTATGCGTTATTTCTTCTCGTAAAGAGTTTCCAATGCGTACGTATATGTCTTTACTCTGCAAAACTGTATTTCCTTATGAAGTGGTATTCTTACATATCCTTTCGAGAGAAAACTGTCCTGTGCCTTCTCTTTTGAGGCTACACACTTAGACATACACGCAACATGAAAGCTTTTCGACTTACAACGTGTTGTTTAGGAAAAACAAGATAATTTCGCACGATGCGGGATTTCCTTAAAACGTGATTTTCTGAAAAATTTTGACGAAAGAAAATTCTCCTTTTGGTTCTCTTTAGATGCTACATGTTAAGACGTACACGCCACAACAATTCTTTTCGAGATACAACGTGTAGTTTTGGAGATACAAGCTAATTTTGTACTATGCGTTATTTCTTCTCGTAAAGAGTTTCCAATGCGTACGTATATGTCTTTACTCTGCAAAACTGTATTTCCTTATGAAGTGGTATTCTTACATATCCTTTCGAGAGAAAACTGTCCTGTGCCTTCTCTTTTGAGGCTACACACTTAGACATACTCGCAACATGAAAGCTTTTCGACTTACAACGTGTTGTTTAGGAAAAACAAGATAATTTCGCACGATGCGGGATTTCCTTAAAACGTGATTTTCTGAAAAATTTTGACGAAAGAAAATTCTCCTTTTGGTTCTCTTTAGATGCTACATGTTAAGACGTACACGCCACAACAATTCTTTTCGAGATACAACGTGTAGTTTTGGAGATACAAGCTAATTTTGTACTATGCGTTACTTCTTCTCGTAAAGAGTTTCCAATGCGTACGTATATGTCTTTACGCTGCAAAACTGTATTTCCTTATGAAGTGGTATTCTTACATATCCTTTCGAGAGAAAACTGTCCTGTGCCTTCTCTTTTGAGGCTACACACTTAGACATACACGCAACATGAAAGCTTTTCGACTTACAACGTGTTGTTTAGGAAAAACAAGATAATTTCGCACGATGCGGGATTCCCTTAAAACGTGATTTTCTGAAAAATTTTGACGAAAGAAAATTCTCCTTTTGGTTCTCTTTAGATGCTACATGTTAAGACGTACACGCCACAACAATTCTTTTCGAGATACAACGTGTAGATACAAGCTAATTTTGTACTATGCGTTATTTCTTCTCGTAAAGAGTTTCCAATGCGTACGTATATGTCTTTACTCTGCAAAACTGTATTTCCTTATGAAGTGGTATTCTTACATATCCTTTCGAGAGAAAACTGTCCTGTGCCTTCTCTTTTGAGGCTACACGCTTAGACACACACGCAACATGAAAGCTTTTCGACTTACAACGTGTTGTTTAGGAAAAACAAGATAATTTCGCACGATGCGGGATTTCCTTAAAACGTGATTTTCTGAAAAATTTTGACGAAAGAAAATTCTCCTTTTGGTTCTCTTTAGATGCTACATGTTAAGACGTACACGCCACAACAATTCTTTTCGAGATACAACGTGTAGTTTTGGAGATACAAGCTAATTTTGTACTATGCGTTATTTCTTCTCGTAAAGAGTTTCCAATGCGTACGTATATGTCTTTACTCTGCAAAACTGTATTTCCTTATGAAGTGGTATTCTTACATATCCTTTCGAGAGAAAACTGTCCTGTGCCTTCTCTTTTGAGGCTACACACTTAGACATACACGCAACATGAAAGCTTTTCGACTTACAACGTGTTGTTTAGGAAAAACAAGATAATTTCGCACTATGCGGGATTTCCTTAAAACGTGATTTTCTGAAAAATTTTGACGAAAGAAAATTCTCCTTTTGGTTCTCTTTAGATGCTACATGTTAAGACGTACACGCCACAACAATTCTTTTCGAGATACAACGTGTAGTTTTGGAGATACAAGCTAATTTTGTACTATGCGTTATTTCTTCTCGTAAAGAGTTTCCAATGCGTACGTATATGTCTTTACGCTGCAAAACTGTATTTCCTTATGAAGTGGTATTCTTACATATCCTTTCGAGAGAAAACTGTCCTGTGCCTTCTCTTTTGAGGCTACACACTTAGACATACACGCAACATGGAAGCTTTTCGACTTACAACGTGTTGTTTAGGAAAAACAAGATAATTTCGCACGATGCGGGATTTCCTTAAAACGTGATTTTCTGAAAAATTTTGACGAAAGAAAATTCTCCTTTTGGTTCTCTTTAGATGCTACATGTTAAGACGTACACGCCACAACAATTCTTTTCGAGATACAACGTGTAGTTTTGGAGATACAAGCTAATTTTGTACTATGCGTTATTTCTTCTCGTAAAGAGTTTCCAATGCGTACGTATATGTCTTTACGCTGCAAAACTGTATTTCCTTATGAAGTGGTATTCTTACATATCCTTTCGAGAGAAAACTGTCCTGTGCCTTCTCTTTTGAGGCTACACACTTAGACATACACGCAACATGAAAGCTTTTCGACTTACAACGTGTTGTTTAGGAAAAACAAGATAATTTCGCACGATGCGGGATTTCCTTAAAACGTGATTTTCTGAAAAATTTTGACGAAAGAAAATTCTCCTTTTGGTTCTCTTTAGATGCTACATCTTAAGACGTACACGCCACAACAATTCTTTTCGAGATACAACGTGTAGATACAAGCTAATTTTGTACTATGCGTTATTTCTTCTCGTAAAGAGTTTCCAATGCGTACGTATATGTCTTTACTCTGCAAAACTGTATTTCCTTATGAAGTGGTATTCTTACATATCCTTTCGAGAGAAAACTGTCCTGTGCCTTCTCTTTTGAGGCTACACACTTAGACATACACGCAACATGAAAGCTTTTCGACTTACAACGTGTTGTTTAGGAAAAACAAGATAATTTCGCACGATGCGGGATTTCCTTAAAACGTGATTTTCTGAAAAATTTTGACGAAAGAAAATTCTCCCTTTGGTTCTCTTTAGTAGCTACATCTTAAGACGTACACGCCACAACAATTCTTTTCGAGATACAACATGTAGTTTTGGAGATACAAGCTAATTTTGTACTATGCGTTATTTCTTCTCCTAAAGAGTTTCCAATGCGTACGTATATGTCTTTACTCTGCAAAACTGTATTTCCTTATGAAGTGGTATTCTTACATATCCTTTCGAGAGAAAACTGTCCTGTGCCTTCTCTTTTGAGGCTACACACTTAGACACACACGCAACATGAAAGCTTTTCGACTTACAACGTGTTGTTTAGGAAAAACAAGATTATTTCGCACGATGCGGGATTTCCTTAAAACGTGATTTTCTGAAAAATTTTGACGAAAGAAAATTCTCCTTTTGGTTCTCTTTAGATGCTACATGTTAAGACGTACACGCCACAACAATTCTTTTCGAGATACAACGTGTAGTTTTGGAGATACAAGCTAATTTTGTACTATGCGTTATTTCTTCTCGTAAAGAGTTTCCAATGCGTACGTATATGTCTTTACGCTGCAAAACTGTATTTCCTTATGAAGTGGTATTCTTACATATCCTTTCGAGAGAAAACTGTCCTGTGCCTTCTCTTTTGAGGCTACACACTTAGACATACACGCAACATGAAAGCTTTTCGACTTACAACGTGTTGTTTAGGAAAAACAAGATAATTTCGCACGATGCGGGATTTCCTTAAAACGTGATTTTCTGAAAAATTTTGACGAAAGAAAATTCTCCTTTTGGTTCTCTTTAGATGCTACATGTTAAGACGTACACGCCACAACAATTCTTTTCGAGATACAACGTGTAGATACAAGCTAATTTTGTACTATGCGTTATTTCTTCTCGTAAAGAGTTTCCAATGCGTACGTATATGTCTTTACTCTGCAAAACTGTATTTCATTATGAAGTGGTATTCTTACATATCCTTTCGAGAGAAAACTGTCCTGTGCCTTCTCTTTTGAGGCTACACACTTAGACACACACGCAACATGAAAGCTTTTCGACTTACAACGTGTTGTTTAGGAAAAACAAGATAATTTCGCACGATGCGGGATTTCCTTAAAACGTGATTTTCTGAAAAATTTTGACGAAAAAAAATTCGCCTTTTGGTTCTCTTTAGATGCTACATGTTAAGACGTACACGCCACAACAATTCTTTTCGAGATACAACGTGTAGTTTTGGAGATACAAGCTAATTTTGTACTATGCGTTATTTCTTCTCGTAAAGAGTTTCCAATGCGTACGTATATGTCTTTACGCTGCAAAACTGTATTTCCTTATGAAGTGGTATTCTTACATATCCTTTCGAGAGAAAACTGTCCTGTGCCTTCTCTTTTGAGGCTACACACTTAGACATACACGCAACATGAAAGCTTTTCGACTTACAACGTGTTGTTTACGAAAAACAAGATAATTTTGCACGATGCGGGATTTCCTTAAAACGTGATTTTCTGAAAAATTTTGACGAAAGAAAATTCTCCTTTTGGTTCTCTTTAGATGCTACATGTTAAGACGTACACGTCACAACAATTCTTTTCGAGATACAACGTGTAGATACAAGCTAATTTTGTACTATGCGTTATTTCTTCTCGTAAAGAGTTTCCAATGCGTACGTATATGTCTTTACTCTGCAAAACTGTATTTCCTTATGAAGTGGTATTCTTACATATCCTTTCGAGAGAAAACTGTCCTGTGCCTTCTCTTTTGAGGCTACACACTTAGACACACACGCAACATGAAAGCTTTTCGACTTACAACGCGTTGTTTAGGAAAAACAAGATAATTTCGCACGATGCGGGATTTCCTTAAAACGTGATTTTCTGAAAAATTTTGACGAAAGAAAATTCTCCTTTTGGTTCTCTTTAGATGCTACATGTTAAGACGTACACGCCACAACAATTCTTTTCGAGATACAACGTGTAGTTTTGGAGATACAAGCTAATTTTGTACTATGCGTTATTTCTTCTCGTAAAGAGTTTCCAATGCGTACGCATATGTCTTTACTCTGCAAAACTTTATTTCCTTATGAAGTGGTATTCTTACATATCCTTTCGAGAGAAAACTGTCCTGTGCCTTCTCTTTTGAGGCTACACACTTAGACATACACGCAACATGAAAGCTTTTCGACTTACAACGTGTTGTTTAGGAAAAACAAGATAATATCGCACGATGCGGGATTTCCTTAAAACGTGATTTTCTGAAAAATTTTGACGAAAGAAAATTCTCCTTTTGGTTCTCTTTAGATGCTACATGTTAAGACGTACACGCCACAACAATTCTTTTCGAGATACAACGTGTAGTTTTGGAGATACAAGCTAATTTTGTACTATGCGTTATTTCTTCTCGTAAAGAGTTTCCAATGCGTACGTATATGTCTTTACTCTGCAAAACTGTATTTCCTTATGAAGTGGTATTCTTACATATCCTTTCGAGAGAAAACTGTCCTGTGCCTTCTCTTTTGAGGCTACACACTTAGACATACACGCAACATGAAAGCTTTTCGACTTACAACGTGTTGTTTAGGAAAAAACAAGATAATTTCGCACGATGCGGGATTTCCTTAAAACGTGATTTTCTGAAAAATTTTGACGAAAGAAAATTCTCCTTTTGGTTCTCTTTAGATGCTACATGTTAAGACGTACACGCCACAGCAATTCTTTTCGAGATACAACGTGTAGTTTTGGAGATACAAGCTAATTTTGTACTATGCGTTATTTCTTCTCGTAAGAGTTTCCAATGCGTACGTATATGTCTTTACGCTGCAAAACTGTATTTCCTAATGAAGTGGTATTCTTACATATCCTTTCGAGAGAAAACTGTCCTGTGCCTTCTCTTTTGAGGCTACACACTTAGACATACACGCAACATGAAAGCTTTTCGACTTACAACGTGTTGTTTAGGAAAAACAAGATAATTTCGCACGATGCGGGATTTCCTTAAAACGTGATTTTCTGAAAAATTTTGACGAAAGAAAATTCTCCTTTTGGTTCTCTTTAGATGCTACATGTTAAGACGTACACGCCACAACAATTCTTTTCGAGATACAACGTGTAGTTTTGGAGATACAAGCTAATTTTGTACTATGCGTTATTTCTTCTCGTAAAGAGTTTCCAATGCGTACGTATATGTCTTTACGCTGCAAAACTGTATTTCCTCATGAAGTGGTATTCTTACATATCCTTTCGAGAGAAAACTGTCCTGTGCCTTCTCTTTTGAGGCTACACACTTAGACATACACGCAACATGAAAGCTTTTCGACTTAAAACGTGTTGTTTAGGAAAAACAAGATAATTTCGCACGATGCGGGATTTCCTTAAAACGTGATTTTCTGAAAAATTTTGACGAAAGAAAATTCTCCTTTTGGTTCTCTTTAGATGCTACATGTTAAGACGTACACGCCACAACAATTCTTTTCGAGATACAACGTGTAGTTTTGGAGATACAAGCTAATTTTGTACTATGCGTTATTTCTTCTCGTAAAGAGTTTCCAATGCGTACGTATATGTCTTTACTCTGCAAAACTGTATTTCCTTATGAAGTGGTATTCTTACATATCCTTTCGAGAGAAAACTGTCCTGTGCCTTCTCTTTTGAGGCTACACACTTAGACATACACGCAACATGAAAGCTTTTCGACTTACAACGTGTTGTTTAGGAAAAACAAGATAATTTCGCACGATGCGGGATTTCCTTAAAACGTGATTTTCTGAAAAATTTTGACGAAAGAAAATTCTCCTTTTGGTTCTCTTTAGATGCTACATCTTAAGACGTACACGCCACAACAATTCTTTTCGAGATACAACATGTAGTTTTGGAGATACAAGCTAATTTTGTACTATGCGTTATTTCTTCTCGTAAAGAGTTTCCAATGCGTACGTATATGTCTTTACTCTGCAAAACTGTATTTCCTTATGAAGTGGTATTCTTACATATCCTTTCGAGAGAAAACTGTCCTGTGCCTTCTCTTTTGAGGCTACACACTTAGACATACACGCAACATGAAAGCTTTTCGACTTACAACGTGTTGTTTAGGAAAAACAAGATAATTTCGCACGATGCGGGATTTCCTTAAAACGTGATTTTCTGAAAAATTTTGACGAAAGAAAATTCTCCTTTTGGTTCTCTTTAGATGCTACATGTTAAGACGTACACGCCACAACAATTCTTTTCGAGATACAACGTGTAGTTTTGGAGATACAAGCTAATTTTGTACTATGCGTTATTTCTTCTCGTAAAGAGTTTCCAATGCGTACGCATATGTCTTTACTCTGCAAAACTTTATTTCCTTATGAAGTGGTATTCTTACATATCCTTTCGAGAGAAAACTGTCCTGTGCCTTCTCTTTTGAGGCTACACACTTAGACATACACGTAACATGAAAGCTTTTCGACTTACAACGTGTTGTTTAGGAAAAACAAGATAATATCGCACGATGCGGGATTTCCTTAAAACGTGATTTTCTGAAAAATTTTGACGAAAGAAAATTCTCCTTTTGGTTCTCTTTAGATGCTACATGTTAAGACGTACACGCCACCACAATTCTTTTCGAGATACAACGTGTAGTTTTGGAGATACAAGCTAATTTTGTACTATGCGTTATTTCTTCTCGTAAAGAGTTTCCAATGCGTACGTATATGTCTTTACTCTGCAAAACTGTATTTCCTTATGAAGTGGTATTCTTACATATCCTTTCGAGAGAAAACTGTCCTGTGCCTTCTCTTTTGAGGCTACACACTTAGACATACACGCAACATGAAAGCTTTTCGACTTACAACGTGTTGTTTAGGAAAAACAAGATAATTTCGCACGATGCGGGATTTCCTTAAAACGTGATTTTCTGAAAAATTTTGACGAAAGAAAATTCTCCTTTTGGTTCTCTTTAGATGCTACATCTTAAGACGTACACGCCACAGCAATTCTTTTCGAGATACAACGTGTAGTTTTGGAGATACAAGCTAATTTTGTACTATGCGTTATTTCTTCTCGTAAGAGTTTCCAATGCGTACGTATATGTCTTTACGCTGCAAAACTGTATTTCCTTATGAAGTGGTATTCTTACATATCCTTTCGAGAGAAAACTGTCCTGTGCCTTCTCTTTTGAGGCTACACACTTAGACATACACGCAACATGAAAGCTTTTCGACTTACAACGTGTTGTTTAGGAAAAACAAGATAATTTCGCACGATGCGGGATTTCCTTAAAACGTGATTTTCTGAAAAATTTTGACGAAAGAAAATTCTCCTTTTGGTTCTCTTTAGATGCTACATGTTAAGACGTACACGCCACAACAATTCTTTTCGAGATACAACGTGTAGTTTTGGAGATACAAGCTAATTTTGTACTATGCGTTATTTCTTCTCGTAAAGAGTTTCCAATGCGTACGTATATGTCTTTACGCTGCAAAACTGTATTTCCTTATGAAGTGGTATTCTTACATATCCTTTCGAGAGAAAACTGTCCTGTGCCTTCTCTTTTGAGGCTACACACTTAGACATACACGCAACATGGAAGCTTTTCGACTTACAACGTGTTGTTTAGGAAAAACAAGATAATTTCGCACGATGCGGGATTTCCTTAAAACGTGATTTTCTGAAAAATTTTGACGAAAGAAAATTCTCCTTTTGGTTCTCTTTAGATGCTACATGTTAAGACGTACACGCCACAACAATTCTTTTCGAGATACAACGTGTAGTTTTGGAGATACAAGCTAATTTTGTACTATGCGTTATTTCTTCTCGTAAAGAGTTTCCAATGCGTACGTATATGTCTTTACGCTGCAAAACTGTATTTCCTTATGAAGTGGTATTCTTACATATCCTTTCGAGAGAAAACTGTCCTGTGCCTTCTCTTTTGAGGCTACACACTTAGACATACACGCAACATGAAAGCTTTTCGACTTACAACGTGTTGTTTAGGAAAAACAAGATAATTTCGCACGATGCGGGATTTCCTTAAAACGTGATTTTCTGAAATATTTTGACGAAAGAAAATTCTCCTTTTGGTTCTCTTTAGATGCTACATCTTAAGACGTACACGCCACAACAATTCTTTTCGAGATACAACGTGTAGATACAAGCTAATTTTGTACTATGCGTTATTTCTTCTCGTAAAGAGTTTCCAATGCGTATGTATATGTCTTTACTCTGCAAAACTGTATTTCCTTATGAAGTGGTATTCTTACATATCCTTTCGAGAGAAAACTGTCCTGTGCCTTCTCTTTTGAGGCTACACACTTAGACACACACGCAACATGAAAGCTTTTCGACTTACAATGCGTTGTTTAGGAAAAACAAGATAATTTCGCACGATGCGGGATTTCCTTAAAACGTGATTTTCTGAAAAATTTTGACGAAAGAAAATTCTCCTTTTGGTTCTCTTTAGATGCTACATGTTAAGACGTACACGCCACAACAATTCTTTTCGAGATACAACGTGTAGTTTTGGAGATACAAGCTAATTTTGTACTATGCGTTATTTCTTCTCGTAAAGAGTTTCCAATGCGTACGTATATGTCTTTACTCTGCAAAACTGTATTTCCTTATGAAGTGGTATTCTTACATATCCTTTCGAGAGAAAACTGTCCTGTGCCTTCTCTTTTGAGGCTACACACTTAGACATACACGCAACATGAAAGCTTTTCGACTTACAACGTGTTGTTTAGGAAAAACAAGATAATTTCGCACGATGCGGGATTTCCTTAAAACGTGATTTTCTGAAAAATTTTGACGAAAGAAAATTCTCCTTTTGGTTCTCTTTAGATGCTACATGTTAAGACGTACACGCCACAACAATTCTTTTCGAGATACAACGTGTAGTTTTGGAGATACAAGCTAATTTTGTACTATGCGTTATTTCTTCTCGTAAAGAGTTTCCAATGCGTACGTATATGTCTTTACTCTGCAAAACTGTATTTCCTCATGAAGTGGTATTCTTACATATCCTTTCGAGAGAAAACTGTCCTGTGCCTTCTCTTTTGAGGCTACACACTTAGACATACACGCAACATGAAAGCTTTTCGACTTAAAACGTGTTGTTTAGGAAAAACAAGATAATTTCGCACGATGCGGGATTTCCTTAAAACGTGATTTTCTGAAAAATTTTGACGAAAGAAAATTCTCCTTTTGGTTCTCTTTAGATGCTACATGTTAAGACGTACACGCCACAACAATTCTTTTCGAGATACAACGTGTAGTTTTGGAGATACAAGCTAATTTTGTACTATGCGTTATTTCTTCTCGTAAAGAGTTTCCAATGCGTACGTATATGTCTTTACTCTGCAAAACTGTATTTCCTTATGAAGTGGTATTCTTACATATCCTTTCGAGAGAAAACTGTCCTGTGCCTTCTCTTTTGAGGCTACACACTTAGACATACACGCAACATGAAAGCTTTTCGACTTACAACGTGTTGTTTAGGAAAAACAAGATAATTTCGCACGATGCGGGATTTCCTTAAAACGTGATTTTCTGAAAAATTTTGACGAAAGAAAATTCTCCTTTTGGTTCTCTTTAGATGCTACATCTTAAGACGTACACGCCACAACAATTCTTTTCGAGATACAACATGTAGTTTTGGAGATACAAGCTAATTTTGTACTATGCGTTATTTCTTCTCGTAAAGAGTTTCCAATGCGTACGTATATGTCTTTACTCTGCAAAACTGTATTTCCTTATGAAGTGGTATTCTTACATATCCTTTCGAGAGAAAACTGTCCTGTGCCTTCTCTTTTGAGGCTACACACTTAGACATACACGCAACATGAAAGCTTTTCGACTTACAACGTGTTGTTTAGGAAAAACAAGATAATTTCGCACGATGCGGGATTTCCTTAAAACGTGATTTTCTGAAAAATTTTGACGAAAGAAAATTCTCCTTTTGGTTCTCTTTAGATGCTACATGTTAAGACGTACACGCCACAACAATTCTTTTCGAGATACAACGTGTAGTTTTGGAGATACAAGCTAATTTTGTACTATGCGTTATTTCTTCTCGTAAAGAGTTTCCAATGCGTACGCATATGTCTTTACTCTGCAAAACTTTATTTCCTTATGAAGTGGTATTCTTACATATCCTTTCGAGAGAAAACTGTCCTGTGCCTTCTCTTTTGAGGCTACACACTTAGACATACACGCAACATGAAAGCTTTTCGACTTACAACGTGTTGTTTAGGAAAAACAAGATAATTTCGCACGATGCGGGATTTCCTTAAAACGTGATTTTCTGAAAAATTTTGACGAAAGAAAATTCTCCTTTTGGTTCTCTTTAGATGCTACATGTTAAGACGTACACGCCACAACAATTCTTTTCGAGATACAACGTGTAGTTTTGGAGATACAAGCTAATTTTGTACTATGCGTTATTTCTTCTCGTAAAGAGTTTCCAATGCGTACGTATATGTCTTTACTCTGCAAAACTGTATTTCCTTATGAAGTGGTATTCTTACATATCCTTTCGAGAGAAAACTGTCCTGTGCCTTCTCTTTTGAGGCTACACACTTAGACATACACGCAACATGAAAGCTTTTCGACTTACAACGTGTTGTTTAGGAAAAACAAGATAATTTCGCACGATGCGGGATTTCCTTAAAACGTGATTTTCTGAAAAATTTTGACGAAAGAAAATTCTCCTTTTGGTTCTCTTTAGATGCTACATGTTAAGACGTACACGCCACAGCAATTCTTTTCGAGATACAACGTGTAATTTTGGAGATACAAGCTAATTTTGTACTATGCGTTATTTCTTCTCGTAAGAGTTTCCAATGCGTACGTATATGTCTTTACGCTGCAAAACTGTATTGCCTTATGAAGTGGTATTCTTACATATCCTTTCGAGAGAAAACTGTCCTGTGCCTTCTCTTTTGAGGCTACACACTTAGACATACACGCAACATGAAAGCTTTTCGACTTACAACGTGTTGTTTAGGAAAAACAAGATAATTTCGCACGATGCGGGATTTCCTTAAAACGTGATTTTCTGAAAAATTTTGACGAAAGAAAATTCTCCTTTTGGTTCTCTTTAGATGCTACATGTTAAGACGTACACGCCACAACAATTCTTTTCGAGATACAACGTGTAGTTTTGGAGATACAAGCTAATTTTGTACTATGCGTTATTTCTTCTCGTAAAGAGTTTCCAATGCGTACGTATATGTCTTTACTCTGCAAAACTGTATTTCCTTATGAAGTGGTATTCTTACATATCCTTTCGAGAGAAAACTGTCCTGTGCCTTCTCTTTTGAGGCTACACACTTAGACATACACGCAACATGGAAGCTTTTCGACTTACAACGTGTTGTTTAGGAAAAACAAGATAATTTCGCACGATGCGGGATTTCCTTAAAACGTGATTTTCTGAAAAATTTTGACGAAAGAAAATTCTCCTTTTGGTTCTCTTTAGATGCTACATGTTAAGACGTACACGCCACAACAATTCTTTTCGAGATACAACGTGTAGTTTTGGAGATACAAGCTAATTTTGTACTATGCGTTATTTCTTC
Organism: Apodemus sylvaticus; assembly: GCF_947179515.1. NCBI lineage: Eukaryota > Metazoa > Chordata > Mammalia > Rodentia > Muridae > Apodemus > Apodemus sylvaticus. Next base: position 236,778 of record NW_026263103.1, on the reverse strand, counting down.
TCGTAAAGAGTTTCCAATGCGTACGTATATGTCTTTACGCTGCAAAACTGTATTTCCTTATGAAGTGGTATTCTTACATATCCTTTCGAGAGAAAACTGTCCTGTGCCTTCTCTTTTGAGGCTACACACTTAGACATACACGCAACATGAAAGCTTTTCGACTTACAACGTGTTGTTTAGGAAAAACAAGATAATTTCGCACGATGCGGGATTTCCTTAAAACGTGATTTTCTGAAAAATTTTGACGAAAGAAAATTCTCCTTTTGGTTCTCTTTAGATGCTACATGTTAAGACGTACACGCCACAACAATTCTTTTCGAGATACAACGTGTAGATACAAGCTAATTTTGTACTATGCGTTATTTCTTCTCGTAAAGAGTTTCCAATGCGTACGTATATGTCTTTACTCTGCAAAACTGTATTTCCTTATGAAGTGGTATTCTTACATATCCTTTCGAGAGAAAACTGTCCTGTGCCTTCTCTTTTGAGGCTACACACTTAGACATACACGCAACATGAAAGCTTTTCGACTTACAACGTGTTGTTTAGGAAAAACAAGATAATTTCGCACGATGCGGGATTTCCTTAAAACGTGATTTTCTGAAAAATTTTGACGAAAGAAAATTCTCCCTTTGGTTCTCTTTAGATGCTACATCTTAAGACGTACACGCCACAACAATTCTTTTCGAGATACAACATGTAGTTTTGGAGATACAAGCTAATTTTGTACTATGCGTTATTTCTTCTCGTAAAGAGTATCCAATGCGTACGTATATGTCTTTACTCTGCAAAACTGTATTTCCTTATGAAGTGGTATTCTTACATATCCTTTCGAGAGAAAACTGTCCTGTGCCTTCTCTTTTGAGGCTACACACTTAGACATACACGCAACATGAAAGCTTTTCGACTTACAACGTGTTGTTTAGGAAAAACAAGATAATTTCGCACGATGCGGGATTTCCTTAAAACGTGATTTTCTGAAAAATTTTGACGAAAGAAAATTCTCCTTTTGGTTCTCTTTAGATGCTACATGTTAAGACGTACACGCCACAACAATTCTTTTCGAGATACAACGTGTAGTTTTGGAGATACAAGCTAATTTTGTACTATGCGTTATTTCTTCTCGTAAAGAGTTTCCAATGCGTACGCATATGTCTTTACTCTGCAAAACTTTATTTCCTTATGAAGTGGTATTCTTACATATCCTTTCGAGAGAAAACTGTCCTGTGCCTTCTCTTTTGAGGCTACACACTTAGACATACACGCAACATGAAAGCTTTTCGACTTACAACGTGTTGTTTAGGAAAAACAAGATAATTTCGCACGATGCGGGATTTCCTTAAAACGTGATTTTCTGAAAAATTTTGACGAAAGAAAATTCTCCTTTTGGTTCTCTTTAGATGCTACATGTTAAGACGTACACGCCACAACAATTCTTTTCGAGATACAACGTGTAGTTTTGGAGATACAAGCTAATTTTGTACTATGCGTTATTTCTTCTCGTAAAGAGTTTCCAATGCGTACGTATATGTCTTTACTCTGCAAAACTGTATTTCCTTATGAAGTGGTATTCTTACATATCCTTTCGAGAGAAAACTGTCCTGTGCCTTCTCTTTTGAGGCTACACACTTAGACATACACGCAACATGAAAGCTTTTCGACTTACAACGTGTTGTTTAGGAAAAACAAGATAATTTCGCACGATGCGGGATTTCCTTAAAACGTGATTTTCTGAAAAATTTTGACGAAAGAAAATTCTCCTTTTGGTTCTCTTTAGATGCTACATCTTAAGACGTACACGCCACAACAATTCTTTTCGAGATACAACATGTAGTTTTGGAGATACAAGCTAATTTTGTACTATGCGTTATTTCTTCTCGTAAAGAGTTTCCAATGCGTACGTATATGTCTTTACTCTGCAAAACTGTATTTCCTTATGAAGTGGTATTCTTACATATCCTTTCGAGAGAAAACTGTCCTGTGCCTTCTCTTTTGAGGCTACACACTTAGACATACACGCAACATGAAAGCTTTTCGACTTACAACGTGTTGTTTAGGAAAAACAAGATAATTTCGCACGATGCGGGATTTCCTTAAAACGTGATTTTCTGAAAAATTTTGACGAAAGAAAATTCTCCTTTTGGTTCTCTTTAGATGCTACATGTTAAGACGTACACGCCACAACAATTCTTTTCGAGATACAACGTGTAGTTTTGGAGATACAAGCTAATTTTGTACTATGCGTTATTTCTTCTCGTAAAGAGTTTCCAATGCGTACGCATATGTCTTTACTCTGCAAAACTTTATTTCCTTATGAAGTGGTATTCTTACATATCCTTTCGAGAGAAAACTGTCCTGTGCCTTCTCTTTTGAGGCTACACACTTAGACATACACGCAACATGAAAGCTTTTCGACTTACAACGTGTTGTTTAGGAAAAACAAGATAATTTCGCACGATGCGGGATTTCCTTAAAACGTGATTTTCTGAAAAATTTTGACGAAAGAAAATTCTCCTTTTGGTTCTCTTTAGATGCTACATGTTAAGACGTACACGCCACAACAATTCTTTTCGAGATACAACGTGTAGTTTTGGAGATACAAGCTAATTTTGTACTATGCGTTATTTCTTCTCGTAAAGAGTTTCCAATGCGTACGTATATGTCTTTACTCTGCAAAACTGTATTTCCTTATGAAGTGGTATTCTTACATATCCTTTCGAGAGAAAACTGTCCTGTGCCTTCTCTTTTGAGGCTACACACTTAGACATACACGCAACATGAAAGCTTTTCGACTTACAACGTGTTGTTTAGGAAAAACAAGATAATTTCGCACGATGCGGGATTTCCTTAAAACGTGATTTTCTGAAAAATTTTGACGAAAGAAAATTCTCCTTTTGGTTCTCTTTAGATGCTACATGTTAAGACGTACACGCCACAGCAATTCTTTTCGAGATACAACGTGTAGTTTTGGAGATACAAGCTAATTTTGTACTATGCGTTATTTCTTCTCGTAAGAGTTTCCAATGCGTACGTATATGTCTTTACGCTGCAAAACTGTATTGCCTTATGAAGTGGTATTCTTACATATCCTTTCGAGAGAAAACTGTCCTGTGCCTTCTCTTTTGAGGCTACACACTTAGACATACACGCAACATGAAAGCTTTTCGACTTACAACGTGTTGTTTAGGAAAAACAAGATAATTTCGCACGATGCGGGATTTCCTTAAAACGTGATTTTCTGAAAAATTTTGACGAAAGAAAATTCTCCTTTTGGTTCTCTTTAGATGCTACATGTTAAGACGTACACGCCACAACAATTCTTTTCGAGATACAACGTGTAGTTTTGGAGATACAAGCTAATTTTGTACTATGCGTTATTTCTTCTCGTGAAGAGTTTCCAATGCGTACGTATATGTCTTTACTCTGCAAAACTGTATTTCCTTATGAAGTGGTATTCTTACATATCCTTTCGAGAGAAAACTGTCCTGTGCCTTCTCTTTTGAGGCTACACACTTAGACATACACGCAACATGGAAGCTTTTCGACTTACAACGTGTTGTTTAGGAAAAACAAGATAATTTCGCACGATGCGGGATTTCCTTAAAACGTGATTTTCTGAAAAATTTTGACGAAAGAAAATTCTCCTTTTGGTTCTCTTTAGATGCTACATGTTAAGACGTACACGCCACAACAATTCTTTTCGAGATACAACGTGTAGTTTTGGAGATACAAGCTAATTTTGTACTATGCGTTATTTCTTCTCGTAAAGAGTTTCCAATGCGTACGTATATGTCTTTACGCTGCAAAACTGTATTTCCTTATGAAGTGGTATTCTTACATATCCTTTCGAGAGAAAACTGTCCTGTGCCTTCTCTTTTGAGGCTACACACTTAGACATACACGCAACATGAAAGCTTTTCGACTTACAACGTGTTGTTTAGGAAAAACAAGATAATTTCGCACGATGCGGGATTTCCTTAAAACGTGATTTTCTGAAAAATTTTGACGAAAGAAAATTCTCCTTTTGGTTCTCTTTAGATGCTACATGTTAAGACGTACACGCCACAACAATTCTTTTCGAGATACAACGTGTAGATACAAGCTAATTTTGTACTATGCGTTATTTCTTCTCGTAAAGAGTTTCCAATGCGTACGTATATGTCTTTACTCTGCAAAACTGTATTTCCTTATGAAGTGGTATTCTTACATATCCTTTCGAGAGAAAACTGTCCTGTGCCTTCTCTTTTGAGGCTACACACTTAGACATACACGCAACATGAAAGCTTTTCGACTTACAACGTGTTGTTTAGGAAAAACAAGATAATTTCGCACGATGCGGGATTTCCTTAAAACGTGATTTTCTGAAAAATTTTGACGAAAGAAAATTCTCCCTTTGGTTCTCTTTAGATGCTACATCTTAAGACGTACACGCCACAACAATTCTTTTCGAGATACAACATGTAGTTTTGGAGATACAAGCTAATTTTGTACTATGCGTTATTTCTTCTCGTAAAGAGTATCCAATGCGTACGTATATGTCTTTACTCTGCAAAACTGTATTTCCTTATGAAGTGGTATTCTTACATATCCTTTCGAGAGAAAACTGTCCTGTGCCTTCTCTTTTGAGGCTACACACTTAGACATACACGCAACATGAAAGCTTTTCGACTTACAACGTGTTGTTTAGGAAAAACAAGATAATTTCGCACGATGCGGGATTTCCTTAAAACGTGATTTTCTGAAAAATTTTGACGAAAGAAAATTCTCCTTTTGGTTCTCTTTAGATGCTACATGTTAAGACGTACACGCCACAACAATTCTTTTCGAGATACAACGTGTAGTTTTGGAGATACAAGCTAATTTTGTACTATGCGTTATTTCTTCTCGTAAAGAGTTTCCAATGCGTACGCATATGTCTTTACTCTGCAAAACTTTATTTCCTTATGAAGTGGTATTCTTACATATCCTTTCGAGAGAAAACTGTCCTGTGCCTTCTCTTTTGAGGCTACACACTTAGACATACACGCAACATGAAAGCTTTTCGACTTACAACGTGTTGTTTAGGAAAAACAAGATAATTTCGCACGATGCGGGATTTCCTTAAAACGTGATTTTCTGAAAAATTTTGACGAAAGAAAATTCTCCTTTTGGTTCTCTTTAGATGCTACATGTTAAGACGTACACGCCACAACAATTCTTTTCGAGATACAACGTGTAGTTTTGGAGATACAAGCTAATTTTGTACTATGCGTTATTTCTTCTCGTAAAGAGTTTCCAATGCGTACGTATATGTCTTTACTCTGCAAAACTGTATTTCCTTATGAAGTGGTATTCTTACATATCCTTTCGAGAGAAAACTGTCCTGTGCCTTCTCTTTTGAGGCTACACACTTAGACATACACGCAACATGAAAGCTTTTCGACTTACAACGTGTTGTTTAGGAAAAACAAGATAATTTCGCACGATGCGGGATTTCCTTAAAACGTGATTTTCTGAAAAATTTTGACGAAAGAAAATTCTCCTTTTGGTTCTCTTTAGATGCTACATGTTAAGACGTACACGCCACAGCAATTCTTTTCGAGATACAACGTGTAGTTTTGGAGATACAAGCTAATTTTGTACTATGCGTTATTTCTTCTCGTAAGAGTTTCCAATGCGTACGTATATGTCTTTACGCTGCAAAACTGTATTTCCTTATGAAGTGGTATTCTTACATATCCTTTCGAGAGAAAACTGTCCTGTGCCTTCTCTTTTGAGGCTACACACTTAGACATACACGCAACATGAAAGCTTTTCGACTTACAACGTGTTGTTTAGGAAAAACAAGATAATTTCGCACGATGCGGGATTTCCTTAAAACGTGATTTTCTGAAAAATTTTGACGAAAGAAAATTCTCCTTTTGGTTCTCTTTAGATGCTACATGTTAAGACGTACACGCCACAACAATTCTTTTCGAGATACAACGTGTAGTTTTGGAGATACAAGCTAATTTTGTAGTATGCGTTATTTCTTCTCGTAAAGAGTTTCCAATGCGTACGTATATGTCTTTACGCTGCAAAACTGTATTTCCTTATGAAGTGGTATTCTTACATATCCTTTCGAGAGAAAACTGTCCTGTGCCTTCTCTTTTGAGGCTACACACTTAGACATACACGCAACATGGAAGCTTTTCGACTTACAACGTGTTGTTTAGGAAAAACAAGATAATTTCGCACGATGCGGGATTTCCTTAAAACGTGATTTTCTGAAAAATTTTGACGAAAGAAAATTCTCCTTTTGGTTCTCTTTAGATGCTACATGTTAAGACGTACACGCCACAACAATTCTTTTCGAGATACAACGTGTAGTTTTGGAGATACAAGCTAATTTTGTACTATGCGTTATTTCTTCTCGTAAAGAGTTTCCAATGCGTACGTATATGTCTTTACGCTGCAAAACTGTATTTCCTTATGAAGTGGTATTCTTACATATCCTTTCGAGAGAAAACTGTCCTGTGCCTTCTCTTTTGAGGCTACACACTTAGACATACACGCAACATGAAAGCTTTTCGACTTACAACGTGTTGTTTAGGAAAAACAAGATAATTTCGCACGATGCGGGATTTCCTTAAAACGTGATTTTCTGAAAAATTTTGACGAAAGAAAATTCTCCTTTTGGTTCTCTTTAGATGCTACATGTTAAGACGTACACGCCACAACAATTCTTTTCGAGATACAACGTGTAGATACAAGCTAATTTTGTACTATGCGTTATTTCTTCTCGTAAAGAGTTTCCAATGCGTACGTATATGTCTTTACTCTGCAAAACTGTATTTCCTTATGAAGTGGTATTCTTACATATCCTTTCGAGAGAAAACTGTCCTGTGCCTTCTCTTTTGAGGCTACACACTTAGACATACACGCAACATGAAAGCTTTTCGACTTACAACGTGTTGTTTAGGAAAAACAAGATAATTTCGCACGATGCGGGATTTCCTTAAAACGTGATTTTCTGAAAAATTTTGACGAAAGAAAATTCTCCATTTGGTTCTCTTTAGATGCTACATCTTAAGACGTACACGCCACAACAATTCTTTTCGAGATACAACATGTAGTTTTGGAGATACAAGCTAATTTTGTACTATGCGTTATTTCTTCTCGTAAAGAGTATCCAATGCGTACGTATATGTCTTTACTCTGCAAAACTGTATTTCCTTATGAAGTGGTATTCTTACATATCCTTTCGAGAGAAAACTGTCCTGTGCCTTCTCTTTTGAGGCTACACACTTAGACATACACGCAACATGAAAGCTTTTCGACTTACAACGTGTTGTTTAGGAAAAACAAGATAATTTCGCACGATGCGGGATTTCCTTAAAACGTGATTTTCTGAAAAATTTTGACGAAAGAAAATTCTCCTTTTGGTTCTCTTTAGATGCTACATGTTAAGACGTACACGCCACAACAATTCTTTTCGAGATACAACGTGTAGTTTTGGAGATACAAGCTAATTTTGTACTATGCGTTATTTCTTCTCGTAAAGAGTTTCCAATGCGTAAGCATATGTCTTTACTCTGCAAAACTTTATTTCCTTATGAAGTGGTATTCTTACATATCCTTTCGAGAGAAAACTGTCCTGTACCTTCTCTTTTGAGGCTACACACTTAGACATACACGCAACATGAAAGCTTTTCGACTTACAACGTGTTGTTTACGAAAAACAAGATAATTTCGCACGATGCGGGATTTCCTTAAAACGTGATTTTCTGAAAAATTTTGACGAAAGAAAATTCTCCTTTTGGTTCTCTTTAGATGCTACATGTTAAGACGTACACGCCACAACAATTCTTTTCGAGATACAACGTGTAGATACAAGCTAGTTTTGTACTATGCGTTATTTCTTCTCGTAAAGAGTTTCCAATGCGTACGTATATGTCTTTACTCTGCAAAACTGTATTTCCTTATGAAGTGGTATTCTTACATATCCTTTCGAGAGAAAACTGTCCTGTGCCTTCTCTTTTGAGGCTACACACTTAGACACACACGCAACATGAAAGCTTTTCGACTTACAATGCGTTGTTTAGGAAAAACAAGATAATTTCGCACGATGCGGGATTTCCTTAAAACGTGATTTTCTGAAAAATTTTGACGAAAGAAAATTCTCCTTTTGGTTCTCTTTAGATGCTACATGTTAAGACGTACACGCCACAACAATTCTTTTCGAGATACAACGTGTAGTTTTGGAGATACAAGCTAATTTTGTACTATGCGTTATTTCTTCTCGTAAAGAGTTTCCAATGCGTACGTATATGTCTTTACTCTGCAAAACTGTATTTCCTTATGAAGTGGTATTCTTACATATCCTTTCGAGAGAAAACTGTCCTGTGCCTTCTCTTTTGAGGCTACACACTTAGACATACACGCAACATGAAAGCTTTTCGACTTACAACGTGTTGTTTAGGAAAAACAAGATAATTTCGCACGATGCGGGATTTCCTTAAAACGTGATTTTCTGAAAAATTTTGACGAAAGAAAATTCTCCTTTTGGTTCTCTTTAGATGCTACATCTTAAGACGTACACGCCACAACAATTCTTTTCGAGATACAACGTGTAGTTTTGGAGATACAAGCTAATTTTGTACTATGCGTTATTTCTTCTCGTAAAGAGTTTCCAATGCGTACGTATATGTCTTTACTCTGCAAAACTGTATTTCCTCATGAAGTGGTATTCTTACATATCCTTTCGAGAGAAAACTGTCCTGTGCCTTCTCTTTTGAGGCTACACACTTAGACATACACGCAACATGAAAGCTTTTCGACTTAAAACGTGTTGTTTAGGAAAAACAAGATAATTTCGCACGATGCGGGATTTCCTTAAAACGTGATTTTTTGAAAAATTTTGACGAAAGAAAATTCTCCTTTTGGTTCTCTTTAGATGCTACATGTTAAGACGTACACGCCACAACAATTCTTTTCGAGATACAACGTGTAGTTTTGGAGATACAAGCTAATTTTGTACTATGCGTTATTTCTTCTCGTAAAGAGTTTCCAATGCGTACGTATATGTCTTTACTCTGCAAAACTGTATTTCCTTATGAAGTGGTATTCTTACATATCCTTTCGAGAGAAAACTGTCCTGTGCCTTCTCTTTTGAGGCTACACACTTAGACATACACGCAACATGAAAGCTTTTCGACTTACAACGTGTTGTTTAGGAAAAACAAGATAATTTCGCACGATGCGGGATTTCCTTAAAACGTGATTTTCTGAAAAATTTTGACGAAAGAAAATTCTCCTTTTGGTTCTCTTTAGATGCTACATCTTAAGACGTACACGCCACAACAATTCTTTTCGAGATACAACATGTAGTTTTGGAGATACAAGCTAATTTTGTACTATGCGTTATTTCTTCTCGTAAAGAGTTTCCAATGCGTACGTATATGTCTTTACTCTGCAAAACTGTATTTCCTTATGAAGTGGTATTCTTACATATCCTTTCGAGAGAAAACTGTCCTGTGCCTTCTCTTTTGAGGCTACACACTTAGACATACACGCAACATGAAAGCTTTTCGACTTACAACGTGTTGTTTAGGAAAAACAAGATAATTTTGCACGATGCGGGATTTCCTTAAAACGTGATTTTCTGAAAAATTTTGACGAAAGAAAATTCTCCTTTTGGTTCTCTTTAGATGCTACATGTTAAGACGTACACGCCACAACAATTCTTTTCGAGATACAACGTGTAGTTTTGGAGATACAAGCTAATTTTGTACTATGCGTTATTTCTTCTCGTAAAGAGTTTCCAATGCGTACGCATATGTCTTTACTCTGCAAAACTTTATTTCCTTATGAAGTGGTATTCTTACATATCCTTTCGAGAGAAAACTGTCCTGTACCTTCTCTTTTGAGGCTACACACTTAGACATACACGCAACATGAAAGCTTTTCGACTTACAACGTGTTGTTTACGAAAAACAAGATAATTTCGCACGATGCGGGATTTCCTTAAAACGTGATTTTCTGAAAAATTTTGACGAAAGAAAATTCTCCTTTTGGTTCTCTTTAGATGCTACATGTTAAGACGTACACGCCACAACAATTCTTTTCGAGATACAACGTGTAGATACAAGCTAGTTTTGTACTATGCGTTATTTCTTCTCGTAAAGAGTTTCCAATGCGTACGTATATGTCTTTACTCTGCAAAACTGTATTTCCTTATGAAGTGGTATTCTTACATATCCTTTCGAGAGAAAACTGTCCTGTGCCTTCTCTTTTGAGGCTACACACTTAGACACACACGCAACATGAAAGCTTTTCGACTTACAATGCGTTGTTTAGGAAAAACAAGATAATTTCGCACGATGCGGGATTTCCTTAAAACGTGATTTTCTGAAAAATTTTGACGAAAGAAAATTCTCCTTTTGGTTCTCTTTAGATGCTACATGTTAAGACGTACACGCCACAACAATTCTTTTCGAGATACAACGTGTAGTTTTGGAGATACAAGCTAATTTTGTACTATGCGTTATTTCTTCTCGTAAAGAGTTTCCAATGCGTACGTATATGTCTTTACTCTGCAAAACTGTATTTCCTTATGAAGTGGTATTCTTACATATCCTTTCGAGAGAAAACTGTCCTGTGCCTTCTCTTTTGAGGCTACACACTTAGACATACACGCAACATGAAAGCTTTTCGACTTACAACGTGTTGTTTAGGAAAAACAAGATAATTTCGCACGATGCGGGATTTCCTTAAAACGTGATTTTCTGAAAAATTTTGACGAAAGAAAATTCTCCTTTTGGTTCTCTTTAGATGCTACATCTTAAGACGTACACGCCACAACAATTCTTTTCGAGATACAACGTGTAGTTTTGGAGATACAAGCTAATTTTGTACTATGCGTTATTTCTTCTCGTAAAGAGTTTCCAATGCGTACGTATATGTCTTTACTCTGCAAAACTGTATTTCCTCATGAAGTGGTATTCTTACATATCCTTTCGAGAGAAAACTGTCCTGTGCCTTCTCTTTTGAGGCTACACACTTAGACATACACGCAACATGAAAGCTTTTCGACTTAAAACGTGTTGTTTAGGAAAAACAAGATAATTTCGCACGATGCGGGATTTCCTTAAAACGTGATTTTCTGAAAAATTTTGACGAAAGAAAATTCTCCTTTTGGTTCTCTTTAGATGCTACATGTTAAGACGTACACGCCACAACAATTCTTTTCGAGATACAACGTGTAGTTTTGGAGATACAAGCTAATTTTGTACTATGCGTTATTTCTTCTCGTAAAGAGTTTCCAATGCGTACGTATATGTCTTTACTCTGCAAAACTGTATTTCCTTATGAAGTGGTATTCTTACATATCCTTTCGAGAGAAAACTGTCCTGTGCCTTCTCTTTTGAGGCTACACACTTAGACATACACGCAACATGAAAGCTTTTCGACTTACAACGTGTTGTTTAGGAAAAACAAGATAATTTCGCACGATGCGGGATTTCCTTAAAACGTGATTTTCTGAAAAATTTTGACGAAAGAAAATTCTCCTTTTGGTTCTCTTTAGATGCTACATCTTAAGACGTACACGCCACAACAATTCTTTTCGAGATACAACATGTAGTTTTGGAGATACAAGCTAATTTTGTACTATGCGTTATTTCTTCTCGTAAAGAGTTTCCAATGCGTACGTATATGTCTTTACTCTGCAAAACTGTATTTCCTTATGAAGTGGTATTCTTACATATCCTTTCGAGAGAAAACTGTCCTGTGCCTTCTCTTTTGAGGCTACACACTTAGACATACACGCAACATGAAAGCTTTTCGACTTACAACGTGTTGTTTAGGAAAAACAAGATAATTTTGCACGATGTGGGATTTCCTTAAAACGTGATTTTCTGAAAAATTTTGAGGAAAGAAAATTCTCCTTTTGGTTCTCTTTAGATGCTACATGTTAAGACGTACACGCCACAACAATTCTTTTCGAGATACAACGTGTAGTTTTGGAGATACAAGCTAATTTTGTACTATGCGTTATTTCTTCTCGTAAAGAGTTTCCAATGCGTACGCATATGTCTTTACTCTGCAAAACTTTATTTCCTTATGAAGTGGTATTCTTACATATCCTTTCGAGAGAAAACTGTCCTGTGCCTTCTCTTTTGAGGCTACACACTTAGACATACACGCAACATGAAAGCTTTTCGACTTACAACGTGTTGTTTAGGAAAAACAAGATAATATCGCACGATGCGGGATTTCCTTAAAACGTGATTTTCTGAAAAATTTTGACGAAAGAAAATTCTCCTTTTTGTTCTCTTTAGATGCTACATGTTAAGACGTACACGCCACAACAATTCTTTTCGAGATACAACGTGTAGTTTTGGAGATACAAGCTAATTTTGTACTATGCGTTATTTCTTCTCGTAAAGAGTTTCCAATGCGTACGTATATGTCTTTACTCTGCAAACTGTATTTCCTTATGAAGTGGTATTCTTACATATCCTTTCGAGAGAAAACTGTCCTGTGCCTTCTCTTTTGAGGCTACACACTTAGACATACACGCAACATGAAAGCTTTTCGACTTACAACGTGTTGTTTAGGAAAAACAAGATAATTTCGCACGATGCGGGATTTCCTTAAAACGTGATTTTCTGAAAAATTTTGACGAAAGAAAATTCTCCTTTTGGTTCTCTTTAGATGCTACATGTTAAGACGTACACGCCACAGCAATTCTTTTCGAGATACAACGTGTAGTTTTGGAGATACAAGCTAATTTTGTACTATGCGTTATTTCTTCTCGTAAGAGTTTCCAATGCGTACGTATATGTCTTTACGCTGCAAAACTGTATTTCCTTATGAAGTGGTATTCTTACATATCCTTTCGAGAGAAAACTGTCCTGTGCCTTCTCTTTTGAGGCTACACACTTAGACATACACGCAACATGAAAGCTTTTCGACTTACAACGTGTTGTTTAGGAAAAACAAGATAATTTCGCACGATGCGGGATTTCCTTAAAACGTGATTTTCTGAAAAATTTTGACGAAAGAAAATTCTCCTTTTGGTTCTCTTTAGATGCTACATGTTAAGACGTACAGGCCACAACAATTCTTTTCGAGATACAACGTGTAGTTTTGGAGATACAAGCTAATTTTGTACTATGCGTTATTTCTTCTCGTAAAGAGTTTCCAATGCGTACGTATATGTCTTTACGCTGCAAAACTGTATTTCCTTATGAAGTGGTATTCTTACATATCCTTTCGAGAGAAAACTGTCCTGTGCCTTCTCTTTTGAGGCTACACACTTAGACATACACGCAACATGGAAGCTTTTCGACTTACAACGTGTTGTTTAGGAAAAACAAGATAATTTCGCACGATGCGGGATTTCCTTAAAACGTGATTTTCTGAAAAATTTTGACGAAAGAAAATTCTCCTTTTGGTTCTCTTTAGATGCTACATGTTAAGACGTACACGCCACAACAATTCTTTTCGAGATACAACGTGTAGTTTTGGAGATACAAGCTAATTTTGTACTATGCGTTATTTCTTCTCGTAAAGAGTTTCCAATGCGTACGTATATGTCTTTACGCTGCAAAACTGTATTTCCTTATGAAGTGGTATTCTTACATATCCTTTCGAGAGAAAACTGTCCTGTGCCTTCTCTTTTGAGGCTACACACTTAGACATACACGCAACATGAAAGCTTTTCGACTTACAACGTGTTGTTTACGAAAAACAAGATAATTTCGCACGATGCGGGATTTCCTTAAAACGTGATTTTCTGAAAAATTTTGACGAAAGAAAATTCTCCTTTTGGTTCTCTTTAGATGCTACATGTTAAGACGTACACGCCACAACAATTCTTTTCGAGATACAACGTGTAGATACAAGCTAATTTTGTACTATGCGTTATTTCTTCTCGTAAAGAGTTTCCAATGCGTACGTATATGTCTTTACTCTGCAAAACTGTATTTCCTTATGAAGTGGTATTCTTACATATCCTTTCGAGAGAAAACTGTCCTGTGCCTTCTCTTTTGAGGCTACACACTTAGACATACACGCAACATGAAAGCTTTTCGACTTACAACGTGTTGTTTAGGAAAAACAAGATAATTTCGCACGATGCGGGATTTCCTTAAAACGTGATTTTCTGAAAAATTTTGACGAAAGAAAATTCTCCCTTTGGTTCTCTTTAGATGCTACATCTTAAGACGTACACGCCACAACAATTCTTTTCGAGATACAACATGTAGTTTTGGAGATACAAGCTAATTTTGTACTATGCGTTATTTCTTCTCGTAAAGAGTATCCAATGCGTACGTATATGTCTTTACTCTGCAAAACTGTATTTCCTTATGAAGTGGTATTCTTACATATCCTTTCGAGAGAAAACTGTCCTGTGCCTTCTCTTTTGAGGCTACACACTTAGACATACACGCAACATGAAAGCTTTTCGACTTACAACGTGTTGTTTAGGAAAAACAAGATAATTTCGCACGATGCGGGATTTCCTTAAAACGTGATTTTCTGAAAAATTTTGACGAAAGAAAATTCTCCTTTTGGTTCTCTTTAGATGCTACATGTTAAGACGTACACGCCACAACAATTCTTTTCGAGATACAACGTGTAGTTTTGGAGATACAAGCTAATTTTGTACTATGCGTTATTTCTTCTCGTAAAGAGTTTCCAATGCGTACGCATATGTCTTTACTCTGCAAAACTTTATTTCCTTATGAAGTGGTATTCTTACATATCCTTTCGAGAGAAAACTGTCCTGTGCCTTCTCTTTTGAGGCTACACACTTAGACATACACGCAACATGAAAGCTTTTCGACTTACAACGTGTTGTTTAGGAAAAACAAGATAATTTCGCACGATGCGGGATTTCCTTAAAACGTGATTTTCTGAAAAATTTTGACGAAAGAAAATTCTCCTTTTGGTTCTCTTTAGATGCTACATGTTAAGACGTACACGCCACAACAATTCTTTTCGAGATACAACGTGTAGTTTTGGAGATACAAGCTAATTTTGTACTATGCGTTATTTCTTCTCGTAAAGAGTTTCCAATGCGTACGTATATGTCTTTACTCTGCAAAACTGTATTTCCTTATGAAGTGGTATTCTTACATATCCTTTCGAGAGAAAACTGTCCTGTGCCTTCTCTTTTGAGGCTACACACTTAGACATACACGCAACATGAAAGCTTTTCGACTTACAACGTGTTGTTTAGGAAAAAACAAGATAATTTCGCACGATGCGGGATTTCCTTAAAACGTGATTTTCTGAAAAATTTTGACGAAAGAAAATTCTCCTTTTGGCTCTCTTTAGATGCTACATGTTAAGACGTACACGCCACAACAATTCTTTTCGAGATACAACGTGTAGTTTTGGAGATACAAGCTAATTTTGTACTATGCGTTATTTCTTCTCGTAAAGAGTTTCCAATGCGTACGTATATGTCTTTACTCTGCAAAACTGTATTTCCTTATGAAGTGGTATTCTTACATATCCTTTCGAGAGAAAACTGTCCTGTGCCTTCTCTTTTGAGGCTACACACTTAGACATACACGCAACATGAAAGCTTTTCGACTTATAACTTGTTGTTTAGGAAAAACAAGATAATTTCGCACGATGCGGGATTTCCTTAAAACGTGATTTTCTGAAAAATTTTGACGAAAGAAAATTCTCCTTTTGGTTCTCTTTAGATGCTACATGTTAAGACGTACACGCCACAACAATTCTTTTCGAGATACAACGTGTAGTTTTGGAGATACAAGCTAATTTTGTACTATGCGTTATTTCTTCTCGTAAAGAGTTTCCAATGCGTACGTATATGTCTTTACGCTGCAAAACTGTATTTCCTTATGAAGTGGTATTCTTACATATCCTTTCGAGAGAAAACTGTCCTGTGCCTTCTCTTTTGAGGCTACACACTTAGACATACACGCAACATGAAAGCTTTTCGACTTACAACGTGTTGTTTAGGAAAAACAAGATAATTTCGCACGATGCGGGATTTCCTTAAAACGTGATTTTCTGAAAAATTTTGACGAAAGAAAATTCTCCTTTTGGTTCTCTTTAGATGCTACATGTTAAGACGTACACGCCACAACAATTCTTTTCGAGATACAACGTGTAGTTTTGGAGATACAAGCTAATTTTGTACTATGCGTTATTTCTTCTCGTAAAGAGTTTCCAATGCGTACGTATATGTCTTTACGCTGCAAAACTGTATTTCCTTATGAAGTGGTATTCTTACATATCCTTTCGAGAGAAAACTGTCCTGTGCCTTCTCTTTTGAGGCTACACACTTAGACATACACGCAACATGAAAGCTTTTCGACTTACAACGTGTTGTTTAGGAAAAACAAGATAATTTCGCACGATGCGGGATTTCCTTAAAACGTGATTTTCTGAAAAATTTTGACGAAAGAAAATTCTCCTTTTGGTTCTCTTTAGATGCTACATGTTAAGACGTACACGCCACAACAATTCTTTTCGAGATACAACGTGTAGATACAAGCTAATTTTGTACTATGCGTTATTTCTTCTCGTAAAGAGTTTCCAATGCGTACGTATATGTCTTTACGCTGCAAAACTGTATTTCCTTATGAAGTGGTATTCTTACATATCCTTTCGAGAGAAAACTGTCCTGTGCCTTCTCTTTTGAGGCTACACACTTAGACATACACGCAACATGAAAGCTTTTCGACTTACAACGTGTTGTTTAGGAAAAACAAGATAATTTCGCACGATGCGGGATTTCCTTAAAACGTGATTTTCTGAAAAATTTTGACGAAAGAAAATTCTCCTTTTGGTTCTCTTTAGATGCTACATCTTAAGACGTACACGCCACAACAATTCTTTTCGAGATACAACGTGTAGTTTTGGAGATACAAGCTAATTTTGTACTATGCGTTATTTCTTCTCGTAAAGAGTTTCCAATGCGTACGCATATGTCTTTACTCTGCAAAACTTTATTTCCTTATGAAGTGGTATTCTTACATATCCTTTCGAGAGAAAACTGTCCTGTGCCTTCTCTTTTGAGGCTACACACTTAGACATACACGCAACATGAAAGCTTTTCGACTTACAACGTGTTGTTTAGGAAAAACAAGATAATTTCGCACGATGCGGGATTTCCTTAAAACGTGATTTTCTGAAAAATTTTGACGAAAGAAAATTCTCCTTTTGGTTCTCTTTAGATGCTACATGTTAAGACGTACACGCCACAACAATTCTTTTCGAGATACAACGTGTAGTTTTGGAGATACAAGCTAATTTTGTACTATGCGTTATTTCTTCTCGTAAAGAGTTTCCAATGCGTACGTATATGTCTTTACTCTGCAAAACTGTATTTCCTTATGAAGTGGTATTCTTACATATCCTTTCGAGAGAAAACTGTCCTGTGCCTTCTCTTTTGAGGCTACACACTTAGACATACACGCAACATGAAAGCTTTTCGACTTACAACGTGTTGTTTAGGAAAAACAAGATAATTTCGCACGATGCGGGATTTCCTTAAAACGTGATTTTCTGAAAAATTTTGACGAAAGAAAATTCTCCTTTTGGTTCTCTTTAGATGCTACATGTTAAGACGTACACGCCACAGCAATTCTTTTCGAGATACAACGTGTAGTTTTGGAGATACAAGCTAATTTTGTACTATGCGTTATTTCTTCTCGTAAAGAGTTTCCAATGCGTACGTATATGTCTTTACGCTGCAAAACTGTATTTCCTTATGAAGTGGTATTCTTACATATCCTTTCGAGAGAAAACTGTCCTGTGCCTTCTCTTTTGAGGCTACACACTTAGACATACACGCAACATGAAAGCTTTTCGACTTACAACGTGTTGTTTAGAAAAAACAAGATAATTTCGCACGATGCGGGATTTCCTTAAAACGTGATTTTCTGAAAAATTTTGACGAAAGAAAATTCTCCTTTTGGTTCTCTTTAGATGCTACATGTTAAGACGTACACGCCACAACAATTCTTTTCGAGATACAACGTGTAGTTTTGGAGATACAAGCTAATTTTGTACTATGCGTTATTTCTTCTCGTAAAGAGTTTCCAATGCGTACGTATATGTCTTTACGCTGCAAAACTGTATTTCCTTATGAAGTGGTATTCTTACATATCCTTTCGAGAGAAAACTGTCCTGTGCCTTCTCTTTTGAGGCTACACACTTAGACATACACGCAACATGGAAGCTTTTCGACTTACAACGTGTTGTTTAGGAAAAACAAGATAATTTCGCACGATGCGGGATTTCCTTAAAACGTGATTTTCTGAAAAATTTTGACGAAAGAAAATTCTCCTTTTGGTTCTCTTTAGATGCTACATGTTAAGACGTACACGCCACAACAATTCTTTTCGAGATATAACGTGTAGTTTTGGAGATACAAGCTAATTTTGTACTATGCGTTATTTCTTCTCGTAAAGAGTTTCCAATGCGTACGTATATGTCTTTACTCTGCAAAACTGTATTTCCTTATGAAGTGGTATTCTTACATATCCTTTCGAGAGAAAACTGTCCTGTGCCTTCTCTTTTGAGGCTACACACTTAGACATACACGCAACATGAAAGCTTTTCGACTTACAACGTGTTGTTTAGGAAAAAACAAGATAATTTCGCACGATGCGGGATTTCCTTAAAACGTGATTTTCTGAAAAATTTTGACGAAAGAAAATTCTCCTTTTGGCTCTCTTTAGATGCTACATGTTAAGACGTACACGCCACAACAATTCTTTTCGAGATACAACGTGTAGTTTTGGAGATACAAGCTAATTTTTTACTATGCGTTATTTCTTCTCGTAAAGAGTTTCCAATGCGTACGTATATGTCTTTACTCTGCAAAACTGTATTTCCTTATGAAGTGGTATTCTTACATATCCTTTCGAGAGAAAACTGTCCTGTGCCTTCTCTTTTGAGGCTACACACTTAGACATACACGCAACATGAAAGCTTTTCGACTTACAACGTGTTGTTTAGGAAAAACAAGATAATTTCGCACGATGCGGGATTTCCTTAAAACGTGATTTTCTGAAAAATTTTGACGAAAGAAAATTCTCCTTTTGGTTCTCTTTAGATGCTACATGTTAAGACGTACACGCCACAACAATTCTTTTCGAGATACAACGTGTAGTTTTGGAGATACAAGCTAATTTTGTACTATGCGTTATTTCTTCTCGTAAAGAGTTTCCAATGCGTACGTATATGTCTTTACGCTGCAAAACTGTATTTCCTTATGAAGTGGTATTCTTACATATTCTTTCGAGAGAAAACTGTCCTGTGCCTTCTCTTTTGAGGCTACACACTTAGACATACACGCAACATGAAAGCTTTTCGACTTACAACGTGTTGTTTAGGAAAAACAAGATAATTTCGCACGATGCGGGATTTCCTTAAAACGTGATTTTCTGAAAAATTTTGACGAAAGAAAATTCTCCTTTTGGTTCTCTTTAGATGCTACATGTTAAGACGTACACGCCACAACAATTCTTTTCGAGATACAACGTGTAGTTTTGGAGATACAAGCTAATTTTGTACTATGCGTTATTTCTTCTCGTAAAGAGTTTCCAATGCGTACGTATATGTCTTTACTCTGCAAAACTGTATTTCCTTATGAAGTGGTATTCTTACATATCCTTTCGAGAGAAAACTGTCCTGTGCCTTCTCTTTTGAGGCTACACACTTAGACATACACGCAACATGAAAGCTTTTCGACTTACAACGTGTTGTTTAGGAAAAACAAGATAATTTCGCACGATGCGGGATTTCCTTAAAACGTGATTTTCTGAAAAATTTTGACGAAAGAAAATTCTCCTTTTGGTTCTCTTTAGATGCTACATGTTAAGACGTACACGCCACAGCAATTCTTTTCGAGATACAACGTGTAGTTTTGGAGATACAAGCTAATTTTGTACTATGCGTTATTTCTTCTCGTAAAGAGTTTCCAATGCGTACGTATATGTCTTTACTCTGCAAAACTGTATTTCCTTATGAAGTGGTATTCTTACATATCCTTTCGAGAGCAAACTGTCCTGTGCCTTCTCTTTTGAGGCTACACACTTAGACATACACGCAACATGAAAGCTTTTCGACTTACAACGTGTTGTTTAGGAAAAACAAGATAATTTCGCACGATGCGGGATTTCCTTAAAACGTGATTTTCTGAAAAATTTTGACGAAAGAAAATTCTCCTTTTGGTTCTCTTTAGATGCTACATGTTAAGACGTACACGCCACAGCAATTCTTTTCGAGATACAACGTGTAGTTTTGGAGATACAAGCTAATTTTGTACTATGCGTTATTTCTTCTCCTAAAGAGTTTCCAATGCGTACGTATATGTCTTTACGCTGCAAAACTGTATTTCCTTATGAAGTGGTATTCTTACATATCCTTTCGAGAGAAAACTGTCCTGTGCCTTCTCTTTTGAGGCTACACACTTAGACATACACGCAACATGAAAGCTTTTCGACTTACAACGTGTTGTTTAGAAAAAACAAGATAATTTCGCACGATGCGGGATTTCCTTAAAACGTGATTTTCTGAAAAATTTTGACGAAAGAAAATTCTCCTTTTGGTTCTCTTTAGATGCTACATGTTAAGACGTACACGCCACAACAATTCTTTTCGAGATACAACGTGTAGTTTTGGAGATACAAGCTAATTTTGTACTATGCGTTATTTCTTCTCGTAAAGAGTTTCCAATGCGTACGTATATGTCTTTACGCTGCAAAACTGTATTTCCTTATGAAGTGGTATTCTTACATATCCTTTCGAGAGAAAACTGTCCTGTGCCTTCTCTTTTGAGGCTACACACTTAGACATACACGCAACATGGAAGCTTTTCGACTTACAACGTGTTGTTTAGGAAAAACAAGATAATTTCGCACGATGCGGGATTTCCTTAAAACGTGATTTTCTGAAAAATTTTGACGAAAGAAAATTCTCCTTTTGGTTCTCTTTAGATGCTACATGTTAAGACGTACACGCCACAACAATTCTTTTCGAGATATAACGTGTAGTTTTGGAGATACAAGCTAATTTTGTACTATGCGTTATTTCTTCTCGTAAAGAGTTTCCAATGCGTACGTATATGTCTTTACTCTGCAAAACTGTATTTCCTTATGAAGTGGTATTCTTACATATCCTTTCGAGAGAAAACTGTCCTGTGCCTTCTCTTTTGAGGCTACACACTTAGACATACACGCAACATGAAAGCTTTTCGACTTACAACGTGTTGTTTAGGAAAAAACAAGATAATTTCGCACGATGCGGGATTTCCTTAAAACGTGATTTTCTGAAAAATTTTGACGAAAGAAAATTCTCCTTTTGGCTCTCTTTAGATGCTACATGTTAAGACGTACACGCCACAACAATTCTTTTCGAGATACAACGTGTAGTTTTGGAGATACAAGCTAATTTTTTACTATGCGTTATTTCTTCTCGTAAAGAGTTTCCAATGCGTACGTATATGTCTTTACTCTGCAAAACTGTATTTCCTTATGAAGTGGTATTCTTACATATCCTTTCGAGAGAAAACTGTCCTGTGCCTTCTCTTTTGAGGCTACACACTTAGACATACACGCAACATGAAAGCTTTTCGACTTACAACGTGTTGTTTAGGAAAAACAAGATAATTTCGCACGATGCGGGATTTCCTTAAAACGTGATTTTCTGAAAAATTTTGACGAAAGAAAATTCTCCTTTTGGTTCTCTTTAGATGCTACATGTTAAGACGTACACGCCACAACAATTCTTTTCGAGATACAACGTGTAGTTTTGGAGATACAAGCTAATTTTGTACTATGCGTTATTTCTTCTCGTAAAGAGTTTCCAATGCGTACGTATATGTCTTTACGCTGCAAAACTGTATTTCCTTATGAAGTGGTATTCTTACATATCCTTTCGAGAGAAAACTGTCCTGTGCCTTCTCTTTTGAGGCTACACACTTAGACATACACGCAACATGAAAGCTTTTCGACTTACAACGTGTTGTTTAGGAAAAACAAGATAATTTCGCACGATGCGGGATTTCCTTAAAACGTGATTTTCTGAAAAATTTTGACGAAAGAAAATTCTCCTTTTGGTTCTCTTTAGATGCTACATGTTAAGACGTACACGCCACAACAATTCTTTTCGAGATACAACGTGTAGTTTTGGAGATACAAGCTAATTTTGTACTATGCGTTATTTCTTCTCGTAAAGAGTTTCCAATGCGTACGTATATGTCTTTACTCTGCAAAACTGTATTTCCTTATGAAGTGGTATTCTTACATATCCTTTCGAGAGAAAACTGTCCTGTGCCTTCTCTTTTGAGGCTACACACTTAGACATACACGCAACATGAAAGCTTTTCGACTTACAACGTGTTGTTTAGGAAAAACAAGATAATTTCGCACGATGCGGGATTTCCTTAAAACGTGATTTTCTGAAAAATTTTGACGAAAGAAAATTCTCCTTTTGGTTCTCTTTAGATGCTACATGTTAAGACGTACACGCCACAGCAATTCTTTTCGAGATACAACGTGTAGTTTTGGAGATACAAGCTAATTTTGTACTATGCGTTATTTCTTCTCGTAAAGAGTTTCCAATGCGTACGTATATGTCTTTACTCTGCAAAACTGTATTTCCTTATGAAGTGGTATTCTTACATATCCTTTCGAGAGAAAACTGTCCTGTGCCTTCTCTTTTGAGGCTACACACTTAGACATACACGCAACATGAAAGCTTTTCGACTTACAACGTGTTGTTTAGGAAAAACAAGATAATTTCGCACGATGCGGGATTTCCTTAAAACGTGATTTTCTGAAAAATTTTGACGAAAGAAAATTCTCCTTTTGGTTCTCTTTAGATGCTACATGTTAAGACGTACACGCCACAGCAATTCTTTTCGAGATACAACGTGTAGTTTTGGAGATACAAGCTAATTTTGTACTATGCGTTATTTCTTCTCGTAAAGAGTTTCCAATGCGTACGTATATGTCTTTACGCTGCAAAACTGTATTTCCTTATGAAGTGGTATTCTTACATATCCTTTCGAGAGAAAACTGTCCTGTGCCTTCTCTTTTGAGGCTACACACTTAGACATACACGCAACATGAAAGCTTTTCGACTTACAACGTGTTGTTTAGAAAAAACAAGATAATTTCGCACGATGCGGGATTTCCTTAAAACGTGATTTTCTGAAAAATTTTGACGAAAGAAAATTCTCCTTTTGGTTCTCTTTAGATGCTACATGTTAAGACGTACACGCCACAACAATTCTTTTCGAGATACAACGTGTAGTTTTGGAGATACAAGCTAATTTTGTACTATGCGTTATTTCTTCTCGTAAAGAGTTTCCAATGCGTACGTATATGTCTTTACGCTGCAAAACTGTATTTCCTTATGAAGTGGTATTCTTACATATCCTTTCGAGAGAAAACTGTCCTGTGCCTTCTCTTTTGAGGCTACACACTTAGACATACACGCAACATGGAAGCTTTTCGACTTACAACGTGTTGTTTAGGAAAAACAAGATAATTTCGCACGATGCGGGATTTCCTTAAAACGTGATTTTCTGAAAAATTTTGACGAAAGAAAATTCTCCTTTTGGTTCTCTTTAGATGCTACATGTTAAGACGTACACGCCACAACAATTCTTTTCGAGATACAACGTGTAGTTTTGGAGATACAAGCTAATTTTGTACTATGCGTTATTTCTTCTCGTAAAGAGTTTCCAATGCGTACGTATATGTCTTTACTCTGCAAAACTGTATTTCCTTATGAAGTGGTATTCTTACATATCCTTTCGAGAGAAAACTGTCCTGTGCCTTCTCTTTTGAGGCTACACACTTAGACATACACGCAACATGAAAGCTTTTCGACTTACAACGTGTTGTTTAGGAAAAAACAAGATAATTTCGCACGATGCGGGATTTCCTTAAAACGTGATTTTCTGAAAACTTTTGACGAAAGAAAATTCTCCTTTTGGCTCTCTTTAGATGCTACATGTTAAGACGTACACGCCACAACAATTCTTTTCGAGATACAACGTGTAGTTTTGGAGATACAAGCTAATTTTGTACTATGCGTTATTTCTTCTCGTAAAGAGTTTCCAATGCGTACGTATATGTCTTTACGCTGCAAAACTGTATATCCTTATGAAGTGGTATTCTTACATATCCTTTCGAGAGAAAACTGTCCTGTGCCTTCTCTTTTGAGGCTACACACTTAGACATACACGCAACATGGAAGCTTTTCGACTTACAACGTGTTGTTTAGGAAAAACAAGATAATTTCGCACGATGCGGGATTTCCTTAAAACGTGATTTTCTGAAAAATTTTGACGAAAGAAAATTCTCCTTTTGGTTCTCTTTAGATGCTACATGTTAAGACGTACACGCCACAACAATTCTTTTCGAGATACAACGTGTAGTTTTGGAGATACAAGCTAATTTTGTACTATGCGTTATTTCTTCTCGTAAAGAGTTTCCAATGCGTACGTATATGTCTTTACTCTGCAAAACTGTATTTCCTTATGAAGTGGTATTCTTACATATCCTTTCAAGAGAAAACTGTCCTGTGCCTTCTCTTTTGAGACTACACACTTAGACATACACGCAACATGAAAGCTTTTCGACTTACAACGTGTTGTTTAGGAAAAAACAAGATAATTTCGCACGATGCGGGATTTCCTTAAAACGTGATTTTCTGAAAAATTTTGACGAAAGAAAATTCTCCTTTTGGCTCTCTTTAGATGCTACATGTTAAGACGTACACGCCACAACAATTCTTTTCGAGATACAACGTGTAGTTTTGGAGATACAAGCTAATTTTTTACTATGCGTTATTTCTTCTCGTAAAGAGTTTCCAATGCGTACGTATATGTCTTTACTCTGCAAAACTGTATTTCCTTATGAAGTGGTATTCTTACATATCCTTTCGAGAGAAAACTGTCCTGTGCCTTCTCTTTTGAGGCTACACACTTAGACATACACGCAACATGAAAGCTTTTCGACTTACAACGTGTTGTTTAGGAAAAACAAGATAATTTCGCACGATGCGGGATTTCCTTAAAACGTGATTTTCTGAAAAATTTTGACGAAAGAAAATTCTCCTTTTGGTTCTCTTTAGATGCTACATGTTAAGACGTACACGCCACAACAATTCTTTTCGAGATACAACGTGTAGTTTTGGAGATACAAGCTAATTTTGTACTATGCGTTATTTCTTCTCGTAAAGAGTTTCCAATGCGTACGTATATGTCTTTACGCTGCAAAACTGTATTTCCTTATGAAGTGGTATTCTTACATATTCTTTCGAGAGAAAACTGTCCTGTGCCTTCTCTTTTGAGGCTACACACTTAGACATACACGCAACATGAAAGCTTTTCGACTTACAACGTGTTGTTTAGGAAAAACAAGATAATTTCGCACGATGCGGGATTTCCATAAACGTGATTTTCTGAAAAATTTTGACGAAAGAAAATTCTCCTTTTGGTTCTCTTTAGATGCTACATGTTAAGACGTACACGCCACAACAATTCTTTTCGAGATACAACGTGTAGTTTTGGAGATACAAGCTAATTTTGTACTATGCGTTATTTCTTCTCGTAAAGAGTTTCCAATGCGTACGTATATGTCTTTACGCTGCAAAACTGTATTTCCTTATGAAGTGGTATTCTTACATATCCTTTCGAGAGAAAACTGTCCTGTGCCTTCTCTTTTGAGGCTACACACTTAGACATACACGCAACATGGAAGCTTTTCGACTTACAACGTGTTGTTTAGGAAAAACAAGATAATTTCGCACGATGCGGGATTTCCTTAAAACGTGATTTTCTGAAAAATTTTGACGAAAGAAAATTCTCCTTTTGGTTCTCTTTAGATGCTACATGTTAAGACGTACACGCCACAACAATTCTTTTCGAGATACAACGTGTAGTTTTGGAGATACAAGCTAATTTTGTACTATGCGTTATTTCTTCTCGTAAAGTTTCCAATGCGTACGTATATGTCTTTACTCTGCAAAACTGTATTTCCTTATGAAGTGGTATTCTTACATATCCTTTCGAGAGAAAACTGTCCTGTGCCTTCTCTTTTGAGGCTACACACTTAGACATACACGCAACATGAAAGCTTTTCGACTTACAACGTGTTGTTTAGGAAAAAACAAGATAATTTCGCACGATGCGGGATTTCCTTAAAACGTGATTTTCTGAAAAATTTTGACGAAAGAAAATTCTCCTTTTGGCTCTCTTTAGATGCTACATGTTAAGACGTACACGCCACAACAATTCTTTTCGAGATACAACGTGTAGTTTTGGAGATACAAGCTAATTTTTTACTATGCGTTATTTCTTCTCGTAAAGAGTTTCCAATGCGTACGTATATGTCTTTACTCTGCAAAACTGTATTTCCTTATGAAGTGGTATTCTTACATATCCTTTCGAGAGAAAACTGTCCTGTGCCTTCTCTTTTGAGGCTACACACTTAGACATACACGCAACATGAAAGCTTGTCGACTTACAACGTGTTGTTTAGGAAAAACAAGATAATTTCGCACGATGCGGGATTTCCTTAAAACGTGATTTTCTGAAAAATTTTGACGAAAGAAAATTCTCCTTTTGGTTCTCTTTAGATGCTACATGTTAAGACGTACACGCCACAACAATTCTTTTCGAGATACAACGTGTAGTTTTGGAGATACAAGCTAATTTTGTACTATGCGTTATTTCTTCTCGTAAAGAGTTTCCAATGCGTACGTATATGTCTTTACGCTGCAAAACTGTATTTCCTTATGAAGTGGTATTCTTACATATCCTTTCGAGAGAAAACTGTCCTGTGCCTTCTCTTTTGAGGCTACACACTTAGACATACACGCAACATGAAAGCTTTTCGACTTACAACGTGTTGTTTAGGAAAAACAAGATAATTTCGCACGATGCGGGATTTCCTTAAAACGTGATTTTCTGAAAAATTTTGACGAAAGAAAATTCTCCTTTTGGTTCTCTTTAGATGCTACATGTTAAGACGTACACGCCACAACAATTCTTTTCGAGATACAACGTGTAGTTTTGGAGATACAAGCTAATTTTGTACTATGCGTTATTTCTTCTCGTAAAGAGTTTCCAATGCGTACGTATATGTCTTTACTCTGCAAAACTGTATTTCCTTATGAAGTGGTATTCTTACATATCCTTTCGAGAGAAAACTGTCCTGTGCCTTCTCTTTTGAGGCTACACACTTAGACATACACGCAACATGAAAGCTTTTCGACTTACAACGTGTTGTTTAGGAAAAACAAGATAATTTCGAACGATGCGGGAGTTCCATAAAACGTAATTTTCTGAAAAATTTTGACGACAGAAAATTCTCCTTTTGGTTCTCTTTAGATGCTACATGTTAAGACGTACACGCCACAACAATTCTTTTCGAGATACAACGTGTAGTTTTGGAGATACAAGCTAATTTTTTACTATGCGTTATTTCTTCTCGTAAAGAGTTTCCAATGCGTACGTATATGTCTTTACTCTGCAAAACTGTATTTCCTTATGAAGTGGTATTCTTACATATCCTTTCGAGAGAAAACTGTCCTGTGCCTTCTCTTTTGAGGCTACACACTTAGACATACACGCAACATGAAAGCTTTTCGACTTACAACGTGTTGTTTAGGAAAAACAAGATAATTTCGCACGATGCGGGATTTCCTTAAAACGTGATTTTCTGAAAAATTTTGACGAAAGAAAATTCTCCTTTTGGTTCTCTTTAGATGCTACATGTTAAGACGTACACGCCACAGCAATTCTTTTCGAGATACAACGTGTAGTTTTGGAGATACAAGCTAATTTTGTACTATGCGTTATTTCTTCTCGTAAAGAGTTTCCAATGCGTACGTATATGTCTTTACTCTGCAAAACTGTATTTCCTTATGAAGTGGTATTCTTACATATCCTTTCGAGAGAAAACTGTCCTGTGCCTTCTCTTTTGAGGCTACACACTTAGACATACACGCAACATGAAAGCTTTTCGACTTACAACGTGTTGTTTAGGAAAAACAAGATAATTTCGCACGATGCGGGATTTCCTTAAAACGTGATTTTCTGAAAAATTTTGACGAAAGAAAATTCTCCTTTTGGTTCTCTTTAGATGCTACATGATAAGACGTACACGCCACAAGAATTCTTTTCGAGATACAACGTGTAGTTTTGGAGATACAAGCTAATTTTGTACTATGCGTTATTCTCGTAAAGAGTTTCCAATACGTACGTATATGTCTTTACTCTGCAAAACTGTATTTCCTCATGAAGTGGTATTCTTACATATCCTTTCGAGAGAAAACTGTCCTGTGCCTTCTCTTTTGAGGCTACACACTTAGACACACACGCAACATGAAAGCTTTTCGACTTACAACGTGTTGTTTAGGAAAAACAAGATAATTTCGCACGATGCGGGATTTCCTTAAAACGTGATTTTCTGAAAAATTTTGACGAAAGAAAATTCTCCTTTTGGTTCTCTTTAGATGCTACATGTTAAGACGTACACGCCACAACAATTCTTTTCGAGATACAACGTGTAGTTTTGGAGATACAAGCTAATTTTGTACTATGCGTTATTTCTTCTCGTAAAGAGTTTCCAATGCGTACGCATATGTCTTTACTCTGCAAAACTTTATTTCCTTATGAAGTGGTATTCTTACATATCCTTTCGAGAGAAAACTGTCCTGTGCCTTCTCTTTTGAGGCTACACACTTAGACATACACGCAACATGAAAGCTTTTCGACTTACAACGTGTTGTTTAGGAAAAACAAGATAATTTCGCACGATGCGGGATTTCCTTAAAACGTGATTTTCTGAAAAATTTTGACGAAAGAAAATTCTCCTTTTGGTTCTCTTTAGATGCTACATGTTAAGACGTACACGCCACAACAATTCTTTTCGAGATACAACGTGTAGTTTTGGAGATACAAGCTAATTTTGTACTATGCGTTATTTCTTCTCGTAAAGAGTTTCCAATGCGTACGTATATGTCTTTACGCTGCAAAACTGTATTTCCTTATGAAGTGGTATTCTTACATATATTTTCGAGAGAAAACTGTCCTGTGCCTTCTCTTTTGAGGCTACACACTTAGACATACACGCAACATGAAAGCTTTTCGACTTACAACGTGTTGTTTAGGAAAAACAAGATAATTTCGCACGATGCGGGATTTCCTTAAAACGTGATTTTCTGAAAAATTTTGACGAAAGAAAATTCTCCTTTTGGTTCTCTTTAGATGCTACATGTTAAGACGTACACGCCACAACAATTCTTTTCGAGATACAACGTGTAGTTTTGGAGATACAAGCTAATTTTGTACTATGCGTTATTTCTTCTCGTAAAGAGTTTCCAATGCGTACGTATATGTCTTTACTCTGCAAAACTGTATTTCCTTATGAAGTGGTATTCTTACATATCCTTTCGAGAGAAAACTGTCCTGTGCCTTCTCTTTTGAGGCTACACACTTAGACATACTCGCAACATGAAAGCTTTTCGACTTACAACGTGTTGTTTAGGAAAAACAAGATAATTTCGCACGATGCGGGATTTCCTTAAAACGTGATTTTCTGAAAAATTTTGACGAAAGAAAATTCTCCTTTTGGTTCTCTTTAGATGCTACATCTTAAGACGTACACGCCACAACAATTCTTTTCGAGATACAACGTGTAGTTTTGGAGATACAAGCTAATTTTGTACTATGCGTTATTTCTTCTCGTAAAGAGTTTCCAATGCGTACGTATATGTCTTTACGCTGCAAAACTGTATTTCCTTATGAAGTGGTATTCTTACATATCCTTTCGAGAGAAAACTGTCCTGTGCCTTCTCTTTTGAGGCTACACACTTAGACATACACGCAACATGAAAGCTTTTCGACTTACAACGTGTTGTTTAGGAAAAACAAGATAATTTCGCACGATGCGGGATTTCCTTAAAACGTGATTTTCTGAAAAATTTTGACGAAAGAAAATTCTCCTTTTGGTTCTCTTTAGATGCTACATGTTAAGACGTACACGCCACAACAATTCTTTTCGAGATACAACGTGTAGATACAAGCTTATTTTGTACTATGCGTTATTTCTTCTCGTAAAGAGTTTCCAATGCGTACGTATATGTCTTTACTCTGCAAAACTGTATTTCCTTATGAAGTGGTATTCTTACATATCCTTTCGAGAGAAAACTGTCCTGTGCCTTCTCTTTTGAGGCTACACACTTAGACATACACGCAACATGAAAGCTTTTCGACTTACAACGTGTTGTTTAGGAAAAACAAGATAATTTCGCACAATGCGGGATTTCCTTAAAACGTGATTTTCTGAAAAATTTTGACGAAAGAAAATTCTCCTTTTGGTTCTCTTTAGATGCTACATGTTAAGACGTACACGCCACAACAATTCTTTTCGAGATACAACGTGTAGTTTTGGAGATACAAGCTAATTTTGTACTATGCGTTATTTCTTCTCGTAAAGAGTTTCCAATGCGTACGTATATGTCTTTACGCTGCAAAACTGTATTTCCTTATGAAGTGGTATTCTTACATATCCTTTCGAGAGAAAACTGTCCTGTGCCTTCTCTTTTGAGGCTACACACTTAGACATACACGCAACATGGAAGCTTTTCGACTTACAACGTGTTGTTTAGGAAAAACAAGATAATTTCGCACGATGCGGGATTTCCTTAAAACGTGATTTTCTGAAAAATTTTGACGAAAAAAATTTTTCCTTTTGGTTCTCTTTAGATGCTACATGTTAAGACGTACACGCCACAACAATTCTTTTCGAGATACAACGTGTAGTTTTGGAGATACAAGCTAATTTTGTACTATGCGTTATTTCTTCTCGTAAAGAGTTTCCAATGCGTACGTATATGTCTTTACTCTGCAAAACTGTATTTCCTTATGAAGTGGTATTCTTACATATCCTTTCGAGAGAAAACTGTCCTGTGCCTTCTCTTTTGAGGCTACACACTTAGACATACACGCAACATGAAAGCTTTTCGACTTACAACGTGTTGTTTAGGAAAAACAAGATAATTTCGCACGATGCGGGATTTCCTTAAAACGTGATTTTCTGAAAAATTTTGACGAAAAAAATTTTTCCTTTTGGTTCTCTTTAGATGCTACATGTTAAGACGTACACGCCACAACAATTCTTTTCGAGATACAACGTGTAGTTTTGGAGATACAAGCTAATTTTGTACTATGCGTTATTTCTTCTCGTAAAGAGTTTCCAATGCGTACGTATTTGTCTTTACTCTGCAAAACTGTATTTCCTTATGAAGTGGTATTCTTACATATCCTTTCGAGAGAAAACTGTCCTGTGCCTTCTCTTTTGAGGCTACACACTTAGACATACACGCAACATGAAAGCTTTTTGACTTACAACGTGTTGTTTAGGAAAAACAAGATAATTTCGCACGATGCGGGATTTCCTTAAAATGTGATTTTCTGAAAAATTTTGACGAAAGAAAATTCTCCTTTTGGTTCTCTTTAGATGCTACATGTTAAGACGTACACGCCACAACAATTCTTTTCGAGATACAACGTGTAGTTTTGGAGATACAAGCTAATTTTGTACTATGCGTTATTTCTTCTCGTAAAGAGTTTCCAATGCGTACGTATATGTCTTTACTCTGCAAAACTGTATTTCCTTATGAAGTGGTATTCTTACATATCCTTTCGAGAGAAAACTGTCCTGTGCCTTCTCTTTTGAGGCTACACACTTAGACATACTCGCAACATGAAAGCTTTTCGACTTACAACGTGTTGTTTAGGAAAAACAAGATAATTTCGCACGATGCGGGATTTCCTTAAAACGTGATTTTCTGAAAAATTTTGACGAAAGAAAATTCTCCTTTTGGTTCTCTTTAGATGCTACATGTTAAGACGTACACGCCACAACAATTCTTTTCGAGATACAACGTGTAGTTTTGGAGATACAAGCTAATTTTGTACTATGCGTTATTTCTTCTCGTAAAGAGTTTCCAATGCGTACGTATATGTCTTTACGCTGCAAAACTGTATTTCCTTATGAAGTGGTATTCTTACATATCCTTTCGAGAGAAAACTGTCCTGTGCCTTCTCTTTTGAGGCTACACACTTAGACATACATGCAACATGAAAGCTTTTCGACTTACAACGTGTTGTTTAGGAAAAACAAGATAATTTCGCACGATGCGGGATTTCCTTAAAACGTGATTTTCTGAAAAATTTTGACGAAAGAAAATTCTCCTTTTGCTTCTCTTTAGATGCTACATGTTAAGACGTACACGCCACAACAATTCTTTTCGAGATACAACGTGTAGATACAAGCTAATTTTGTACTATGCGTTATTTCTTCTCGTAAAGAGTTTCCAATGCGTACGTATATGTCTTTACTCTGCAAAACTGTATTTCCTTATGAAGTGGTATTCTTACATATCCTTTCGAGAGAAAACTGTCCTGTGCCTTCTCTTTTGAGGCTACACACTTAGACACACACGCAACATGAAAGCTTTTCGACTTACAACGTGTTGTTTAGGAAAAACAAGATAATTTCGCACGATGCGGGATTTCCTTAAAACGTGATTTTCTGAAAAATTTTGACGAAAGAAAATTCTCCTTTTGGTTCTCTTTAGATGCTACATGTTAAGACGTACACGCCACAACAATTCTTTTCGAGATACAACGTGTAGTTTTGGAGATACAAGCTAATTTTGTACTATGCGTTATTTCTTCTCGTAAAGAGTTTCCAATGCGTACGTATATGTCTTTACTCTGCAAAACAGTATTTCCTTATGAAGTGGTATTCTTACATATCCTTTCGAGAGAAAACTGTCCTGTGCCTTCTCTTTTGAGGCTACACACTTAGACATACACGCAACATGAAAGCTTTTCGACTTACAACGTGTTGTTTAGGAAAAACAAGATAATTTCGAACGATGCGGGAGTTCCATAAAACGTAATTTTCTGAAAAATTTTGACGACAGAAAATTCTCCTTTTGGTTCTCTTTAGATGCTACATGTTAAGACGTACACGCCACAACAATTCTTTTCGAGATACAACGTGTAGTTTTGGAGATACAAGCTAATTTTTTACTATGCGTTATTTCTTCTCGTAAAGAGTTTCCAATGCGTACGTATATGTCTTTACTCTGCAAAACTGTATTTCCTTATGAAGTGGTATTCTTACATATCCTTTCGAGAGAAAACTGTCCTGTGCCTTCTCTTTTGAGGCTACACACTTAGACATACACGCAACATGAAAGCTTTTCGACTTACAACGTGTTGTTTAGGAAAAACAAGATAATTTCGCACGATGCGGGATTTCCTTAAAACGTGATTTTCTGAAAAATTTTGACGAAAGAAAATTCTCCTTTTGGTTCTCTTTAGATGCTACATGTTAAGACGTACACGCCACAGCAATTCTTTTCGAGATACAACGTGTAGTTTTGGAGATACAAGCTAATTTTGTACTATGCGTTATTTCTTCTCGTAAAGAGTTTCCAATGCGTACGTATATGTCTTTACTCTGCAAAACTGTATTTCCTTATGAAGTGGTATTCTTACATATCCTTTCGAGAGAAAACTGTCCTGTGCCTTCTCTTTTGAGGCTACACACTTAGACATACACGCAACATGAAAGCTTTTCGACTTACAACGTGTTGTTTAGGAAAAACAAGATAATTTCGCACGATGCGGGATTTCCTTAAAACGTGATTTTCTGAAAAATTTTGACGAAAGAAAATTCTCCTTTTGGTTCTCTTTAGATGCTACATGATAAGACGTACACGCCACAACAATTCTTTTCGAGATACAACGTGTAGTTTTGGAGATACAAGCTAATTTTGTACTATGCGTTATTCTCGTAAAGAGTTTCCAATACGTACGTATATGTCTTTACTCTGCAAAACTGTATTTCCTCATGAAGTGGTATTCTTACATATCCTTTCGAGAGAAAACTGTCCTGTGCCTTCTCTTTTGAGGCTACACACTTAGACACACACGCAACATGAAAGCTTTTCGACTTACAACGTGTTGTTTAGGAAAAACAAGATAATTTCGCACGATGCGGGATTTCCTTAAAACGTGATTTTCTGAAAAATTTTGACGAAAGAAAATTCTCCTTTTGGTTCTCTTTAGATGCTACATGTTAAGACGTACACGCCACAACAATTCTTTTCGAGATACAACGTGTAGTTTTGGAGATACAAGCTAATTTTGTACTATGCGTTATTTCTTCTCGTAAAGAGTTTCCAATGCGTACGTATATGTCTTTACTCTGCAAAACTGTATTTCCTTATGAAGTGGTATTCTTACATATCCTTTCGAGAGAAAACTGTCCTGTGCCTTCTCTTTTGAGGCTACACACTTAGACATACTCGCAACATGAAAGCTTTTCGACTTACAACGTGTTGTTTAGGAAAAACAAGATAATTTCGCACGATGCGGGATTTCCTTAAAACGTGATTTTCTGAAAAATTTTGACGAAAGAAAATTCTCCTTTTGGTTCTCTTTAGATGCTACATGTTAAGACGTACACGCCACAACAATTCTTTTCGAGATACAACGTGTAGTTTTGGAGATACAAGCTAATTTTGTACTATGCGTTATTTCTTCTCGTAAAGAGTTTCCAATGCGTACGTATATGTCTTTACTCTGCAAAACTGTATTTCCTTATGAAGTGGTATTCTTACATATCCTTTCGAGAGAAAACTGTCCTGTGCCTTCTCTTTTGAGGCTACACACTTAGACATACTCGCAACATGAAAGCTTTTCGACTTACAACGTGTTGTTTAGGAAAAACAAGATAATTTCGCACGATGCGGGATTTCCTTAAAACGTGATTTTCTGAAAAATTTTGACGAAAGAAAATTCTCCTTTTGGTTCTCTTTAGATGCTACATCTTAAGACGTACACGCCACAACAATTCTTTTCGAGATACAACGTGTAGTTTTGGAGATACAAGCTAATTTTGTACTATGCGTTATTTCTTCTCGTAAAGAGTTTCCAATGCGTACGTATATGTCTTTACGCTGCAAAACTGTATTTCCTTATGAAGTGGTATTCTTACATATCCTTTCGAGAGAAAACTGTCCTGTGCCTTCTCTTTTGAGGCTACACACTTAGACATACACGCAACATGAAAGCTTTTCGACTTACAACGTGTTGTTTAGGAAAAACAAGATAATTTCGCACGATGCGGGATTTCCTTAAAACGTGATTTTCTGAAAAATTTTGACGAAAGAAAATTCTCCTTTTGGTTCTCTTTAGATGCTACATGTTAAGACGTACACGCCACAACAATTCTTTTCGAGATACAACGTGTAGATACAAGCTTATTTTGTACTATGCGTTATTTCTTCTCGTAAAGAGTTTCCAATGCGTACGTATATGTCTTTACTCTGCAAAACTGTATTTCCTTATGAAGTGGTATTCTTACATATCCTTTCGAGAGAAAACTGTCCTGTGCCTTCTCTTTTGAGGCTACACACTTAGACATACACGCAACATGAAAGCTTTTCGACTTACAACGTGTTGTTTAGGAAAAACAAGATAATTTCGCACAATGCGGGATTTCCTTAAAACGTGATTTTCTGAAAAATTTTGACGAAAGAAAATTCTCCTTTTGGTTCTCTTTAGATGCTACATGTTAAGACGTACACGCCACAACAATTCTTTTCGAGATACAACGTGTAGTTTTGGAGATACAAGCTAATTTTGTACTATGCGTTATTTCTTCTCGTAAAGAGTTTCCAATGCGTACGTATATGTCTTTACGCTGCAAAACTGTATTTCCTTATGAAGTGGTATTCTTACATATCCTTTCGAGAGAAAACTGTCCTGTGCCTTCTCTTTTGAGGCTACACACTTAGACATACACGCAACATGGAAGCTTTTCGACTTACAACGTGTTGTTTAGGAAAAACAAGATAATTTCGCACGATGCGGGATTTCCTTAAAACGTGATTTTCTGAAAAATTTTGACGAAAAAAATTTTTCCTTTTGGTTCTCTTTAGATGCTACATGTTAAGACGTACACGCCACAACAATTCTTTTCGAGATACAACGTGTAGTTTTGGAGATACAAGCTAATTTTGTACTATGCGTTATTTCTTCTCGTAAAGAGTTTCCAATGCGTACGTATATGTCTTTACTCTGCAAAACTGTATTTCCTTATGAAGTGGTATTCTTACATATCCTTTCGAGAGAAAACTGTCCTGTGCCTTCTCTTTTGAGGCTACACACTTAGACATACACGCAACATGAAAGCTTTTCGACTTACAACGTGTTGTTTAGGAAAAACAAGATAATTTCGCACGATGCGGGATTTCCTTAAAACGTGATTTTCTGAAAAATTTTGACGAAAAAAATTTTTCCTTTTGGTTCTCTTTAGATGCTACATGTTAAGACGTACACGCCACAACAATTCTTTTCGAGATACAACGTGTAGTTTTGGAGATACAAGCTAATTTTGTACTATGCGTTATTTCTTCTCGTAAAGAGTTTCCAATGCGTACGTATTTGTCTTTACTCTGCAAAACTGTATTTCCTTATGAAGTGGTATTCTTACATATCCTTTCGAGAGAAAACTGTCCTGTGCCTTCTCTTTTGAGGCTACACACTTAGACATACACGCAACATGAAAGCTTTTTGACTTACAACGTGTTGTTTAGGAAAAACAAGATAATTTCGCACGATGCGGGATTTCCTTAAAATGTGATTTTCTGAAAAATTTTGACGAAAGAAAATTCTCCTTTTGGTTCTCTTTAGATGCTACATGTTAAGACGTACACGCCACAACAATTCTTTTCGAGATACAACGTGTAGTTTTGGAGATACAAGCTAATTTTGTACTATGCGTTATTTCTTCTCGTAAAGAGTTTCCAATGCGTACGTATATGTCTTTACTCTGCAAAACTGTATTTCCTTATGAAGTGGTATTCTTACATATCCTTTCGAGAGAAAACTGTCCTGTGCCTTCTCTTTTGAGGCTACACACTTAGACATACTCGCAACATGAAAGCTTTTCGACTTACAACGTGTTGTTTAGGAAAAACAAGATAATTTCGCACGATGCGGGATTTCCTTAAAACGTGATTTTCTGAAAAATTTTGACGAAAGAAAATTCTCCTTTTGGTTCTCTTTAGATGCTACATGTTAAGACGTACACGCCACAACAATTCTTTTCGAGATACAACGTGTAGTTTTGGAGATACAAGCTAATTTTGTACTATGCGTTATTTCTTCTCGTAAAGAGTTTCCAATGCGTACGTATATGTCTTTACGCTGCAAAACTGTATTTCCTTATGAAGTGGTATTCTTACATATCCTTTCGAGAGAAAACTGTCCTGTGCCTTCTCTTTTGAGGCTACACACTTAGACATACATGCAACATGAAAGCTTTTCGACTTACAACGTGTTGTTTAGGAAAAACAAGATAATTTCGCACGATGCGGGATTTCCTTAAAACGTGATTTTCTGAAAAATTTTGACGAAAGAAAATTCTCCTTTTGCTTCTCTTTAGATGCTACATGTTAAGACGTACACGCCACAACAATTCTTTTCGAGATACAACGTGTAGATACAAGCTAATTTTGTACTATGCGTTATTTCTTCTCGTAAAGAGTTTCCAATGCGTACGTATATGTCTTTACTCTGCAAAACTGTATTTCCTTATGAAGTGGTATTCTTACATATCCTTTCGAGAGAAAACTGTCCTGTGCCTTCTCTTTTGAGGCTACACACTTAGACACACACGCAACATGAAAGCTTTTCGACTTACAACGTGTTGTTTAGGAAAAACAAGATAATTTCGCACGATGCGGGATTTCCTTAAAACGTGATTTTCTGAAAAATTTTGACGAAAGAAAATTCTCCTTTTGGTTCTCTTTAGATGCTACATGTTAAGACGTACACGCCACAACAATTCTTTTCGAGATACAACGTGTAGTTTTGGAGATACAAGCTAATTTTGTACTATGCGTTATTTCTTCTCGTAAAGAGTTTCCAATGCGTACGTATATGTCTTTACTCTGCAAAACAGTATTTCCTTATGAAGTGGTATTCTTACATATCCTTTCGAGAGAAAACTGTCCTGTGCCTTCTCTTTTGAGGCTACACACTTAGACATACACGCAACATGAAAGCTTTTCGACTTACAACGTGTTGTTTAGGAAAAACAAGATAATTTCGAACGATGCGGGAGTTCCATAAAACGTAATTTTCTGAAAAATTTTGACGACAGAAAATTCTCCTTTTGGTTCTCTTTAGATGCTACATGTTAAGACGTACACGCCACAACAATTCTTTTCGAGATACAACGTGTAGTTTTGGAGATACAAGCTAATTTTTTACTATGCGTTATTTCTTCTCGTAAAGAGTTTCCAATGCGTACGTATATGTCTTTACTCTGCAAAACTGTATTTCCTTATGAAGTGGTATTCTTACATATCCTTTCGAGAGAAAACTGTCCTGTGCCTTCTCTTTTGAGGCTACACACTTAGACATACACGCAACATGAAAGCTTTTCGACTTACAACGTGTTGTTTAGGAAAAACAAGATAATTTCGCACGATGCGGGATTTCCTTAAAACGTGATTTTCTGAAAAATTTTGACGAAAGAAAATTCTCCTTTTGGTTCTCTTTAGATGCTACATGTTAAGACGTACACGCCACAGCAATTCTTTTCGAGATACAACGTGTAGTTTTGGAGATACAAGCTAATTTTGTACTATGCGTTATTTCTTCTCGTAAAGAGTTTCCAATGCGTACGTATATGTCTTTACTCTGCAAAACTGTATTTCCTTATGAAGTGGTATTCTTACATATCCTTTCGAGAGAAAACTGTCCTGTGCCTTCTCTTTTGAGGCTACACACTTAGACATACACGCAACATGAAAGCTTTTCGACTTACAACGTGTTGTTTAGGAAAAACAAGATAATTTCGCACGATGCGGGATTTCCTTAAAACGTGATTTTCTGAAAAATTTTGACGAAAGAAAATTCTCCTTTTGGTTCTCTTTAGATGCTACATGATAAGACGTACACGCCACAACAATTCTTTTCGAGATACAACGTGTAGTTTTGGAGATACAAGCTAATTTTGTACTATGCGTTATTCTCGTAAAGAGTTTCCAATACGTACGTATATGTCTTTACTCTGCAAAACTGTATTTCCTCATGAAGTGGTATTCTTACATATCCTTTCGAGAGAAAACTGTCCTGTGCCTTCTCTTTTGAGGCTACACACTTAGACACACACGCAACATGAAAGCTTTTCGACTTACAACGTGTTGTTTAGGAAAAACAAGATAATTTCGCACGATGCGGGATTTCCTTAAAACGTGATTTTCTGAAAAATTTTGACGAAAGAAAATTCTCCTTTTGGTTCTCTTTAGATGCTACATGTTAAGACGTACACGCCACAACAATTCTTTTCGAGATACAACGTGTAGTTTTGGAGATACAAGCTAATTTTGTACTATGCGTTATTTCTTCTCGTAAAGAGTTTCCAATGCGTACGCATATGTCTTTACTCTGCAAAACTTTATTTCCTTATGAAGTGGTATTCTTACATATCCTTTCGAGAGAAAACTGTCCTGTGCCTTCTCTTTTGAGGCTACACACTTAGACATACACGCAACATGAAAGCTTTTCGACTTACAACGTGTTGTTTAGGAAAAACAAGATAATTTCGCACGATGCGGGATTTCCTTAAAACGTGATTTTCTGAAAAATTTTGACGAAAGAAAATTCTCCTTTTGGTTCTCTTTAGATGCTACATGTTAAGACGTACACGCCACAACAATTCTTTTCGAGATACAACGTGTAGTTTTGGAGATACAAGCTAATTTTGTACTATGCGTTATTTCTTCTCGTAAAGAGTTTCCAATGCGTACGTATATGTCTTTACGCTGCAAAACTGTATTTCCTTATGAAGTGGTATTCTTACATATATTTTCGAGAGAAAACTGTCCTGTGCCTTCTCTTTTGAGGCTACACACTTAGACATACACGCAACATGAAAGCTTTTCGACTTACAACGTGTTGTTTAGGAAAAACAAGATAATTTCGCACGATGCGGGATTTCCTTAAAACGTGATTTTCTGAAAAATTTTGACGAAAGAAAATTCTCCTTTTGGTTCTCTTTAGATGCTACATGTTAAGACGTACACGCCACAACAATTCTTTTCGAGATACAACGTGTAGTTTTGGAGATACAAGCTAATTTTGTACTATGCGTTATTTCTTCTCGTAAAGAGTTTCCAATGCGTACGTATATGTCTTTACTCTGCAAAACTGTATTTCCTTATGAAGTGGTATTCTTACATATCCTTTCGAGAGAAAACTGTCCTGTGCCTTCTCTTTTGAGGCTACACACTTAGACATACTCGCAACATGAAAGCTTTTCGACTTACAACGTGTTGTTTAGGAAAAACAAGATAATTTCGCACGATGCGGGATTTCCTTAAAACGTGATTTTCTGAAAAATTTTGACGAAAGAAAATTCTCCTTTTGGTTCTCTTTAGATGCTACATCTTAAGACGTACACGCCACAACAATTCTTTTCGAGATACAACGTGTAGTTTTGGAGATACAAGCTAATTTTGTACTATGCGTTATTTCTTCTCGTAAAGAGTTTCCAATGCGTACGTATATGTCTTTACGCTGCAAAACTGTATTTCCTTATGAAGTGGTATTCTTACATATCCTTTCGAGAGAAAACTGTCCTGTGCCTTCTCTTTTGAGGCTACACACTTAGACATACACGCAACATGAAAGCTTTTCGACTTACAACGTGTTGTTTAGGAAAAACAAGATAATTTCGCACGATGCGGGATTTCCTTAAAACGTGATTTTCTGAAAAATTTTGACGAAAGAAAATTCTCCTTTTGGTTCTCTTTAGATGCTACATGTTAAGACGTACACGCCACAACAATTCTTTTCGAGATACAACGTGTAGATACAAGCTTATTTTGTACTATGCGTTATTTCTTCTCGTAAAGAGTTTCCAATGCGTACGTATATGTCTTTACTCTGCAAAACTGTATTTCCTTATGAAGTGGTATTCTTACATATCCTTTCGAGAGAAAACTGTCCTGTGCCTTCTCTTTTGAGGCTACACACTTAGACACACACGCAACATGAAAGCTTTTCGACTTACAACGTGTTGTTTAGGAAAAACAAGATAATTTCGCACGATGCGGGATTTCCTTAAAACGTGATTTTCTGAAAAATTTTGACGAAAGAAAATTCTCCTTTTGGTTCTCTTTAGATGCTACATGTTAAGACGTACACGCCACAACAATTCTTTTCGAGATACAACGTGTAGTTTTGGAGATACAAGCTAATTTTGTACTATGCGTTATTTCTTCTCGTAAAGAGTTTCCAATGCGTACGTATATGTCTTTACTCTGCAAAACTGTATTTCCTTATGAAGTGGTATTCTTACATATCCTTTCGAGAGAAAACTGTCCTGTGCCTTCTCTTTTGAGGCTACACACTTAGACATACACGCAACATGAAAGCTTTTCGACTTACAACGTGTTGTTTAGGAAAAACAAGATAATTTCGCACGATGCGGGATTTCCTTAAAACGTGATTTTCTGAAAAATTTTGACGAAAAAAAATTCTCCTTTTGGTTCTCTTTAGATGCTACATGTTAAGACGTAAACGCCACAACAATTCTTTTCGAGATACAACGTGTAGTTTTGGAGATACAAGCTAATTTTGTACTATGCGTTATTTCTTCTCGTAAAGAGTTTCCAATGCGTACGTATATGTCTTTACTCTGCAAAACTGTATTTCCTTATGAAGTGGTATTCTTACATATCCTTTCGAGAGAAAACTGTCCTGTGCCTTCTCTTTTGAGGCTACACACTTAGACATACTCGCAACATGAAAGCTTTTCGACTTACAACGTGTTGTTTAGGAAAAACAAGATAATTTCGCACGATGCGGGATTTCCTTAAAACGTGATTTTCTGAAAAATTTTGACGAAAGAAAATTCTCCTTTTGGTTCTCTTTAGATGCTACATCTTAAGACGTACACGCCACAACAATTCTTTTCGAGATACAACATGTAGTTTTGGAGATACAAGCTAATTTTGTACTATGCGTTATTTCTTCTCGTAAAGAGTTTCCAATGCGTACGTATATGTCTTTACTCTGCAAAACTGTATTTCCTTATGATGTGGTATTCTTACATATCCTTTCGAGAGAAAACTGTCCTGTGCCTTCTCTTTTGAGGCTACACACTTAGACATACACGCAACATGAAAGCTTTTCGACTTACAACGTGTTGTTTAGGAAAAACAAGATAATTTCGCACAATGCGGGATTTCCTTAAAACGTGATTTTCTGAAAAATTTTGACGAAAGAAAATTCTCCTTTTGGTTCTCTTTAGATGCTACATGTTAAGACGTACACGCCACAACAATTCTTTTCGAGATACAACGTGTAGTTTTGGAGATACAAGCTAATTTTGTACTATGCGTTATTTCTTCTCGTAAAGAGTTTCCAATGCGTACGTATATGTCTTTACGCTGCAAAACTGTATTTCCTTATGAAGTGGTATTCTTACATATCCTTTCGAGAGAAAACTGTCCTGTGCCTTCTCTTTTGAGGCTACACACTTAGACATACACGCAACATGGAAGCTTTTCGACTTACAACGTGTTGTTTAGGAAAAACAAGATAATTTCGCACGATGCGGGATTTCCTTAAAACGTGATTTTCTGAAAAATTTTGACGAAAAAAATTTTTCCTTTTGGTTCTCTTTAGATGCTACATGTTAAGACGTACACGCCACAACAATTCTTTTCGAGATACAACGTGTAGTTTTGGAGATACAAGCTAATTTTGTACTATGCGTTATTTCTTCTCGTAAAGAGTTTCCAATGCGTACGTATATGTCTTTACTC
The DNA here is from genome assembly GCF_947179515.1 of Apodemus sylvaticus. Lineage (NCBI taxonomy): Eukaryota > Metazoa > Chordata > Mammalia > Rodentia > Muridae > Apodemus > Apodemus sylvaticus. Next base: position 193,869 of record NW_026263103.1, on the reverse strand, counting down.
TGCAAAACTGTATTTCCTTATGAAGTGGTATTCTTACATATCCTTTCGAGAGAAAACTGTCCTGTGCCTTCTCTTTTGAGGCTACACACTTAGACATACACGCAACATGAAAGCTTTTCGACTTACAACGTGTTGTTTAGGAAAAACAAGATAATTTCGCACGATGCGGGATTTCCTTAAAACGTGATTTTCTGAAAAATTTTGACGAAAAAAATTTTTCCTTTTGGTTCTCTTTAGATGCTACATGTTAAGACGTACACGCCACAACAATTCTTTTCGAGATACAACGTGTAGTTTTGGAGATACAAGCTAATTTTGTACTATGCGTTATTTCTTCTCGTAAAGAGTTTCCAATGCGTACGTATTTGTCTTTACTCTGCAAAACTGTATTTCCTTATGAAGTGGTATTCTTACATATCCTTTCGAGAGAAAACTGTCCTGTGCCTTCTCTTTTGAGGCTACACACTTAGACATACACGCAACATGAAAGCTTTTTGACTTACAACGTGTTGTTTAGGAAAAACAAGATAATTTCGCACGATGCGGGATTTCCTTAAAACGTGATTTTCTGAAAAATTTTGACGAAAGAAAATTCTCCTTTTGGTTCTCTTTAGATGCTACATGTTAAGACGTACACGCCACAACAATTCTTTTCGAGATACAACGTGTAGTTTTGGAGATACAAGCTAATTTTGTACTATGCGTTATTTCTTCTCGTAAAGAGTTTCCAATGCGTACGTATATGTCTTTACTCTGCAAAACTGTATTTCCTTATGAAGTGGTATTCTTACATATCCTTTCGAGAGAAAACTGTCCTGTGCCTTCTCTTTTGAGGCTACACACTTAGACATACTCGCAACATGAAAGCTTTTCGACTTACAACGTGTTGTTTAGGAAAAACAAGATAATTTCGCACGATGCGGGATTTCCTTAAAACGTGATTTTCTGAAAAATTTTGACGAAAGAAAATTCTCCTTTTGGTTCTCTTTAGATGCTACATGTTAAGACGTACACGCCACAACAATTCTTTTCGAGATACAACGTGTAGTTTTGGAGATACAAGCTAATTTTGTACTATGCGTTATTTCTTCTCGTAAAGAGTTTCCAATGCGTACGTATATGTCTTTACGCTGCAAAACTGTATTTCCTTATGAAGTGGTATTCTTACATATCCTTTCGAGAGAAAACTGTCCTGTGCCTTCTCTTTTGAGGCTACACACTTAGACATACATGCAACATGAAAGCTTTTCGACTTACAACGTGTTGTTTAGGAAAAACAAGATAATTTCGCACGATGCGGGATTTCCTTAAAACGTGATTTTCTGAAAAATTTTGACGAAAGAAAATTCTCCTTTTGGTTCTCTTTAGATGCTACATGTTAAGACGTACACGCCACAACAATTCTTTTCGAGATACAACGTGTAGATACAAGCTAATTTTGTACTATGCGTTATTTCTTCTCGTAAAGAGTTTCCAATGCGTACGTATATGTCTTTACTCTGCAAAACTGTATTTCCTTATGAAGTGGTATTCTTACATATCCTTTCGAGAGAAAACTGTCCTGTGCCTTCTCTTTTGAGGCTACACACTTAGACACACACGCAACATGAAAGCTTTTCGACTTACAACGTGTTGTTTAGGAAAAACAAGATAATTTCGCACGATGCGGGATTTCCTTAAAACGTGATTTTCTGAAAAATTTTGACGAAAGAAAATTCTCCTTTTGGTTCTCTTTAGATGCTACATGTTAAGACGTACACGCCACAACAATTCTTTTCGAGATACAACGTGTAGTTTTGGAGATACAAGCTAATTTTGTACTATGCGTTATTTCTTCTCGTAAAGAGTTTCCAATGCGTACGTATATGTCTTTACGCTGCAAAACTGTATTTCCTTATGAAGTGGTATTCTTACATATCCTTTCGAGAGAAAACTGTCCTGTGCCTTCTCTTTTGAGGCTACACACTTAGACATACACGCAACATGGAAACTTTTCGACTTACAACGTGTTGTTTAGGAAAAACAAGATAATTTCGCACGATGCGGGATTTCCTTAAAACGTGATTTTCTGAAAAATTTTGACGAAAGAAAATTCTCCTTTTGGTTCTCTTTAGATGCTACATGTTAAGACGTACACGCCACAACAATTCTTTTCGAGATACAACGTGTAGTTTTGGAGATACAAGCTAATTTTGTACTATGCGTTATTTCTTCTCGTAAAGAGTTTCCAATGCGTACGTATATGTCTTTACTCTGCAAAACTGTATTTCCTTATGAAGTGGTATTCTTACATATCCTTTCGAGAGAAAACTGTCCTGTGCCTTCTCTTTTGAGGCTACACACTTGGACATACACGCAACATGAAAGCTTTTCGACTTACAACGTGTTGTTTAGGAAAAACAAGAAAATTTCGCACGATGCGGGATTTCCTTAAAACGTGATTTTCTGAAAAATTTTGACGAAAGAAAATTCTCCTTTTGGTTCTCTTTAGATGCTACATCTTAAGACGTACACGCCACAACAATTCTTTTCGAGATACAACGTGTAGTTTTGGAGATACAAGCTAATTTTGTACTATGCGTTATTTCTTCTCGTAAAGAGTTTCCAATGCGTACGTATATGTCTTTACTCTGCAAAACTGTATTTCCTCATGAAGTGGTATTCTTACATATCCTTTCGAGAGAAAACTGTCCTGTGCCTTCTCTTTTGAGGCTACACACTTAGACATACACGCAACATGAAAGCTTTTCGACTTAAAACGTGTTGTTTAGGAAAAACAAGATAATTTCGCACGATGCGGGATTTCCTTAAAACGTGATTTTCTGAAAAATTTTGACGAAAGAAAATTCTCCTTTTGGTTCTCTTTAGATGCTACATGTTAAGACGTACACGCCACAACAATTCTTTTCGAGATACAACGTGTAGTTTTGGAGATACAAGCTAATTTTGTACTATGCGTTATTTCTTCTCGTAAAGAGTTTCCAATGCGTACGTATATGTCTTTACTCTGCAAAACTGTATTTCCTTATGAAGTGGTATTCTTACATATCCTTTCGAGAGAAAACTGTCCTGTGCCTTCTCTTTTGAGGCTACACACTTAGACATACACGCAACATGAAAGCTTTTCGACTTACAACGTGTTGTTTAGGAAAAACAAGATAATTTCGCACGATGCGGGATTTCCTTAAAACGTGATTTTCTGAAAAATTTTGACGAAAGAAAATTCTCCTTTTGGTTCTCTTTAGATGCTACATGTTAAGACGTACACGCCACAACAATTCTTTTCGAGATACAACGTGTAGTTTTGGAGATACAAGCTAATTTTGTACTATGCGTTATTTCTTCTCGTAAAGAGTTTCCAATGCGTACGTATATGTCTTTACGCTGCAAAACTGTATTTCCTTATGAAGTGGTATTCTTACATATCCTTTCGAGAGAAAACTGTCCTGTGCCTTCTCTTTTCAGGCTACACACTTAGACATACACGCAACATGGAAGCTTTTCGACTTACAACGTGTTGTTTAGGAAAAACAAGATAATTTCGCACGATGCGGGATTTCCTTAAAACGTGATTTTCTGAAAAATTTTGACGAAAGAAAATTCTCCTTTTGGTTCTCTTTAGATGCTACATGTTAAGACGTACACGCCACAACAATTCTTTTCGAGATACAACGTGTAGTTTTGGAGATACAAGCTAATTTTGTACTATGCGTTATTTCTTCTCGTAAAGAGTTTCCAATGCGTACGCATATGTCTTTACTCTGCAAAACTTTATTTCCTTATGAAGTGGTATTCTTACATATCCTTTCGAGAGAAAACTGTCCTGTGCCTTCTCTTTTGAGGCTACACACTTAGACATACACGCAACATGAAAGCTTTTCGACTTACAACGTGTTGTTTAGGAAAAACAAGATAATATCGCACGATGCGGGATTTCCTTAAAACGTGATTTTCTGAAAAATTTTGACGAAAGAAAATTCTCCTTTTGGTTCTCTTTAGATGCTACATGTTAAGACGTACACGCCACAACAATTCTTTTCGAGATACAACGTGTAGTTTTGGAGATACAAGCTAATTTTGTACTATGCGTTATTTCTTCTCGTAAAGAGTTTCCAATGCGTACGTATATGTCTTTACTCTGCAAAACTGTATTTCCTTATGAAGTGGTATTCTTACATATCCTTTCGAGAGAAAACTGTCCTGTGCCTTCTCTTTTGAGGCTACACACTTAGACATACACGCAACATGAAAGCTTTTCGACTTACAACGTGTTGTTTAGGAAAAACAAGATAATTTCGCACGATGCGGGATTTCCTTAAAACGTGATTTTGTGAAAAATTTTGACGAAAGAAAATTCTCCTTTTGGTTCTCTTTAGATGCTACATGTTAAGACGTACACGCCACAACAATTCTTTTCGAGATACAACGTGTAGTTTTGGAGATACAAGCTAATTTTGTACTATGCGTTATTTCTTCTCGTAAAGAGTTTCCAATGCGTACGTATATGTCTTTACGCTGCAAAACTGTATTTCCTTATGAAGTGGTATTCTTACATATCCTTTCGAGAGAAAACTGTCCTGTGCCTTCTCTTTTGAGGCTACACACTTAGACATACACGCAACATGGAAGCTTTTCGACTTACAACGTGTTGTTTAGGAAAAACAAGATAATTTCGCACGATGCGGGATTTCCTTAAAACGTGATTTTCTGAAAAATTTTGACGAAAGAAAATTCTCCCTTTGGTTCTCTTTAGATGCTACATCTTAAGACGTACACGCCACAACAATTCTTTTCGAGATACAACATGTAGTTTTGGAGATACAAGCTAATTTTGTACTATGCGTTATTTCTTCTCGTAAAGAGTTTCCAATGCGTACGTATATGTCTTTACTCTGCAAAACTGTATTTCCTTATGAAGTGGTATTCTTACATATCCTTTCGAGAGAAAACTGTCCTGTGCCTTCTCTTTTGAGGCTACACACTTAGACATACACGCAACATGAAAGCTTTTCGACTTACAACGTGTTGTTTAGGAAAAACAAGATAATTTCGCACGATGCGGGATTTCCTTAAAACGTGATTTTCTGAAAAATTTTGACGAAAGAAAATTCTCCTTTTGGTTCTCTTTAGATGCTACATGTTAAGACGTACACGCCACAACAATTCTTTTCGAGATACAACGTGTAGTTTTGGAGATACAAGCTAATTTTGTACTATGCGTTATTTCTTCTCGTAAAGAGTTTCCAATGCGTACGCATATGTCTTTACTCTGCAAAACTTTATTTCCTTATGAAGTGGTATTCTTACATATCCTTTCGAGAGAAAACTGTCCTGTGCCTTCTCTTTTGAGGCTACACACTTAGACATACACGCAACATGAAAGCTTTTCGACTTACAACGTGTTGTTTAGGAAAAACAAGATAATTTCGAACGATGCGGGATTTCCATAAAACGTAATTTTCTGAAAAATTTTGACGACAGAAAATTCTCCTTTTGGTTCTCTTTAGATGCTACATGTTAAGACGTACACGCCACAACAATTCTTTTCGAGATACAACGTGTAGTTTTGGAGATACAAGCTAATTTTGTACTATGCGTTATTTCTTCTCGTAAAGAGTTTCCAATGCGTACGTATATGTCTTTACTCTGCAAAACTGTATTTCCTTATGAAGTGGTATTCTTACATATCCTTTCGAGAGAAAACTGTCCTGTGCCTTCTCTTTTGAGGCTACACACTTAGACATACACGCAACATGGAAGCTTTTCGACTTACAACGTGTTGTTTAGGAAAAACAAGATAATTTCGCACGATGCGGGATTTCCTTAAAACGTGATTTTCTGAAAAATTTTGACGAAAGAAAATTCTCCCTTTGGTTCTCTTTAGATGCTACATCTTAAGACGTACACGCCACAGCAATTCTTTTCGAGATACAACGTGTAGTTTTGGAGATACAAGCTAATTTTGTACTATGCGTTATTTCTTCTCGTAAAGAGTTTCCAATGCGTACGTATATGTCTTTACTCTGCAAAACTGTATTTCCTTATGAAGTGGTATTCTTACATATCCTTTCGAGAGAAAACTGTCCTGTGCCTTCTCTTTTGAGGCTACACACTTAGACATACACGCAACATGAAAGCTTTTCGACTTACAACGTGTTGTTTAGGAAAAACAAGATAATTTCGCACGATGCGGGATTTCCTTAAAACGTGATTTTCTGAAAAATTTTGACGAAAGAAAATTCTCCTTTTGGTTCTCTTTAGATGCTACATGTTAAGACGTACACGCCACAACAATTCTTTTCGAGATACAACGTGTAGTTTTGGAGATACAAGCTAATTTTGTACTATGCGTTATTTCTTCTCGTAAAGAGTTTCCAATGCGTACGCATATGTCTTTACTCTGCAAAACTTTATTTCCTTATGAAGTGGTATTCTTACATATCCTTTCGAGAGAAAACTGTCCTGTGCCTTCTCTTTTGAGGCTACACACTTAGACATACACGCAACATGAAAGCTTTTCGACTTACAACGTGTTGTTTAGGAAAAACAAGATAATTTCGAACGATGCGGGATTTCCTTAAAACGTGATTTTCTGAAAAATTTTGACGAAAGAAAATTCTCCTTTTGGTTCTCTTTAGATGCTACATGTTAAGACGTACACGCCACAACAATTCTTTTCGAGATACAACGTGTAGTTTTGGAGATACAAGCTAATTTTGTACTATGCGTTATTTCTTCTCGTAAAGAGTTTCCAATACGTACGTATATGTCTTTACTCTGCAAAACTGTATTTCCTTATGAAGTGGTATTCTTACATATCCTTTCGAGAGAAAACTGTCCTGTGCCTTCTCTTTTGAGGCTACACACTTAGACACACACGCAACATGAAAGCTTTTCGACTTACAACGTGTTGTTTAGGAAAAACAAGATAATTTCGCACGATGCGGGATTTCCTTAAAACGTGATTTTCTGAAAAATTTTGACGAAAGAAAATTCTCCTTTTGGTTCTCTTTAGATGCTACATGTTAAGACGTACACGCCACAACAATTCTTTTCGAGATACAACGTGTAGTTTTGGAGATACAAGCTAATTTTGTACTATGCGTTATTTCTTCTCGTAAGAGTTTCCAATGCGTACGTATATGTCTTTACGCTGCAAAACTGTATTTCCTTATGAAGTGGTATTCTTACATATCCTTTCCAGAGAAAACTGTCCTGTGCCTTCTCTTTTGAGGCTACACACTTAGACATACACGCAACATGAAAGCTTTTCGACTTACAACGTGTTGTTTAGGAAAAACAAGATAATTTCGCACGATGCGGGATTTCCTTAAAACGTGATTTTCTGAAAAATTTTGACGAAAGAAAATTCTCCTTTTGGTTCTCTTTAGATGCTACATGTTAAGACGTACACGCCACAACAATTCTTTTCGAGATACAACGTGTAGTTTTGGAGATACAAGCTAATTTTGTACTATGCGTTATTTCTTCTCGTAAAGAGTTTCCAATGCGTACGTATATGTCTTTACGCTGCAAAACTGTATTTCCTTATGAAGTGGTATTCTTACATATCCTTTCGAGAGAAAACTGTCCTGTGCCTTCTCTTTTGAGGCTACACACTTAGACATACACGCAACATGGAAGCTTTTCGACTTACAACGTGTTGTTTAGGAAAAACAAGATAATTTCGCACGATGCGGGATTTCCTTAAAACGTGATTTTCTGAAAAATTTTGACGAAAGAAAATTCTCCCTTTGGTTCTCTTTAGATGCTACATCTTAAGACGTACACGCCACAACAATTCTTTTCGAGATACAACATGTAGTTTTGGAGATACAAGCTAATTTTGTACTATGCGTTATTTCTTCTCGTAAAGAGTTTCCAATGCGTACGTATATGTCTTTACTCTGCAAAACTGTATTTCCTTATGAAGTGGTATTCTTACATATCCTTTCGAGAGAAAACTGTCCTGTGCCTTCTCTTTTGAGGCTACACACTTAGACATACACGCAACATGAAAGCTTTTCGACTTACAACGTGTTGTTTAGGAAAAACAAGATAATTTCGCACGATGCGGGATTTCCTTAAAACGTGATTTTCTGAAAAATTTTGACGAAAGAAAATTCTCCTTTTGGTTCTCTTTAGATGCTACATGTTAAGACGTACACGCCACAACAATTCTTTTCGAGATACAACGTGTAGTTTTGGAGATAAAAGCTAATTTTGTACTATGCGTTATTTCTTCTCGTAAAGAGTTTCCAATGCGTACGCATATGTCTTTACTCTGCAAAACTTTATTTCCTTATGAAGTGGTATTCTTACATATCCTTTCGAGAGAAAACTGTCCTGTGCCTTCTCTTTTGAGGCTACACACTTAGACATACACGCAACATGAAAGCTTTTCGACTTACAACGTGTTGTTTAGGAAAAACAAGATAATTTCGAACGATGCGGGATTTCCATAAAACGTAATTTTCTGAAAAATTTTGACGACAGAAAATTCTCCTTTTGGTTCTCTTTAGATGCTACATGTTAAGACGTACACGCCACAACAATTCTTTTCGAGATACAACGTGTAGTTTTGGAGATACAAGCTAATTTTGTACTATGCGTTATTTCTTCTCGTAAAGAGTTTCCAATACGTACGTATATGTCTTTACTCTGCAAAACTGTATTTCCTTATGAAGTGGTATTCTTACATATCCTTTCGAGAGAAAACTGTCCTGTGCCTTCTCTTTTGAGGCTACACACTTAGACACACACGCAACATGAAAGCTTTTCGACTTACAACGTGTTGTTTAGGAAAAACAAGATAATTTCGCACGATGCGGGATTTCCTTAAAACGTGATTTTCTGAAAAATTTTGACGAAAGAAAATTCTCCTTTTGGTTCTCTTTAGATGCTACATGTTAAGACGTACACGCCACAACAATTCTTTTCGAGATACAACGTGTAGTTTTGGAGATACAAGCTAATTTTGTACTATGCGTTATTTCTTCTCGTAAAGAGTTTCCAATGCGTACGCATATGTCTTTACTCTGCAAAACTTTATTTCCTTATGAAGTGGTATTCTTACATATCCTTTCGAGAGAAAACTGTCCTGTGCCTTCTCTTTTGAGGCTACACACTTAGACATACACGCAACATGAAAGCTTTTCGACTTACAACGTGTTGTTTAGGAAAAACAAGATAATTTCGCACGATGCGGGATTTCCTTAAAACGTGATTTTCTGAAAAATTTTGACGAAAGAAAATTCTCCTTTTGGTTCTCTTTAGATGCTACATGTTAAGACGTACACGCCACAACAATTCTTTTCGAGATACAACGTGTAGTTTTGGAGATACAAGCTAATTTTGTACTATGCGTTATTTCTTCTCGTAAAGAGTTTCCAATGCGTACGTATATGTCTTTACACTGCAAAACTGTATTTCCTTATGAAGTGGTATTCTTACATATCCTTTCGAGAGAAAACTGTCCTCTGCCTTCTCTTTTGAGGCTACACACTTAGACATACACGCAACATGAAAGCTTTTCGACTTACAACGTGTTGTTTAGGAAAAACAAGATAATTTCGCACGATGCGGGATTTCCTTAAAACGGGATTTTCTGAAAAATTTTGACGAAAGAAAATTCTCCTTTTGGTTCTCTTTAGATGCTACATGTTAAGACGTACACGCCACAACAATTCTTTTCGAGATACAACGTGTAGTTTTGGAGATACAAGCTAATTTTGTACTATGCGTTATTTCTTCTCGTAAAGAGTTTCCAATGCGTACGTATATGTCTTTACTCTGCAAAACTGTATTTCCTTATGAAGTGGTATTCTTACATATCCTTTCGAGAGAAAACTGTCCTGTGCCTTCTCTTTTGAGGCTACACACTTAGACATACTCGCAACATGAAAGCTTTTCGACTTACAACGTGTTGTTTAGGAAAAACAAGATAATTTCGCACGATGCGGGATTTCCTTAAAACGTGATTTTCTGAAAAATTTTGACGAAAGAAAATTCTCCTTTTGGTTCTCTTTAGATGCTACATGTTAAGACGTACACGCCACAGCAATTCTTTTCGAGATACAACGTGTAGTTTTGGAGATACAAGCTAATTTTGTACTATGCGTTATTTCTTCTCGTAAAGAGTTTCCAATGCGTACGTATATGTCTTTACGCTGCAAAACTGTATTTCCTTATGAAGTGGTATTCTTACATATCCTTTCGAGAGAAAACTGTCCTGTGCCTTCTCTTTTGAGGCTACACACTTAGACATACACGCAACATGAAAGCTTTTCGACTTACAACGTGTTGTTTAGGAAAAACAAGATAATTTCGCACGATGCGGGATTTCCTTAAAACGTGATTTTCTGAAAAATTTTGACGAAAGAAAATTCTCCTTTTGGTTCTCTTTAGATGCTACATGTTAAGACGTACACGCCACAACAATTCTTTTCGAGATACAACGTGTAGTTTTGGAGATACAAGCTAATTTTGTACTATGCGTTATTTCTTCTCGTAAAGAGTTTCCAATGCGTACGTATATGTCTTTACTCTGCAAAACTGTATTTCCTCATGAAGTGGTATTCTTACATATCCTTTCGAGAGAAAACTGTCCTGTGCCTTCTCTTTTGAGGCTACACACTTAGACATACACGCAACATGAAAGCTTTTTGACTTAAAACGTGTTGTTTAGGAAAAACAAGATAATTTCGCACGATGCGGGATTTCCTTAAAGCGTGATTTTCTGAAAAATTTTGACGAAAGAAAATTCTCCTTTTGGTTCTCTTTAGAGGCTACATGTTAAGACGTACACGCCACAACAATTCTTTTCGAGATACAACGTGTAGTTTTGGAGATACAAGCTAATTTTGTACTATGCGTTATTTCTTCTCGTAAAGAGTTTCCAATGCGTACGTATATGTCTTTACTCTGCAAAACTGTATTTCCTTATGAAGTGGTATTCTTACATATCCTTTCGAGAGAAAACTGTCCTGTGCCTTCTCTTTTGAGGCTACACACTTAGACATACACGCAACATGAAAGCTTTTCGACTTACAACGTGTTGTTTAGGAAAAACAAGATAATTTCGCACGATGCGGGATTTCCTTAAAACGTGATTTTCTGAAAAATTTTGACGAAAGAAAATTCTCCTTTTGGTTCTCTTTAGATGCTACATGTTAAGACGTACACGCCACAACAATTCTTTTCGAGATACAACGTGTAGTTTTGGAGATACAAGCTAATTTTGTACTATGCGTTATTTCTTCTCGTAAAGAGTTTCCAATGCGTACGTATATGTCTTTACGCTGCAAAACTGTATTTCCTTATGAACTGGTATTCTTACATATCCTTTCGAGAGAAAACTGTCCTGTGCCTTCTCTTTTCAGGCTACACACTTAGACATACACGCAACATGGAAGCTTTTCGACTTACAACGTGTTGTTTAGGAAAAACAAGATAATTTCGCACGATGCGGGATTTCCTTAAAACGTGATTTTCTGAAAAATTTTGACGAAAGAAAATTCTCCTTTTGGTTCTCTTTAGATGCTACATGTTAAGACGTACACGCCACAACAATTCTTTTCGAGATACAACGTGTAGTTTTGGAGATACAAGCTAATTTTGTACTATGCGTTATTTCTTCTCGTAAAGAGTTTCCAATGCGTACGCATATGTCTTTACTCTGCAAAACTTTATTTCCTTATGAAGTGGTATTCTTACATATCCTTTCGAGAGAAAACTGTCCTGTGCCTTCTCTTTTGAGGCTACACACTTAGACATACACGCAACATGAAAGCTTTTCGACTTACAACGTGTTGTTTAGGAAAAACAAGATAATTTCGCACGATGCGGGATTTCCTTAAAACGTGATTTTCTGAAAAATTTTGACGAAAGAAAATTCTCCTTTTGGTTCTCTTTAGATGCTACATGTTAAGACGTACACGCCACAGCAATTCTTTTCGAGATACAACGTGTAGTTTTGGAGATACAAGCTAATTTTGTACTATGCGTTATTTCTTCTCGTAAAGAGTTTCCAATGCGTACGTATATGTCTTTACGCTGCAAAACTGTATTTCCTTATGAAGTGGTATTCTTACATATCCTTTCGAGAGAAAACTGTCCTGTGCCTTCTCTTTTGAGGCTACACACTTAGACATACACGCAACATGAAAGCTTTTCGACTTACAACGTGTTGTTTAGGAAAAACAAGATAATTTCGCACGATGCGGGATTTCCTTAAAACGTGATTTTCTGAAAAATTTTGACGAAAGAAAATTCTCCTTTTGGTTCTCTTTAGATGCTACATGTTAAGACGTACACGCCACAACAATTCTTTTCGAGATACAACGTGTAGTTTTGGAGATACAAGCTAATTTTGTACTATGCGTTATTTCTTCTCGTAAAGAGTTTCCAATGCGTACGTATATGTCTTTACTCTGCAAAACTGTATTTCCTCATGAAGTGGTATTCTTACATATCCTTTCGAGAGAAAACTGTCCTGTGCCTTCTCTTTTGAGGCTACACACTTAGACATACACGCAACATGAAAGCTTTTTGACTTAAAACGTGTTGTTTAGGAAAAACAAGATAATTTCGCACGATGCGGGATTTCCTTAAAGCGTGATTTTCTGAAAAATTTTGACGAAAGAAAATTCTCCTTTTGGTTCTCTTTAGAGGCTACATGTTAAGACGTACACGCCACAACAATTCTTTTCGAGATACAACGTGTAGTTTTGGAGATACAAGCTAATTTTGTACTATGCGTTATTTCTTCTCGTAAAGAGTTTCCAATGCGTACGTATATGTCTTTACTCTGCAAAACTGTATTTCCTTATGAAGTGGTATTCTTACATATCCTTTCGAGAGAAAACTGTCCTGTGCCTTCTCTTTTGAGGCTACACACTTAGACATACACGCAACATGAAAGCTTTTCGACTTACAACGTGTTGTTTAGGAAAAACAAGATAATTTCGCACGATGCGGGATTTCCTTAAAACGTGATTTTCTGAAAAATTTTGACGAAAGAAAATTCTCCTTTTGGTTCTCTTTAGATGCTACATGTTAAGACGTACACGCCACAACAATTCTTTTCGAGATACAACGTGTAGTTTTGGAGATACAAGCTAATTTTGTACTATGCGTTATTTCTTCTCGTAAAGAGTTTCCAATGCGTACGTATATGTCTTTACGCTGCAAAACTGTATTTCCTTATGAAGTGGTATTCTTACATATCCTTTCGAGAGAAAACTGTCCTGTGCCTTCTCTTTTCAGGCTACACACTTAGACATACACGCAACATGGAAGCTTTTCGACTTACAACGTGTTGTTTAGGAAAAACAAGATAATTTCGCACGATGCGGGATTTCCTTAAAACGTGATTTTCTGAAAAAATTTGACGAAAGAAAATTCTCCTTTTGGTTCTCTTTAGATGCTACATGTTAAGACGTACACGCCACAACAATTCTTTTCGAGATACAACGTGTAGTTTTGGAGATACAAGCTAATTTTGTACTATGCGTTATTTCTTCTCGTAAAGAGTTTCCAATGCGTACGCATATGTCTTTACTCTGCAAAACTTTATTTCCTTATGAAGTGGTATTCTTACATATCCTTTCGAGAGAAAACTGTCCTGTGCCTTCTCTTTTGAGGCTACACACTTAGACATACACGCAACATGAAAGCTTTTCGACTTACAACGTGTTGTTTAGGAAAAACAAGATAATATCGCACGATGCGGGATTTCCTTAAAACGTGATTTTCTGAAAAATTTTGACGAAAGAAAATTCTCCTTTTGGTTCTCTTTAGATGCTACATGTTAAGACGTACACGCCACAACAATTCTTTTCGAGATACAACGTGTAGTTTTGGAGATACAAGCTAATTTTGTACTATGCGTTATTTCTTCTCGTAAAGAGTTTCCAATGCGTACGTATATGTCTTTACTCTGCAAAACTGTATTTCCTTATGAAGTGGTATTCTTACATATCCTTTCGAGAGAAAACTGTCCTGTGCCTTCTCTTTTGAGGGTACACACTTAGACATACACGCAAAATGAAAGCTTTTCGACTTACAACGTGTTGTTTAGGAAAAACAAGATAATTTCGCACGATGCGGGATTTCCTTAAAACGTGATTTTCTGAAAAATTTTGACGAAAGAAAATTCTCCTTTTGGTTCTCTTTAGATGCTACATGTTAAGACGTACACGCCACAGCAATTCTTTTCGAGATACAACGTGTAGTTTTGGAGATACAAGCTAATTTTGTACTATGCGTTATTTCTTCTCGTAAGAGTTTCCAATGCGTACGTATATGTCTTTACGCTGCAAAACTGTATTTCCTTATGAAGTGGTATTCTTACATATCCTTTCGAGAGAAAACTGTCCTGTGCCTTCTCTTTTGAGGCTACACACTTAGACATACACGCAACATGAAAGCTTTTCGACTTACAACGTGTTGTTTAGGAAAAACAAGATAATTTCACACGATGCGGGATTTCCTTAAAACGTGAATTTCTGAAAAATTTTGACGAAAGAAAATTCTCCTTTTGGTTCTCTTTAGATGCTACATGTTAAGACGTACACGCCACAACAATTCTTTTCGAGATACAACGTGTAGTTTTGGAGATACAAGCTAATTTTGTACTATGCGTTATTTCTTCTCGTAAAGAGTTTCCAATGCGTACGTATATGTCTTTACGCTGCAAAACTGTATTTCCTTATGAAGTGGTATTCTTACATATCCTTTCGAGAGAAAACTGTCCTGTGCCTTCTCTTTTGAGGCTACACACTTAGACATACACGCAACATGGAAGCTTTTCGACTTACAACGTGTTGTTTAGGAAAAACAAGATAATTTCGCACGATGCGGGATTTCCTTAAAACGTGATTTTCTGAAAATTTTGACGAAAGAAAATTCTCCCTTTGGTTCTCTTTAGATGCTACATCTTAAGACGTACACGCCACAACAATTCTTTTCGAGATACAACATGTAGTTTTGGAGATACAAGCTAATTTTGTACTATGCGTTATTTCTTCTCGTAAAGAGTTTCCAATGCGTACGTATATGTCTTTACTCTGCAAAACTGTATTTCCTTATGAAGTGGTATTCTTACATATCCTTTCGAGAGAAAACTGTCCTGTGCCTTCTCTTTTGAGGCTACACACTTAGACATACACGCAACATGAAAGCTTTTCGACTTACAACGTGTTGTTTAGGAAAAACAAGATAATTTCGCACGATGCGGGATTTCCATAAAACGTGATTTTCTGAAAAATTTTGACGAAAGAAAATTCTCCTTTTGGTTCTCTTTAGATGCTACATGTTAAGACGTACACGCCACAACAATTCTTTTCGAGATACAACGTGTAGTTTTGGAGATACAAGCTAATTTTGTACTATGCGTTATTTCTTCTCGTAAAGAGTTTCCAATGCGTACGCATATGTCTTTACTCTGCAAAACTTTATTTCCTTTTGAAGTGGTATTCTTACATATCCTTTCGAGAGAAAACTGTCCTGTGCCTTCTCTTTTGAGGCTACACACTTAGACATACACGCAACATGAAAGCTTTTCGACTTACAACGTGTTGTTTAGGAAAAACAAGATAATTTCGCACGATGCGGGATTTCCTTAAAACGTGATTTTCTGAAAAATTTTGAGGAAAGAAAATTCTCCTTTTGGTTCTCTTTAGATGCTACATGTTAAGACGTACACGCCACAACAATTCTTTTCGAGATACAACGTGTAGTTTTGGAGATACAAGCTAATTTTGTACTATGCGTTATTTCTTCTCGTAAAGAGTTTCCAATGCGTACGTATATGTCTTTACTCTGCAAAACTGTATTTCCTTATGAAGTGGTATTCTTACATATCCTTTCGAGAGAAAACTGTCCTGTGCCTTCTCTTTTGAGGCTACACACTTAGACATACACGCAACATGAAAGCTTTTCGACTTACAACGTGTTGTTTAGGAAAAACAAGATAATTTCGCACGATGCGGGATTTCCTTAAAACGTGATTTTCTGAAAAATTTTGACGAAAGAAAATTCTCCTTTTGGTTCTCTTTAGATGCTACATGTTAAGACGTACACGCCACAACAATTCTTTTCGAGATACAACGTGTAGATACAAGCTAATTTTGTACTATGCGTTATTTCTTCTCGTAAAGAGTTTCCAATGCGTACGTATATGTCTTTACTCTGCAAAACTGTATTTCCTTATGAAGTGGTATTCTTACATATCCTTTCGAGAGAAAACTGTCCTGTGCCTTCTCTTTTGAGGCTACACACTTAGACATACACGCAACATGAAAGCTTTTCGACTTACAACGTGTTGTTTAGGAAAAACAAGATAATTTCGCACGATGCGGGATTTCCTTAAAACGTGATTTTCTGAAAAAATTTGACGAAAGAAAATTCTCCCTTTGGTTCTCTTTAGATGCTACATCTTAAGACGTACACGCCACAACAATTCTTTTCGAGATACAACATGTAGTTTTGGAGATACAAGCTAATTTTGTACTATGCGTTATTTCTTCTCGTAAAGAGTATCCAATGCGTACGTATATGTCTTTACTCTGCAAAACTGTATTTCCTTATGAAGTGGTATTCTTACATATCCTTTCGAGAGAAAACTGTCCTGTGCCTTCTCTTTTGAGGCTACACACTTAGACATACACGCAACTTGAAAGCTTTTCGACTTACAACGTGTTGTTTAAGAAAAACAAGATAATTTCGCACGATGCGGGATTTCCTTAAAACGTGAT
Source organism: Apodemus sylvaticus (assembly GCF_947179515.1). Classification (NCBI taxonomy): domain Eukaryota; kingdom Metazoa; phylum Chordata; class Mammalia; order Rodentia; family Muridae; genus Apodemus; species Apodemus sylvaticus. The sequence goes on along the minus strand of NW_026263103.1, from coordinate 177,112 downwards.
TTTCTGAAAAATTTTGACGAAAGAAAATTCTCCTTTTGGTTCTCTTTAGATGCTACATGTTAAGACGTACACGCCACAACAATTCTTTTCGAGATACAACGTGTAGTTTTGGAGATACAAGCTAATTTTGTACTATGCGTTATTTCTTCTCGTAAAGAGTTTCCAATGCGTACGCATATGTCTTTACTCTGCAAAACTTTATTTCCTTATGAAGTGGTATTCTTACATATCCTTTCGAGAGAAAACTGTCCTGTGCCTTCTCTTTTGAGGCTACACACTTAGACATACACGCAACATGAAAGCTTTTCGACTTACAACGTGTTGTTTAGGAAAAACAAGATAATTTCGCACGATGCGGGATTTCCTTAAAACGTGATTTTCTGAAAAATTTTGACGAAAGAAAATTCTCCTTTTGGTTCTCTTTAGATGCTACATGTTAAGACGTACACGCCACAACAATTCTTTTCGAGATACAACGTGTAGTTTTGGAGATACAAGCTAATTTTGTACTATGCGTTATTTCTTCTCGTAAAGAGTTTACAATGCGTACGTATATGTCTTTACTCTGCAAAACTGTATTTCCTTATGAAGTGGTATTCTTACATATCCTTTCGAGAGAAAACTGTCCTGTGCCTTCTCTTTTGAGGCTACACACTTAGACATACACGCAACATGAAAGCTTTTCGACTTACAACGTGTTGTTTAGGAAAAACAAGATAATTTCGCACGATGCGGGATTTCCTTAAAACGTGATTTTCTGAAAAATTTTGACGAAAGAAAATTCTCCTTTTGGTTCTCTTTAGATGCTACATGTTAAGACGTACACGCCACTGCAATTCTTTTCGAGATACAACGTGTAGTTTTGGAGATACAAGCTAATTTTGTACTATGCGTTATTTCTTCTCGTAAAGAGTTTCCAATGCGTACGTATATGTCTTTACGCTGCAAAACTGTATTTCCTTATGAAGTGGTATTCTTACATATCCTTTCGAGAGAAAACTGTCCTGTGCCTTCTCTTTTGAGGCTACACACTTAGACATACACGCAACATGGAAGCTTTTCGACTTACAACGTGTTGTTTAGGAAAAACAAGATAATTACGCACGATGCGGGATTTCCTTAAAACGTGATTTTCTGAAAAATTTTGACGAAAGAAAATTCTCCTTTTGGTTCTCTTTAGATGCTACATGTTAAGACGTACACGCCACAACAATTCTTTTCGAGATACAACGTGTAGTTTTGGAGATACAAGCTAATTTTGTACTATGCGTTATTTCTTCTCGTAAAGAGTTTCCAATGCGTACGTATATGTCTTTACTCTGCAAAACTGTATTTCCTTATGAAGTGGTATTCTTACATATCCTTTCGAGAGAAAACTGTCCTCTGCCTTCTCTTTTGAGGCTACACACTTAGACATACACGCAACATGAAAGCTTTTCGACTTACAACGTGTTGTTTAGGAAAAACAAGATAATTTCGCACGATGCGGGATTTCCTTAAAACGTGATTTTCTGAAAAATTTTGACGAAAGAAAATTCTCCTTTTGGTTCTCTTTAGATGCTACATGTTAAGACGTACACGCCACAACAATTCTTTTCGAGATACAACGTGTAGTTTTGGAGATACAAGCTAATTTTTTACTATGCGTTATTTCTTCTCGTAAAGAGTTTCCAATGCGTACGTATATGTCTTTACTCTGCAAAACTGTATTTCCTTATGAAGTGGTATTCTTACATATCCTTTCGAGAGAAAACTGTCCTGTGCCTTCTCTTTTGAGGCTACACACTTAGACATACACGCAACATGAAAGCTTTTCGACTTACAACGTGTTGTTTAGGAAAAACAAGATAATTTCGCACGATGCGGGATTTCCTTAAAACGTGATTTTCTGAAAAATTTTGACGAAAGAAAATTCTCCTTTTGGTTCTCTTTAGATGCTACATGTTAAGACGTACACGCCACAACAATTCTTTCGAGATACAACGTGTAGTTTTGGAGATACAAGCTAATTTTGTACTATGCGTTATTTCTTCTCGTAAAGAGTTTCCAATGCGTACATATATGTCTTTACGCTGCAAAACTGTATTTCCTTATGAAGTGGTATTCTTACATATCCTTTCGAGAGAAAACTGTCCTGTGCCTTCTCTTTTGAGGCTACACACTTAGACATACACGCAACATGAAAGCTTTTCGACTTACAACGTGTTGTTTAGGAAAAACAAGATAATTTCGCACGATGCGGGATTTCCTTAAAACGTGATTTTCTGAAAAATTTTGACGAAAGAAAATTCTCCTTTTGGTTCTCTTTAGATGCTACATGTTAAGACGTACACGCCACAACAATTCTTTTCGAGATACAACGTGTAGTTTTGGAGATACAAGCTAATTTTGTACTATGCGTTATTTCTTCTCGTAAAGAGTTTCCAATGCGTACGTATATGTCTTTACTCTGCAAAACTGTATTTCCTTATGAAGTGGTATTCTTACATATCCTTTCGAGAGAAAACTGTCCTGTGCCTTCTCTTTTGACGTTACACACTTAGACATACACGCAACATGAAAGCTTTTCGACTTACAACGTGTTGTTTAGGAAAAACAAGATAATTTCGAACGATGCGGGATTTCCATAAAACGTAATTTTCTGAAAAATTTTGACGAAAGAAAATTCTCCTTTTGGTTCTCTTTAGATGCTACATGTGAAGACGTACACGCCACAACAATTCTTTTCGAGATACAACGTGTAGTTTTGGAGATACAAGCTAATTTTGTACTATGCGTTATTTCTTCTCGTAAAGAGTTTCCAATGCGTACGTATATGTCTTTACTCTGCAAAACTGTATTTCCTTATGAAGTGGTATTCTTACATATCCTTTCGAGAGAAAACTGTCCTGTGCCTTCTCTTTTGAGGCTACACACTTAGACATACACGCAACATGAAAGCTTTTCGACTTACAACGTGTTGTTTAGGAAAAACAAGATAATTTCGCACGATGCGGGATTTCCTTAAAACGTGATTTTCTGAAAAATTTTGACGAAAGAAAATTCTCCTTTTGGTTCTCTTTAGATGCTACATGTTAAGACGTACACGCCACAGCAATTCTTTTCGAGATACAACGTGTAGTTTTGGAGATACAAGCTAATTTTGTACTATGCGTTATTTCTTCTCGTAAAGAGTTTCCAATGCGTACGTATATGTCTTTACGCTGCAAAACTGTATTTCCTTATGAAGTGGTATTCTTACATATCCTTTCGAGAGAAAACTGTCCTGTGCCTTCTCTTTTGAGGCTACACACTTAGACATACACGCAACATGAAAGCTTTTCGACTTACAACGTGTTGTTTAGGAAAAACAAGATAATTTCGCACGATGCGGGATTTCCTTAAAACGTGATTTTCTGAAAAATTTTGACGAAAGAAAATTCTCCTTTTGGTTCTCTTTAGATGCTACATGTTAAGACGTACACGCCACAACAATTCTTTTCGAGATACAACGTGTAGTTTTGGAGATACAAGCTAATTTTGTACTATGCGTTATTTCTTCTCGTAAAGAGTTTCCAATGCGTACGTATATGTCTTTACTCTGCAAAACTGTATTTCCTTATGAAGTGGTATTCTTACATATCCTTTCGAGAGAAAACTGTCCTGTGCCTTCTCTTTTGAGGCTACACACTTAGACATACACGCAACATGAAAGCTTTTCGACTTACAACGTGTTGTTTAGGAAAAACAAGATAATTTCGCACGATGCGGGATTTCCTTAAAACGTGATTTTCTGAAAAATTTTGACGAAAGAAAATTCTCCTTTTGGTTCTCTTTAGATGCTACATGTTAAGACGTACACGCCACAACAATTCTTTTCGAGATACAACGTGTAGATACAAGCTAATTTTGTACTATGCGTTATTTCTTCTCGTAAAGAGTTTCCAATGCGTACGTATATGTCTTTACTCTGCAAAACTGTATTTCCTTATGAAGTGGTATTCTTACATATCCTTTCGAGAGAAAACTGTCCTGTGCCTTCTCTTTTGAGGCTACACACTTAGACATACACGCAACATGAAAGCTTTTCGACTTACAACGTGTTGTTTAGGAAAAACAAGATAATTTCGCACGATGCGGGATTTCCTTAAAACGTGATTTTCTGAAAAAATTTGACGAAAGAAAATTCTCCCTTTGGTTCTCTTTAGATGCTACATCTTAAGACGTACACGCCACAACAATTCTTTTCGAGATACAACATGTAGTTTTGGAGATACAAGCTAATTTTGTACTATGCGTTATTTCTTCTCGTAAAGAGTATCCAATGCGTACGTATATGTCTTTACTCTGCAAAACTGTATTTCCTTATGAAGTGGTATTCTTACATATCCTTTCGAGAGAAAACTGTCCTGTGCCTTCTCTTTTGAGGCTACACACTTAGACATACACGCAACTTGAAAGCTTTTCGACTTACAACGTGTTGTTTAAGAAAAACAAGATAATTTCGCACGATGCGGGATTTCCTTAAAACGTGATTTTCTGAAAAATTTTGACGAAAGAAAATTCTCCTTTTGGTTCTCTTTAGATGCTACATGTTAAGACGTACACGCCACAACAATTCTTTTCGAGATACAACGTGTAGTTTTGGAGATACAAGCTAATTTTGTACTATGCGTTATTTCTTCTCGTAAAGAGTTTCCAATGCGTACGCATATGTCTTTACTCTGCAAAACTTTATTTCCTTATGAAGTGGTATTCTTACATATCCTTTCGAGAGAAAACTGTCCTGTGCCTTCTCTTTTGAGGCTACACACTTAGACATACACGCAACATGAAAGCTTTTCGACTTACAACGTGTTGTTTAGGAAAAACAAGATAATTTCGCACGATGCGGGATTTCCTTAAAACGTGATTTTCTGAAAAATTTTGACGAAAGAAAATTCTCCTTTTGGTTCTCTTTAGATGCTACATGTTAAGACGTACACGCCACAACAATTCTTTTCGAGATACAACGTGTAGTTTTGGAGATACAAGCTAATTTTGTACTATGCGTTATTTCTTCTCGTAAAGAGTTTACAATGCGTACGTATATGTCTTTACTCTGCAAAACTGTATTTCCTTATGAAGTGGTATTCTTACATATCCTTTCGAGAGAAAACTGTCCTGTGCCTTCTCTTTTGAGGCTACACACTTAGACATACACGCAACATGAAAGCTTTTCGACTTACAACGTGTTGTTTAGGAAAAACAAGATAATTTCGCACGATGCGGGATTTCCTTAAAACGTGATTTTCTGAAAAATTTTGACGAAAGAAAATTCTCCTTTTGGTTCTCTTTAGATGCTACATGTTAAGACGTACACGCCACTGCAATTCTTTTCGAGATACAACGTGTAGTTTTGGAGATACAAGCTAATTTTGTACTATGCGTTATTTCTTCTCGTAAAGAGTTTCCAATGCGTACGTATATGTCTTTACGCTGCAAAACTGTATTTCCTTATGAAGTGGTATTCTTACATATCCTTTCGAGAGAAAACTGTCCTGTGCCTTCTCTTTTGAGGCTACACACTTAGACATACACGCAACATGGAAGCTTTTCGACTTACAACGTGTTGTTTAGGAAAAACAAGATAATTACGCACGATGCGGGATTTCCTTAAAACGTGATTTTCTGAAAAATTTTGACGAAAGAAAATTCTCCTTTTGGTTCTCTTTAGATGCTACATGTTAAGACGTACACGCCACAACAATTCTTTTCGAGATACAACGTGTAGTTTTGGAGATACAAGCTAATTTTGTACTATGCGTTATTTCTTCTCGTAAAGAGTTTCCAATGCGTACGTATATGTCTTTACTCTGCAAAACTGTATTTCCTTATGAAGTGGTATTCTTACATATCCTTTCGAGAGAAAACTGTCCTCTGCCTTCTCTTTTGAGGCTACACACTTAGACATACACGCAACATGAAAGCTTTTCGACTTACAACGTGTTGTTTAGGAAAAACAAGATAATTTCGCACGATGCGGGATTTCCTTAAAACGTGATTTTCTGAAAAATTTTGACGAAAGAAAATTCTCCTTTTGGTTCTCTTTAGATGCTACATGTTAAGACGTACACGCCACAACAATTCTTTTCGAGATACAACGTGTAGTTTTGGAGATACAAGCTAATTTTTTACTATGCGTTATTTCTTCTCGTAAAGAGTTTCCAATGCGTACGTATATGTCTTTACTCTGCAAAACTGTATTTCCTTATGAAGTGGTATTCTTACATATCCTTTCGAGAGAAAACTGTCCTGTGCCTTCTCTTTTGAGGCTACACACTTAGACATACACGCAACATGAAAGCTTTTCGACTTACAACGTGTTGTTTAGGAAAAACAAGATAATTTCGCACGATGCGGGATTTCCTTAAAACGTGATTTTCTGAAAAATTTTGACGAAAGAAAATTCTCCTTTTGGTTCTCTTTAGATGCTACATGTTAAGACGTACACGCCACAACAATTCTTTCGAGATACAACGTGTAGTTTTGGAGATACAAGCTAATTTTGTACTATGCGTTATTTCTTCTCGTAAAGAGTTTCCAATGCGTACATATATGTCTTTACGCTGCAAAACTGTATTTCCTTATGAAGTGGTATTCTTACATATCCTTTCGAGAGAAAACTGTCCTGTGCCTTCTCTTTTGAGGCTACACACTTAGACATACACGCAACATGAAAGCTTTTCGACTTACAACGTGTTGTTTAGGAAAAACAAGATAATTTCGCACGATGCGGGATTTCCTTAAAACGTGATTTTCTGAAAAATTTTGACGAAAGAAAATTCTCCTTTTGGTTCTCTTTAGATGCTACATGTTAAGACGTACACGCCACAACAATTCTTTTCGAGATACAACGTGTAGTTTTGGAGATACAAGCTAATTTTGTACTATGCGTTATTTCTTCTCGTAAAGAGTTTCCAATGCGTACGTATATGTCTTTACTCTGCAAAACTGTATTTCCTTATGAAGTGGTATTCTTACATATCCTTTCGAGAGAAAACTGTCCTGTGCCTTCTCTTTTGACGTTACACACTTAGACATACACGCAACATGAAAGCTTTTCGACTTACAACGTGTTGTTTAGGAAAAACAAGATAATTTCGAACGATGCGGGATTTCCATAAAACGTAATTTTCTGAAAAATTTTGACGAAAGAAAATTCTCCTTTTGGTTCTCTTTAGATGCTACATGTGAAGACGTACACGCCACAACAATTCTTTTCGAGATACAACGTGTAGTTTTGGAGATACAAGCTAATTTTGTACTATGCGTTATTTCTTCTCGTAAAGAGTTTCCAATGCGTACGTATATGTCTTTACTCTGCAAAACTGTATTTCCTTATGAAGTGGTATTCTTACATATCCTTTCGAGAGAAAACTGTCCTGTGCCTTCTCTTTTGAGGCTACACACTTAGACATACACGCAACATGAAAGCTTTTCGACTTACAACGTGTTGTTTAGGAAAAACAAGATAATTTCGCACGATGCGGGATTTCCTTAAAACGTGATTTTCTGAAAAATTTTGACGAAAGAAAATTCTCCTTTTGGTTCTCTTTAGATGCTACATGTTAAGACGTACACGCCACAGCAATTCTTTTCGAGATACAACGTGTAGTTTTGGAGATACAAGCTAATTTTGTACTATGCGTTATTTCTTCTCGTAAAGAGTTTCCAATGCGTACGTATATGTCTTTACGCTGCAAAACTGTATTTCCTTATGAAGTGGTATTCTTACATATCCTTTCGAGAGAAAACTGTCCTGTGCCTTCTCTTTTGAGGCTACACACTTAGACATACACGCAACATGAAAGCTTTTCGACTTACAACGTGTTGTTTAGGAAAAACAAGATAATTTCGCACGATGCGGGATTTCCTTAAAACGTGATTTTCTGAAAAATTTTGACGAAAGAAAATTCTCCTTTTGGTTCTCTTTAGATGCTACATGTTAAGACGTACACGCCACAACAATTCTTTTCGAGATACAACGTGTAGTTTTGGAGATACAAGCTAATTTTGTACTATGCGTTATTTCTTCTCGTAAAGAGTTTCCAATACGTACGTATATGTCTTTACTCTGCAAAACTGTATTTCCTTATGAAGTGGTATTCTTACATATCCTTTCGAGAGAAAACTGTCCTGTGCCTTCTCTTTTGAGGCTACACACTTAGACACACACGCAACATGAAAGCTTTTCGACTTACAACGTGTTGTTTAGGAAAAACAAGATAATTTCGCACGATGCGGGATTTCCTTAAAACGTGATTTTCTGAAAAATTTTGACGAAAGAAAATTCTCCTTTTGGTTCTCTTTAGATGCTACATGTTAAGACGTACACGCCACAACAATTCTTTTCGAGATACAACGTGTAGTTTTGGAGATACAAGCTAATTTTGTACTATGCGTTATTTCTTCTCGTAAAGAGTTTCCAATGCGTACGCATATGTCTTTACTCTGCAAAACTTTATTTCCTTATGAAGTGGTATTCTTACATATCCTTTCGAGAGAAAACTGTCCTGTGCCTTCTCTTTTGAGGCTACACACTTAGACATACACGCAACATGAAAGCTTTTCGACTTACAACGTGTTGTTTAGGAAAAACAAGATAATTTCGCACGATGCGGGATTTCCTTAAAACGTGATTTTCTGAAAAATTTTGACGAAAGAAAATTCTCCTTTTGGTTCTCTTTAGATGCTACATGTTAAGACGTACACGCCACAACAATTCTTTTCGAGATACAACGTGTAGTTTTGGAGATACAAGCTAATTTTGTACTATGCGTTATTTCTTCTCGTAAAGAGTTTCCAATGCGTACGTATATGTCTTTACGCTGCAAAACTGTATTTCCTTATGAAGTGGTATTCTTACATATCCTTTCGAGAGAAAACTGTCCTGTGCCTTTTCTTTTGAGGCTACACACTTAGACATACACGCAACATGAAAGCTTTTCGACTTACAACGTGTTGTTTAGGAAAAACAAGATAATTTCGCACGATGCGGGATTTCCTTAAAACGTGATTTTCTGAAAAATTTTGACGAAAGAAAATTCTCCTTTTGGTTCTCTTTAGATGCTACATGTTAAGACGTACACGCCACAACAATTCTTTTCGAGATACAACGTGTAGTTTTGGAGATACAAGCTAATTTTGTACTATGCGTTATTTCTTCTCGTAAAGAGTTTCCAATGCGTACGTATATGTCTTTACTCTGCAAAACTGTATTTCCTTATGAAGTGGTATTCTTACATATCCTTTCGAGAGAAAACTGTCCTGTGCCTTCTCTTTTGAGGCTACACACTTAGACATACACGCAACATGAAAGCTTTTCGACTTACAACGTGTTGTTTAGGAAAAACAAGATAATTTCGAACGATGCGGGATTTCCATAAAACGTAATTTTCTGAAAAATTTTGACGAAAGAAAATTCTCCTTTTGGTTCTCTTTAGATGCTACATGTTAAGACGTACACGCCACAACAATTCTTTTCGAGATACAACGTGTAGTTTTGGAGATACAAGCTAATTTTGTACTATGCGTTATTTCTTCTCGTAAAGAGTTTCCAATGCGTACGTATATGTCTTTACTCTGCAAAACTGTATTTCCTTATGAAGTGGTATTCTTACATATCCTTTCGAGAGAAAACTGTCCTGTGCCTTCTCTTTTGAGGCTACACACTTAGACATACACGCAACATGAAAGCTTTTCGACTTACAACGTGTTGTTTAGGAAAAACAAGATAATTTCGCACGATGCGGGATTTCCTTAAAACGTGATTTTCTGAAAAATTTTGACGAAAGAAAATTCTCCTTTTGGTTCTCTTTAGATGCTACATGTTAAGACGTACACGCCACAGCAATTCTTTTCGAGATACAACGTGTAGTTTTGGAGATACAAGCTAATTTTGTACTATGCGTTATTTCTTCTCGTAAAGAGTTTCCAATGCGTACGTATATGTCTTTACGCTGCAAAACTGTATTTCCTTATGAAGTGGTATTCTTACATATCCTTTCGAGAGAAAACTGTCCTGTGCCTTCTCTTTTGAGGCTACACACTTAGACATACACGCAACATGAAAGCTTTTCGACTTAAAACGTGTTGTTTAGGAAAAACAAGATAATTTCGCACGATGCGGGATTTCCTTAAAACGTGATTTTCTGAAAAATTTTGACGAAAGAAAATTCTCCTTTTGGTTCTCTTTAGATGCTACATGTTAAGACGTACACGCCACAACAATTCTTTTCGAGATACAACGTGTAGTTTTGGAGATACAAGCTAATTTTGTACTATGCGTTATTTCTTCTCGTAAAGAGTTTCCAATGCGTACGTATATGTCTTTACTCTGCAAAACTGTATTTCCTTATGAAGTGGTATTCTTACATATCCTTTCGAGAGAAAACTGTCCTGTGCCTTCTCTTTTGACGCTACACACTTAGACATACACGCAACATGAAAGCTTTTCGACTTACAACGTGTTGTTTAGGAAAAACAAGATAATTTCGAACGATGCGGGATTTCCATAAAACGTAATTTTCTGAAAAATTTTGACGAAAGAAAATTCTCCTTTTGGTTCTCTTTAGATGCTACATGTTAAGACGTACACGCCACAACAATTCTTTTCGAGATACAACGTGTAGTTTTGGAGATACAAGCTAATTTTGTACTATGCGTTATTTCTTCTCGTAAAGAGTTTCCAATGCGTACGTATATGTCTTTACTCTGCAAAACTGTATTTCCTTATGAAGTGGTATTCTTACATATCCTTTCGAGAGAAAACTGTCCTGTGCCTTCTCTTTTGAGGCTACACACTTAGACATACACGCAACATGAAAGCTTTTCGACTTACAACGTGTTGTTTAGGAAAAACAAGATAATTTCGCACGATGCGGGATTTCCTTAAAACGTGATTTTCTGAAAAATTTTGACGAAAGAAAATTCTCCTTTTGGTTCTCTTTAGATGCTACATGTTAAGACGTACACGCCACAGCAATTCTTTTCGAGATACAACGTGTAGTTTTGGAGATACAAGCTAATTTTGTACTATGCGTTATTTCTTCTCGTAAAGAGTTTCCAATGCGTACGTATATGTCTTTACGCTGCAAAACTGTATTTCCTTATGAAGTGGTATTCTTACATATCCTTTCGAGAGAAAACTGTCCTGTGCCTTCTCTTTTGAGGCTACACACTTAGACATACACGCAACATGAAAGCTTTTCGACTTACAACGTGTTGTTTAGGAAAAACAAGATAATTTCGCACGATGCGGGATTTCCTTAAAACGTGATTTTCTGAAAAATTTTGACGAAAGAAAATTCTCCTTTTGGTTCTCTTTAGATGCTACATGTTAAGACGTACACGCCACAACAATTCTTTTCGAGATACAACGTGTAGTTTTGGAGATACAAGCTAATTTTGTACTATGCGTTATTTCTTCTCGTAAAGAGTTTCCAATACGTACGTATATGTCTTTACTCTGCAAAACTGTATTTCCTTATGAAGTGGTATTCTTACATATCCTTTCGAGAGAAAACTGTCCTGTGCCTTCTCTTTTGAGGCTACACACTTAGACACACACGCAACATGAAAGCTTTTCGACTTACAACGTGTTGTTTAGGAAAAACAAGATAATTTCGCACGATGCGGGATTTCCTTAAAACGTGATTTTCTGAAAAATTTTGACGAAAGAAAATTCTCCTTTTGGTTCTCTTTAGATGCTACATGTTAAGACGTACACGCCACAACAATTCTTTTCGAGATACAACGTGTAGTTTTAGAGATACAAGCTAATTTTGTACTATGCGTTATTTCTTCTCGTAAAGAGTTTCCAATGCGTACGTATATGTCTTTACTCTGCAAAACTGTATTTCCTTATGAAGTGGTATTCTTACATATCCTTTCGAGAGAAAACTGTCCTGTGCCTTCTCTTTTGAGGCTACACACTTAGACATACACGCAACATGAAAGCTTTTCGACTTACAACGTGTTGTTTAGGAAAAACAAGATAATTTCGCACGATGCGGGATTTCCTTAAAACGTGATTTTCTGAAAAATTTTGACGAAAGAAAATTCTCCTTTTGGTTCTCTTTAGATGCTACATGTTAAGACGTACACGCCACAGCAATTCTTTTCGAGATACAACGTGTAGTTTTGGAGATACAAGCTAATTTTGTACTATGCGTTATTTCTTCTCGTAAAGAGTTTCCAATGCGTACGTATATGTCTTTACGCTGCAAAACTGTATTTCCTTATGAAGTGGTATTCTTACATATCCTTTCGAGAGAAAACTGTCCTGTGCCTTCTCTTTTGAGGCTACACACTTAGACATACACGCAACATGAAAGCTTTTCGACTTACAACGTGTTGTTTAGGAAAAACAAGATAATTTCGCACGATGCGGGATTTCCTTAAAACGTGATTTTCTGAAAAATTTTGACGAAAGAAAATTCTCCTTTTGGTTCTCTTTAGATGCTACATGTTAAGACGTACACGCCACAACAATTCTTTTCGAGATACAACGTGTAGTTTTGGAGATACAAGCTAATTTTGTACTATGCGTTATTTCTTCTCGTAAAGAGTTTCCAATACGTACGTATATGTCTTTACTCTGCAAAACTGTATTTCCTTATGAAGTGGTATTCTTACATATCCTTTCGAGAGAAAACTGTCCTGTGCCTTCCCTGTTGAGGCTACACACTTAGACACACACGCAACATGAAAGCTTTTCGACTTACAACGTGTTGTTTAGGAAAAACAAGATAATTTCGCACGATGCGGGATTTCCTTAAAACGTGATTTTCTGAAAAATTTTGACGAAAGAAAATTCTCCTTTTGGTTCTCTTTAGATGCTACATGTTAAGACGTACACTCCACAACAATTCTTTTCGAGATACAACGTGTAGTTTTGGAGATACAAGCTAATTTTGTACTATGCGTTATTTCTTCTCGTAAAGAGTTTCCAATGCGTACGCATATGTCTTTACTCTGCAAAACTTTATTTCCTTATGAAGTGGTATTCTTACATATCCTTTCGAGAGAAAACTGTCCTGTGCCTTCTCTTTTGAGGCTACACACTTAGACATACACGCAACATGAAAGCTTTTCGACTTACAACGTGTTGTTTAGGAAAAACAAGATAATTTCGCACGATGCGGGATTTCCTTAAAACGTGATTTTCTGAAAAATTTTGACGAAAGAAAATTCTCCTTTTGGTTCTCTTTAGATGCTACATGTTAAGACGTACACGCCACAACAATTCTTTTCGAGATACAACGTGTAGTTTTGGAGATACAAGCTAATTTTGTACTATGCGTTATTTCTTCTCGTAAAGAGTTTCCAATGCGTACGTATATGTCTTTACTCTGCAAAACTGTATTTCCTTATGAAGTGGTATTCTTACATATCCTTTCGAGAGAAAACTGTCCTGTGCCTTCTCTTTTGAGGCTACACACTTAGACATACACGCAACATGAAAGCTTTTCGACTTACAACGTGTTGTTTAGGAAAAACAAGATAATTTCGCACGATGCGGGATTTCCTTAAAACGTGATTTTCTGAAAAATTTTGACGAAAGAAAATTCTCCTTTTGGTTCTCTTTAGATGCTACATGTTAAGACGTACACGCCACAACAATTCTTTTCGAGATACAACGTGTAGTTTTGGAGATACAAGCTAATTTTGTACTATGCGTTATTTCTTCTCGTAAAGAGTTTCCAATGCGTACGTATATGTCTTTACTCTGCAAAACTGTATTTCCTTATGAAGTGGTATTCTTACATATCCTTTCGAGAGAAAACTGTCCTGTGCCTTCTCTTTTGAGGCTACACACTTAGACATACACGCAACATGAAAGCTTTTCGACTTACAACGTGTTGTTTAGGAAAAACAAGATAATTTCGCACGATGCGGGATTTCCTTAAAACGTGATTTTCTGAAAAATTTTGACGAAAGAAAATTCTCCTTTTGGTTCTCTTTAGATGCTACATGTTAAGACGTACACGCCACAACAATTCTTTTCGAGATACAACGTGTAGTTTTGGAGATACAAGCTAATTTTGTACTATGCGTTATTTCTTCTCGTAAAGAGTTTCCAATGCGTACGTATATGTCTTTACTCTGCAAAACTGTATTTCCTTATGAAGTGGTATTCTTACATATCCTTTCGAGAGAAAACTGTCCTGTGCCTTCTCTTTTGAGGCTACACACTTAGACATACACGCAACATGAAAGCTTTTCGACTTACAACGTGTTGTTTAGGAAAAACAAGATAATTTCGCACGATGCGGGATTTCCTTAAAACGTGATTTTCTGAAAAATTTTGACGAAAGAAAATTCTCCTTTTGGTTCTCTTTAGATGCTACATGTTAAGACGTACACGCCACAACAATTCTTTTCGAGATACAACGTGTAGTTTTGGAGATACAAGCTAATTTTGTACTATGCGTTATTTCTTCTCGTAAAGAGTTTCCAATGCGTACGTATATGTCTTTACGCTGCAAAACTGTATTTCCTTATGAAGTGGTATTCTTACATATCCTTTCGAGAGAAAACTGTCCTGTGCCTTCTCTTTTGAGGCTACACACTTAGACATACACGCAACATGAAAGCTTTTCGACTTACAACGTGTTGTTTAGGAAAAACAAGATAATTTCGCACGATGCGGGATTTCCTTAAAACGTGATTTTCTGAAAAATTTTGACGAAAGAAAATTCTCCTTTTGGTTCTCTTTAGATGCTACATGTTAAGACGTACACGCCACAACAATTCTTTTCGAGATACAACGTGTAGTTTTGGAGATACAAGCTAATTTTGTACTATGCGTTATTTCTTCTCGTAAAGAGTTTCCAATGCGTACGTATATGTCTTTACTCTGCAAAACTGTATTTCCTTATGAAGTGGTATTCTTACATATCCTTTCGAGAGAAAACTGTCCTGTGCCTTCTCTTTTGAGGCTACACACTTAGACATACACGCAACATGAAAGCTTTTCGACTTACAACGTGTTGTTTAGGAAAAACAAGATAATTTCGCACGATGCGGGATTTCCTTAAAACGTGATTTTCTGAAAAATTTTGACGAAAGAAAATTCTCCTTTTGTTTCTCTTTAGATGCTACATGTTAAGACGTACACGCCACAGCAATTCTTTTCGAGATACAACGTGTAGTTTTGGAGATACAAGCTAATTTTGTACTATGCGTTATTTCTTCTCGTAAAGAGTTTCCAATGCGTACGTATATGTCTTTACGCTGCAAAACTGTATTTCCTTATGAAGTGGTATTCTTACATATCCTTTCGAGAGAAAACTGTCCTGTGCCTTCTCTTTTGAGGCTACACACTTAGACATACACGCAACATGAAAGCTTTTCGACTTACAACGTGTTGTTTAGGAAAAACAAGATAATTTCGCACGATGCGGGATTTCCTTAAAACGTGATTTTCTGAAAAATTTTGACGAAAGAAAATTCTCCTTTTGGTTCTCTTTAGATGCTACATGTTAAGACGTACACGCCACAACAATTCTTTTCGAGATACAACGTGTAGATACAAGCTAATTTTGTACTATGCGTTATTTCTTCTCGTAAAGAGTTTCCAATGCGTACGTATATGTCTTTACTCTGCAAAACTGTATTTCCTTATGAAGTGGTATTCTTACATATCCTTTCGAGAGAAAACTGTCCTGTGCCTTCTCTTTTGAGGCTACACACTTAGACATACACGCAACATGAAAGCTTTTCGACTTACAACGTGTTGTTTAGGAAAAACAAGATAATTTCGCACGATGCGGGATTTCCTTAAAACGTGATTTTCTGAAAAAATTTGACGAAAGAAAATTCTCCCTTTGGTTCTCTTTAGATGCTACATCTTAAGACGTACACGCCACAACAATTCTTTTCGAGATACAACATGTAGTTTTGGAGATACAAGCTAATTTTGTACTATGCGTTATTTCTTCTCGTAAAGAGTATCCAATGCGTACGTATATGTCTTTACTCTGCAAAACTGTATTTCCTTATGAAGTGGTATTCTTACATATCCTTTCGAGAGAAAACTGTCCTGTGCCTTCTCTTTTGAGGCTACACACTTAGACATACACGCAACTTGAAAGCTTTTCGACTTACAACGTGTTGTTTAAGAAAAACAAGATAATTTCGCACGATGCGGGATTTCCTTAAAACGTGATTTTCTGAAAAATTTTGACGAAAGAAAATTCTCCTTTTGGTTCTCTTTAGATGCTACATGTTAAGACGTACACGCCACAACAATTCTTTTCGAGATACAACGTGTAGTTTTGGAGATACAAGCTAATTTTGTACTATGCGTTATTTCTTCTCGTAAAGAGTTTCCAATGCGTACGCATATGTCTTTACTCTGCAAAACTTTATTTCCTTATGAAGTGGTATTCTTACATATCCTTTCGAGAGAAAACTGTCCTGTGCCTTCTCTTTTGAGGCTACACACTTAGACATACACGCAACATGAAAGCTTTTCGACTTACAACGTGTTGTTTAGGAAAAACAAGATAATTTCGCACGATGCGGGATTTCCTTAAAACGTGATTTTCTGAAAAATTTTGACGAAAGAAAATTCTCCTTTTGGTTCTCTTTAGATGCTACATGTTAAGACGTACACGCCACAACAATTCTTTTCGAGATACAACGTGTAGTTTTGGAGATACAAGCTAATTTTGTACTATGCGTTATTTCTTCTCGTAAAGAGTTTACAATGCGTACGTATATGTCTTTACTCTGCAAAACTGTATTTCCTTATGAAGTGGTATTCTTACATATCCTTTCGAGAGAAAACTGTCCTGTGCCTTCTCTTTTGAGGCTACACACTTAGACATACACGCAACATGAAAGCTTTTCGACTTACAACGTGTTGTTTAGGAAAAACAAGATAATTTCGCACGATGCGGGATTTCCTTAAAACGTGATTTTCTGAAAAATTTTGACGAAAGAAAATTCTCCTTTTGGTTCTCTTTAGATGCTACATGTTAAGACGTACACGCCACTGCAATTCTTTTCGAGATACAACGTGTAGTTTTGGAGATACAAGCTAATTTTGTACTATGCGTTATTTCTTCTCGTAAAGAGTTTCCAATGCGTACGTATATGTCTTTACGCTGCAAAACTGTATTTCCTTATGAAGTGGTATTCTTACATATCCTTTCGAGAGAAAACTGTCCTGTGCCTTCTCTTTTGAGGCTACACACTTAGACATACACGCAACATGGAAGCTTTTCGACTTACAACGTGTTGTTTAGGAAAAACAAGATAATTACGCACGATGCGGGATTTCCTTAAAACGTGATTTTCTGAAAAATTTTGACGAAAGAAAATTCTCCTTTTGGTTCTCTTTAGATGCTACATGTTAAGACGTACACGCCACAACAATTCTTTTCGAGATACAACGTGTAGTTTTGGAGATACAAGCTAATTTTGTACTATGCGTTATTTCTTCTCGTAAAGAGTTTCCAATGCGTACGTATATGTCTTTACTCTGCAAAACTGTATTTCCTTATGAAGTGGTATTCTTACATATCCTTTCGAGAGAAAACTGTCCTCTGCCTTCTCTTTTGAGGCTACACACTTAGACATACACGCAACATGAAAGCTTTTCGACTTACAACGTGTTGTTTAGGAAAAACAAGATAATTTCGCACGATGCGGGATTTCCTTAAAACGTGATTTTCTGAAAAATTTTGACGAAAGAAAATTCTCCTTTTGGTTCTCTTTAGATGCTACATGTTAAGACGTACACGCCACAACAATTCTTTTCGAGATACAACGTGTAGTTTTGGAGATACAAGCTAATTTTTTACTATGCGTTATTTCTTCTCGTAAAGAGTTTCCAATGCGTACGTATATGTCTTTACTCTGCAAAACTGTATTTCCTTATGAAGTGGTATTCTTACATATCCTTTCGAGAGAAAACTGTCCTGTGCCTTCTCTTTTGAGGCTACACACTTAGACATACACGCAACATGAAAGCTTTTCGACTTACAACGTGTTGTTTAGGAAAAACAAGATAATTTCGCACGATGCGGGATTTCCTTAAAACGTGATTTTCTGAAAAATTTTGACGAAAGAAAATTCTCCTTTTGGTTCTCTTTAGATGCTACATGTTAAGACGTACACGCCACAACAATTCTTTCGAGATACAACGTGTAGTTTTGGAGATACAAGCTAATTTTGTACTATGCGTTATTTCTTCTCGTAAAGAGTTTCCAATGCGTACATATATGTCTTTACGCTGCAAAACTGTATTTCCTTATGAAGTGGTATTCTTACATATCCTTTCGAGAGAAAACTGTCCTGTGCCTTCTCTTTTGAGGCTACACACTTAGACATACACGCAACATGAAAGCTTTTCGACTTACAACGTGTTGTTTAGGAAAAACAAGATAATTTCGCACGATGCGGGATTTCCTTAAAACGTGATTTTCTGAAAAATTTTGACGAAAGAAAATTCTCCTTTTGGTTCTCTTTAGATGCTACATGTTAAGACGTACACGCCACAACAATTCTTTTCGAGATACAACGTGTAGTTTTGGAGATACAAGCTAATTTTGTACTATGCGTTATTTCTTCTCGTAAAGAGTTTCCAATGCGTACGTATATGTCTTTACTCTGCAAAACTGTATTTCCTTATGAAGTGGTATTCTTACATATCCTTTCGAGAGAAAACTGTCCTGTGCCTTCTCTTTTGACGTTACACACTTAGACATACACGCAACATGAAAGCTTTTCGACTTACAACGTGTTGTTTAGGAAAAACAAGATAATTTCGAACGATGCGGGATTTCCATAAAACGTAATTTTCTGAAAAATTTTGACGAAAGAAAATTCTCCTTTTGGTTCTCTTTAGATGCTACATGTGAAGACGTACACGCCACAACAATTCTTTTCGAGATACAACGTGTAGTTTTGGAGATACAAGCTAATTTTGTACTATGCGTTATTTCTTCTCGTAAAGAGTTTCCAATGCGTACGTATATGTCTTTACTCTGCAAAACTGTATTTCCTTATGAAGTGGTATTCTTACATATCCTTTCGAGAGAAAACTGTCCTGTGCCTTCTCTTTTGAGGCTACACACTTAGACATACACGCAACATGAAAGCTTTTCGACTTACAACGTGTTGTTTAGGAAAAACAAGATAATTTCGCACGATGCGGGATTTCCTTAAAACGTGATTTTCTGAAAAATTTTGACGAAAGAAAATTCTCCTTTTGGTTCTCTTTAGATGCTACATGTTAAGACGTACACGCCACAGCAATTCTTTTCGAGATACAACGTGTAGTTTTGGAGATACAAGCTAATTTTGTACTATGCGTTATTTCTTCTCGTAAAGAGTTTCCAATGCGTACGTATATGTCTTTACGCTGCAAAACTGTATTTCCTTATGAAGTGGTATTCTTACATATCCTTTCGAGAGAAAACTGTCCTGTGCCTTCTCTTTTGAGGCTACACACTTAGACATACACGCAACATGAAAGCTTTTCGACTTACAACGTGTTGTTTAGGAAAAACAAGATAATTTCGCACGATGCGGGATTTCCTTAAAACGTGATTTTCTGAAAAATTTTGACGAAAGAAAATTCTCCTTTTGGTTCTCTTTAGATGCTACATGTTAAGACGTACACGCCACAACAATTCTTTTCGAGATACAACGTGTAGTTTTGGAGATACAAGCTAATTTTGTACTATGCGTTATTTCTTCTCGTAAAGAGTTTCCAATGCGTACGTATATGTCTTTACTCTGCAAAACTGTATTTCCTTATGAAGTGGTATTCTTACATATCCTTTCGAGAGAAAACTGTCCTGTGCCTTCTCTTTTGAGGCTACACACTTAGACATACACGCAACATGAAAGCTTTTCGACTTACAACGTGTTGTTTAGGAAAAACAAGATAATTTCGCACGATGCGGGATTTCCTTAAAACGTGATTTTCTGAAAAATTTTGACGAAAGAAAATTCTCCTTTTGGTTCTCTTTAGATGCTACATGTTAAGACGTACACGCCACAACAATTCTTTTCGAGATACAACGTGTAGATACAAGCTAATTTTGTACTATGCGTTATTTCTTCTCGTAAAGAGTTTCCAATGCGTACGTATATGTCTTTACTCTGCAAAACTGTATTTCCTTATGAAGTGGTATTCTTACATATCCTTTCGAGAGAAAACTGTCCTGTGCCTTCTCTTTTGAGGCTACACACTTAGACATACACGCAACATGAAAGCTTTTCGACTTACAACGTGTTGTTTAGGAAAAACAAGATAATTTCGCACGATGCGGGATTTCCTTAAAACGTGATTTTCTGAAAAAATTTGACGAAAGAAAATTCTCCCTTTGGTTCTCTTTAGATGCTACATCTTAAGACGTACACGCCACAACAATTCTTTTCGAGATACAACATGTAGTTTTGGAGATACAAGCTAATTTTGTACTATGCGTTATTTCTTCTCGTAAAGAGTATCCAATGCGTACGTATATGTCTTTACTCTGCAAAACTGTATTTCCTTATGAAGTGGTATTCTTACATATCCTTTCGAGAGAAAACTGTCCTGTGCCTTCTCTTTTGAGGCTACACACTTAGACATACACGCAACTTGAAAGCTTTTCGACTTACAACGTGTTGTTTAAGAAAAACAAGATAATTTCGCACGATGCGGGATTTCCTTAAAACGTGATTTTCTGAAAAATTTTGACGAAAGAAAATTCTCCTTTTGGTTCTCTTTAGATGCTACATGTTAAGACGTACACGCCACAACAATTCTTTTCGAGATACAACGTGTAGTTTTGGAGATACAAGCTAATTTTGTACTATGCGTTATTTCTTCTCGTAAAGAGTTTCCAATGCGTACGCATATGTCTTTACTCTGCAAAACTTTATTTCCTTATGAAGTGGTATTCTTACATATCCTTTCGAGAGAAAACTGTCCTGTGCCTTCTCTTTTGAGGCTACACACTTAGACATACACGCAACATGAAAGCTTTTCGACTTACAACGTGTTGTTTAGGAAAAACAAGATAATTTCGCACGATGCGGGATTTCCTTAAAACGTGATTTTCTGAAAAATTTTGACGAAAGAAAATTCTCCTTTTGGTTCTCTTTAGATGCTACATGTTAAGACGTACACGCCACAACAATTCTTTTCGAGATACAACGTGTAGTTTTGGAGATACAAGCTAATTTTGTACTATGCGTTATTTCTTCTCGTAAAGAGTTTACAATGCGTACGTATATGTCTTTACTCTGCAAAACTGTATTTCCTTATGAAGTGGTATTCTTACATATCCTTTCGAGAGAAAACTGTCCTGTGCCTTCTCTTTTGAGGCTACACACTTAGACATACACGCAACATGAAAGCTTTTCGACTTACAACGTGTTGTTTAGGAAAAACAAGATAATTTCGCACGATGCGGGATTTCCTTAAAACGTGATTTTCTGAAAAATTTTGACGAAAGAAAATTCTCCTTTTGGTTCTCTTTAGATGCTACATGTTAAGACGTACACGCCACTGCAATTCTTTTCGAGATACAACGTGTAGTTTTGGAGATACAAGCTAATTTTGTACTATGCGTTATTTCTTCTCGTAAAGAGTTTCCAATGCGTACGTATATGTCTTTACGCTGCAAAACTGTATTTCCTTATGAAGTGGTATTCTTACATATCCTTTCGAGAGAAAACTGTCCTGTGCCTTCTCTTTTGAGGCTACACACTTAGACATACACGCAACATGGAAGCTTTTCGACTTACAACGTGTTGTTTAGGAAAAACAAGATAATTACGCACGATGCGGGATTTCCTTAAAACGTGATTTTCTGAAAAATTTTGACGAAAGAAAATTCTCCTTTTGGTTCTCTTTAGATGCTACATGTTAAGACGTACACGCCACAACAATTCTTTTCGAGATACAACGTGTAGTTTTGGAGATACAAGCTAATTTTGTACTATGCGTTATTTCTTCTCGTAAAGAGTTTCCAATGCGTACGTATATGTCTTTACTCTGCAAAACTGTATTTCCTTATGAAGTGGTATTCTTACATATCCTTTCGAGAGAAAACTGTCCTCTGCCTTCTCTTTTGAGGCTACACACTTAGACATACACGCAACATGAAAGCTTTTCGACTTACAACGTGTTGTTTAGGAAAAACAAGATAATTTCGCACGATGCGGGATTTCCTTAAAACGTGATTTTCTGAAAAATTTTGACGAAAGAAAATTCTCCTTTTGGTTCTCTTTAGATGCTACATGTTAAGACGTACACGCCACAACAATTCTTTTCGAGATACAACGTGTAGTTTTGGAGATACAAGCTAATTTTTTACTATGCGTTATTTCTTCTCGTAAAGAGTTTCCAATGCGTACGTATATGTCTTTACTCTGCAAAACTGTACTTCCTTATGAAGTGGTATTCTTACATATCCTTTCGAGAGAAAACTGTCCTGTGCCTTCTCTTTTGAGGCTACACACTTAGACATACACGCAACATGAAAGCTTTTCGACTTACAACGTGTTGTTTAGGAAAAACAAGATAATTTCGCACGATGCGGGATTTCCTTAAAACGTGATTTTCTGAAAAATTTTGACGAAAGAAAATTCTCCTTTTGGTTCTCTTTAGATGCTACATGTTAAGACGTACACGCCACAACAATTCTTTCGAGATACAACGTGTAGTTTTGGAGATACAAGCTAATTTTGTACTATGCGTTATTTCTTCTCGTAAAGAGTTTCCAATGCGTACATATATGTCTTTACGCTGCAAAACTGTATTTCCTTATGAAGTGGTATTCTTACATATCCTTTCGAGAGAAAACTGTCCTGTGCCTTCTCTTTTGAGGCTACACACTTAGACATACACGCAACATGAAAGCTTTTCGACTTACAACGTGTTGTTTAGGAAAAACAAGATAATTTCGCACGATGCGGGATTTCCTTAAAACGTGATTTTCTGAAAAATTTTGACGAAAGAAAATTCTCCTTTTGGTTCTCTTTAGATGCTACATGTTAAGACGTACACGCCACAACAATTCTTTTCGAGATACAACGTGTAGTTTTGGAGATACAAGCTAATTTTGTACTATGCGTTATTTCTTCTCGTAAAGAGTTTCCAATGCGTACGTATATGTCTTTACTCTGCAAAACTGTATTTCCTTATGAAGTGGTATTCTTACATATCCTTTCGAGAGAAAACTGTCCTGTGCCTTCTCTTTTGACGTTACACACTTAGACATACACGCAACATGAAAGCTTTTCGACTTACAACGTGTTGTTTAGGAAAAACAAGATAATTTCGAACGATGCGGGATTTCCATAAAACGTAATTTTCTGAAAAATTTTGACGAAAGAAAATTCTCCTTTTGGTTCTCTTTAGATGCTACATGTGAAGACGTACACGCCACAACAATTCTTTTCGAGATACAACGTGTAGTTTTGGAGATACAAGCTAATTTTGTACTATGCGTTATTTCTTCTCGTAAAGAGTTTCCAATGCGTACGTATATGTCTTTACTCTGCAAAACTGTATTTCCTTATGAAGTGGTATTCTTACATATCCTTTCGAGAGAAAACTGTCCTGTGCCTTCTCTTTTGAGGCTACACACTTAGACATACACGCAACATGAAAGCTTTTCGACTTACAACGTGTTGTTTAGGAAAAACAAGATAATTTCGCACGATGCGGGATTTCCTTAAAACGTGATTTTCTGAAAAATTTTGACGAAAGAAAATTCTCCTTTTGGTTCTCTTTAGATGCTACATGTTAAGACGTACACGCCACAGCAATTCTTTTCGAGATACAACGTGTAGTTTTGGAGATACAAGCTAATTTTGTACTATGCGTTATTTCTTCTCGTAAAGAGTTTCCAATGCGTACGTATATGTCTTTACGCTGCAAAACTGTATTTCCTTATGAAGTGGTATTCTTACATATCCTTTCGAGAGAAAACTGTCCTGTGCCTTCTCTTTTGAGGCTACACACTTAGACATACACGCAACATGAAAGCTTTTCGACTTACAACGTGTTGTTTAGGAAAAACAAGATAATTTCGCACGATGCGGGATTTCCTTAAAACGTGATTTTCTGAAAAATTTTGACGAAAGAAAATTCTCCTTTTGGTTCTCTTTAGATGCTACATGTTAAGACGTACACGCCACAACAATTCTTTTCGAGATACAACGTGTAGTTTTGGAGATACAAGCTAATTTTGTACTATGCGTTATTTCTTCTCGTAAAGAGTTTCCAATACGTACGTATATGTCTTTACTCTGCAAAACTGTATTTCCTTATGAAGTGGTATTCTTACATATCCTTTCGAGAGAAAACTGTCCTGTGCCTTCTCTTTTGAGGCTACACACTTAGACACACACGCAACATGAAAGCTTTTCGACTTACAACGTGTTGTTTAGGAAAAACAAGATAATTTCGCACGATGCGGGATTTCCTTAAAACGTGATTTTCTGAAAAATTTTGACGAAAGAAAATTCTCCTTTTGGTTCTCTTTAGATGCTACATGTTAAGACGTACACGCCACAACAATTCTTTTCGAGATACAACGTGTAGTTTTGGAGATACAAGCTAATTTTGTACTATGCGTTATTTCTTCTCGTAAAGAGTTTCCAATGCGTACGCATATGTCTTTACTCTGCAAAACTTTATTTCCTTATGAAGTGGTATTCTTACATATCCTTTCGAGAGAAAACTGTCCTGTGCCTTCTCTTTTGAGGCTACACACTTAGACATACACGCAACATGAAAGCTTTTCGACTTACAACGTGTTGTTTAGGAAAAACAAGATAATTTCGCACGATGCGGGATTTCCTTAAAACGTGATTTTCTGAAAAATTTTGACGAAAGAAAATTCTCCTTTTGGTTCTCTTTAGATGCTACATGTTAAGACGTACACGCCACAACAATTCTTTTCGAGATACAACGTGTAGTTTTGGAGATACAAGCTAATTTTGTACTATGCGTTATTTCTTCTCGTAAAGAGTTTCCAATGCGTACGTATATGTCTTTACGCTGCAAAACTGTATTTCCTTATGAAGTGGTATTCTTACATATCCTTTCGAGAGAAAACTGTCCTGTGCCTTTTCTTTTGAGGCTACACACTTAGACATACACGCAACATGAAAGCTTTTCGACTTACAACGTGTTGTTTAGGAAAAACAAGATAATTTCGCACGATGCGGGATTTCCTTAAAACGTGATTTTCTGAAAAATTTTGACGAAAGAAAATTCTCCTTTTGGTTCTCTTTAGATGCTACATGTTAAGACGTACACGCCACAACAATTCTTTTCGAGATACAACGTGTAGTTTTGGAGATACAAGCTAATTTTGTACTATGCGTTATTTCTTCTCGTAAAGAGTTTCCAATGCGTACGTATATGTCTTTACTCTGCAAAACTGTATTTCCTTATGAAGTGGTATTCTTACATATCCTTTCGAGAGAAAACTGTCCTGTGCCTTCTCTTTTGAGGCTACACACTTAGACATACACGCAACATGAAAGCTTTTCGACTTACAACGTGTTGTTTAGGAAAAACAAGATAATTTCGAACGATGCGGGATTTCCATAAAACGTAATTTTCTGAAAAATTTTGACGAAAGAAAATTCTCCTTTTGGTTCTCTTTAGATGCTACATGTTAAGACGTACACGCCACAACAATTCTTTTCGAGATACAACGTGTAGTTTTGGAGATACAAGCTAATTTTGTACTATGCGTTATTTCTTCTCGTAAAGAGTTTCCAATGCGTACGTATATGTCTTTACTCTGCAAAACTGTATTTCCTTATGAAGTGGTATTCTTACATATCCTTTCGAGAGAAAACTGTCCTGTGCCTTCTCTTTTGAGGCTACACACTTAGACATACACGCAACATGAAAGCTTTTCGACTTACAACGTGTTGTTTAGGAAAAACAAGATAATTTCGCACGATGCGGGATTTCCTTAAAACGTGATTTTCTGAAAAATTTTGACGAAAGAAAATTCTCCTTTTGGTTCTCTTTAGATGCTACATGTTAAGACGTACACGCCACAGCAATTCTTTTCGAGATACAACGTGTAGTTTTGGAGATACAAGCTAATTTTGTACTATGCGTTATTTCTTCTCGTAAAGAGTTTCCAATGCGTACGTATATGTCTTTACGCTGCAAAACTGTATTTCCTTATGAAGTGGTATTCTTACATATCCTTTCGAGAGAAAACTGTCCTGTGCCTTCTCTTTTGAGGCTACACACTTAGACATACACGCAACATGAAAGCTTTTCGACTTAAAACGTGTTGTTTAGGAAAAACAAGATAATTTCGCACGATGCGGGATTTCCTTAAAACGTGATTTTCTGAAAAATTTTGACGAAAGAAAATTCTCCTTTTGGTTCTCTTTAGATGCTACATGTTAAGACGTACACGCCACAACAATTCTTTTCGAGATACAACGTGTAGTTTTGGAGATACAAGCTAATTTTGTACTATGCGTTATTTCTTCTCGTAAAGAGTTTCCAATGCGTACGTATATGTCTTTACTCTGCAAAACTGTATTTCCTTATGAAGTGGTATTCTTACATATCCTTTCGAGAGAAAACTGTCCTGTGCCTTCTCTTTTGACGCTACACACTTAGACATACACGCAACATGAAAGCTTTTCGACTTACAACGTGTTGTTTAGGAAAAACAAGATAATTTCGAACGATGCGGGATTTCCATAAAACGTAATTTTCTGAAAAATTTTGACGAAAGAAAATTCTCCTTTTGGTTCTCTTTAGATGCTACATGTTAAGACGTACACGCCACAACAATTCTTTTCGAGATACAACGTGTAGTTTTGGAGATACAAGCTAATTTTGTACTATGCGTTATTTCTTCTCGTAAAGAGTTTCCAATGCGTACGTATATGTCTTTACTCTGCAAAACTGTATTTCCTTATGAAGTGGTATTCTTACATATCCTTTCGAGAGAAAACTGTCCTGTGCCTTCTCTTTTGAGGCTACACACTTAGACATACACGCAACATGAAAGCTTTTCGACTTACAACGTGTTGTTTAGGAAAAACAAGATAATTTCGCACGATGCGGGATTTCCTTAAAACGTGATTTTCTGAAAAATTTTGACGAAAGAAAATTCTCCTTTTGGTTCTCTTTAGATGCTACATGTTAAGACGTACACGCCACAGCAATTCTTTTCGAGATACAACGTGTAGTTTTGGAGATACAAGCTAATTTTGTACTATGCGTTATTTCTTCTCGTAAAGAGTTTCCAATGCGTACGTATATGTCTTTACGCTGCAAAACTGTATTTCCTTATGAAGTGGTATTCTTACATATCCTTTCGAGAGAAAACTGTCCTGTGCCTTCTCTTTTGAGGCTACACACTTAGACATACACGCAACATGAAAGCTTTTCGACTTACAACGTGTTGTTTAGGAAAAACAAGATAATTTCGCACGATGCGGGATTTCCTTAAAACGTGATTTTCTGAAAAATTTTGACGAAAGAAAATTCTCCTTTTGGTTCTCTTTAGATGCTACATGTTAAGACGTACACGCCACAACAATTCTTTTCGAGATACAACGTGTAGTTTTGGAGATACAAGCTAATTTTGTACTATGCGTTATTTCTTCTCGTAAAGAGTTTCCAATACGTACGTATATGTCTTTACTCTGCAAAACTGTATTTCCTTATGAAGTGGTATTCTTACATATCCTTTCGAGAGAAAACTGTCCTGTGCCTTCTCTTTTGAGGCTACACACTTAGACACACACGCAACATGAAAGCTTTTCGACTTACAACGTGTTGTTTAGGAAAAACAAGATAATTTCGCACGATGCGGGATTTCCTTAAAACGTGATTTTCTGAAAAATTTTGACGAAAGAAAATTCTCCTTTTGGTTCTCTTTAGATGCTACATGTTAAGACGTACACGCCACAACAATTCTTTTCGAGATACAACGTGTAGTTTTAGAGATACAAGCTAATTTTGTACTATGCGTTATTTCTTCTCGTAAAGAGTTTCCAATGCGTACGTATATGTCTTTACTCTGCAAAACTGTATTTCCTTATGAAGTGGTATTCTTACATATCCTTTCGAGAGAAAACTGTCCTGTGCCTTCTCTTTTGAGGCTACACACTTAGACATACACGCAACATGAAAGCTTTTCGACTTACAACGTGTTGTTTAGGAAAAACAAGATAATTTCGCACGATGCGGGATTTCCTTAAAACGTGATTTTCTGAAAAATTTTGACGAAAGAAAATTCTCCTTTTGGTTCTCTTTAGATGCTACATGTTAAGACGTACACGCCACAGCAATTCTTTTCGAGATACAACGTGTAGTTTTGGAGATACAAGCTAATTTTGTACTATGCGTTATTTCTTCTCGTAAAGAGTTTCCAATGCGTACGTATATGTCTTTACGCTGCAAAACTGTATTTCCTTATGAAGTGGTATTCTTACATATCCTTTCGAGAGAAAACTGTCCTGTGCCTTCTCTTTTGAGGCTACACACTTAGACATACACGCAACATGAAAGCTTTTCGACTTACAACGTGTTGTTTAGGAAAAACAAGATAATTTCGCACGATGCGGGATTTCCTTAAAACGTGATTTTCTGAAAAATTTTGACGAAAGAAAATTCTCCTTTTGGTTCTCTTTAGATGCTACATGTTAAGACGTACACGCCACAACAATTCTTTTCGAGATACAACGTGTAGTTTTGGAGATACAAGCTAATTTTGTACTATGCGTTATTTCTTCTCGTAAAGAGTTTCCAATACGTACGTATATGTCTTTACTCTGCAAAACTGTATTTCCTTATGAAGTGGTATTCTTACATATCCTTTCGAGAGAAAACTGTCCTGTGCCTTCCCTGTTGAGGCTACACACTTAGACACACACGCAACATGAAAGCTTTTCGACTTACAACGTGTTGTTTAGGAAAAACAAGATAATTTCGCACGATGCGGGATTTCCTTAAAACGTGATTTTCTGAAAAATTTTGACGAAAGAAAATTCTCCTTTTGGTTCTCTTTAGATGCTACATGTTAAGACGTACACTCCACAACAATTCTTTTCGAGATACAACGTGTAGTTTTGGAGATACAAGCTAATTTTGTACTATGCGTTATTTCTTCTCGTAAAGAGTTTCCAATGCGTACGCATATGTCTTTACTCTGCAAAACTTTATTTCCTTATGAAGTGGTATTCTTACATATCCTTTCGAGAGAAAACTGTCCTGTGCCTTCTCTTTTGAGGCTACACACTTAGACATACACGCAACATGAAAGCTTTTCGACTTACAACGTGTTGTTTAGGAAAAACAAGATAATTTCGCACGATGCGGGATTTCCTTAAAACGTGATTTTCTGAAAAATTTTGACGAAAGAAAATTCTCCTTTTGGTTCTCTTTAGATGCTACATGTTAAGACGTACACGCCACAACAATTCTTTTCGAGATACAACGTGTAGTTTTGGAGATACAAGCTAATTTTGTACTATGCGTTATTTCTTCTCGTAAAGAGTTTCCAATGCGTACGTATATGTCTTTACTCTGCAAAACTGTATTTCCTTATGAAGTGGTATTCTTACATATCCTTTCGAGAGAAAACTGTCCTGTGCCTTCTCTTTTGAGGCTACACACTTAGACATACACGCAACATGAAAGCTTTTCGACTTACAACGTGTTGTTTAGGAAAAACAAGATAATTTCGCACGATGCGGGATTTCCTTAAAACGTGATTTTCTGAAAAATTTTGACGAAAGAAAATTCTCCTTTTGGTTCTCTTTAGATGCTACATGTTAAGACGTACACGCCACAACAATTCTTTTCGAGATACAACGTGTAGTTTTGGAGATACAAGCTAATTTTGTACTATGCGTTATTTCTTCTCGTAAAGAGTTTCCAATGCGTACGTATATGTCTTTACTCTGCAAAACTGTATTTCCTTATGAAGTGGTATTCTTACATATCCTTTCGAGAGAAAACTGTCCTGTGCCTTCTCTTTTGAGGCTACACACTTAGACATACACGCAACATGAAAGCTTTTCGACTTACAACGTGTTGTTTAGGAAAAACAAGATAATTTCGCACGATGCGGGATTTCCTTAAAACGTGATTTTCTGAAAAATTTTGACGAAAGAAAATTCTCCTTTTGGTTCTCTTTAGATGCTACATGTTAAGACGTACACGCCACAACAATTCTTTTCGAGATACAACGTGTAGTTTTGGAGATACAAGCTAATTTTGTACTATGCGTTATTTCTTCTCGTAAAGAGTTTCCAATGCGTACGTATATGTCTTTACTCTGCAAAACTGTATTTCCTTATGAAGTGGTATTCTTACATATCCTTTCGAGAGAAAACTGTCCTGTGCCTTCTCTTTTGAGGCTACACACTTAGACATACACGCAACATGAAAGCTTTTCGACTTACAACGTGTTGTTTAGGAAAAACAAGATAATTTCGCACGATGCGGGATTTCCTTAAAACGTGATTTTCTGAAAAATTTTGACGAAAGAAAATTCTCCTTTTGGTTCTCTTTAGATGCTACATGTTAAGACGTACACGCCACAACAATTCTTTTCGAGATACAACGTGTAGTTTTGGAGATACAAGCTAATTTTGTACTATGCGTTATTTCTTCTCGTAAAGAGTTTCCAATGCGTACGTATATGTCTTTACGCTGCAAAACTGTATTTCCTTATGAAGTGGTATTCTTACATATCCTTTCGAGAGAAAACTGTCCTGTGCCTTCTCTTTTGAGGCTACACACTTAGACATACACGCAACATGAAAGCTTTTCGACTTACAACGTGTTGTTTAGGAAAAACAAGATAATTTCGCACGATGCGGGATTTCCTTAAAACGTGATTTTCTGAAAAATTTTGACGAAAGAAAATTCTCCTTTTGGTTCTCTTTAGATGCTACATGTTAAGACGTACACGCCACAACAATTCTTTTCGAGATACAACGTGTAGTTTTGGAGATACAAGCTAATTTTGTACTATGCGTTATTTCTTCTCGTAAAGAGTTTCCAATGCGTACGTATATGTCTTTACTCTGCAAAACTGTATTTCCTTATGAAGTGGTATTCTTACATATCCTTTCGAGAGAAAACTGTCCTGTGCCTTCTCTTTTGAGGCTACACACTTAGACATACACGCAACATGAAAGCTTTTCGACTTACAACGTGTTGTTTAGGAAAAACAAGATAATTTCGCACGATGCGGGATTTCCTTAAAACGTGATTTTCTGAAAAATTTTGACGAAAGAAAATTCTCCTTTTGTTTCTCTTTAGATGCTACATGTTAAGACGTACACGCCACAGCAATTCTTTTCGAGATACAACGTGTAGTTTTGGAGATACAAGCTAATTTTGTACTATGCGTTATTTCTTCTCGTAAAGAGTTTCCAATGCGTACGTATATGTCTTTACGCTGCAAAACTGTATTTCCTTATGAAGTGGTATTCTTACATATCCTTTCGAGAGAAAACTGTCCTGTGCCTTCTCTTTTGAGGCTACACACTTAGACATACACGCAACATGAAAGCTTTTCGACTTACAACGTGTTGTTTAGGAAAAACAAGATAATTTCGCACGATGCGGGATTTCCTTAAAACGTGATTTTCTGAAAAATTTTGACGAAAGAAAATTCTCCTTTTGGTTCTCTTTAGATGCTACATGTTAAGACGTACACGCCACAACAATTCTTTTCGAGATACAACGTGTAGTTTTGGAGATACAAGCTAATTTTGTACTATGCGTTATTTCTTCTCGTAAAGAGTTTCCAATGCGTACGTATATGTCTTTACTCTGCAAAACTGTATTTCCTTATGAAGTGGTATTCTTACATATCCTTTCGAGAGAAAACTGTCCTGTGCCTTCTCTTTTGAGGCTACACACTTAGACATACACGCAACATGAAAGCTTTTCGACTTACAACGTGTTGTTTAGGAAAAACAAGATAATTTCGCACGATGCGGGATTTCCTTAAAACGTGATTTTCTGAAAAATTTTGACGAAAGAAAATTCTCCTTTTGGTTCTCTTTAGATGCTACATGTTAAGACGTACACGCCACAGCAATTCTTTTCGAGATACAACGTGTAGTTTTGGAGATAGAAGCTAATTTTGTACTATGCGTTATTTCTTCTCGTAAAGAGTTACCAATGCGTACGTATATGTCTTTACTCTGCAAAACTGTATTTCCTTATGAAGTGGTATTCTTACATATCCTTTCGAGAGAAAACTGTCCTGTGCCTTCTCTTTTGAGGCTACACACTTAGACATACACGCAACATGAAAGCTTTTCGACTTACAACGTGTTGTTTAGGAAAAACAAGATAATTTCGCACGATGCGGGATTTCCTTAAAACGTGATTTTCTGAAAAATTTTGACGAAAGAAAATTCTCCTTTTGGTTCTCTTTAGATGCTACATGTTAAGACGTACACGCCACAACAATTCTTTTCGAGATACAACGTGTAGTTTTGGAGATACAAGCTAATTTTGTACTATGCGTTATTTCTTCTCGTAAAGAGTTTCCAATGCGTACGTATATGTCTTTACTCTGCAAAACTGTATTTCCTTATGAAGTGGTATTCTTACATATCCTTTCGAGAGAAAACTGTCCTGTGCCTTCTCTTTTGAGGCTACACACTTAGACATACACGCAACATGAAAGCTTTTCGACTTACAACGTGTTGTTTAGGAAAAACAAGATAATTTCGCACGATGCGGGATTTCCTTAAAACGTGATTTTCTGAAAAATTTTGACGAAAGAAAATTCTCCTTTTGGTTCTCTTTAGATGCTACATGTTAAGACGTACACGCCACAGCAATTCTTTTCGAGATACAACGTGTAGTTTTGGAGATACAAGCTAATTTTGTACTATGCGTTATTTCTTCTCGTAAAGAGTTACCAATGCGTACGTATATGTCTTTACTCTGCAAAACTGTATTTCCTTATGAAGTGGTATTCTTACATAGCCTTTCGAGAGAAAACTGTCCTGTGCCTTCTCTTTTGAGGCTACACACTTAGACATACACGCAACATGAAAGCTTTTCGACTTACAACGTGTTGTTTAGGAAAAACAAGATAATTTCGCACGATGCGGGATTTCCTTAAAACGTGATTTTCTGAAAAATTTTGACGAAAGAAAATTCTCCTTTTGGTTCTCTTTAGATGCTACATATTAAGACGTACACGCCACAACAATTCTTTTCGAGATACAACGTGTAGTTTTGGAGATACAAGCTAATTTTGTACTATGCGTTATTTCTTCTCGTAAAGAGTTTCCAATGCGTACGTATATGTCTTTACGCTGCAAAACTGTATTTCCTTATGAAGTGGTATTCTTACATATCCTTTCGAGAGAAAACTGTCCTGTGCCTTCTCTTTTGAGGCTACACACTTAGACATACACGCAACATGAAAGCTTTTCGACTTACAACGTGTTGTTTAGGAAAAACAAGATAATTTCGCACGATGCGGGATTTCCTTAAAACGTGATTTTCTGAAAAATTTTGACGAAAGAAAATTCTCCTTTTGGTTCTCTTTAGATGCTACATGTTAAGACGTACACGCCACAACAATTCTTTTC
This sequence comes from Apodemus sylvaticus, assembly GCF_947179515.1. Taxonomy (NCBI): domain Eukaryota; kingdom Metazoa; phylum Chordata; class Mammalia; order Rodentia; family Muridae; genus Apodemus; species Apodemus sylvaticus. The sequence goes on along the minus strand of NW_026263103.1, from coordinate 143,497 downwards.
GAGATATAACGTGTAGATACAAGCTAATTTTGTACTATGCGTTATTTCTTCTCGTAAAGAGTTTCCAATGCGTACGTATATGTCTTTACTCTGCAAAACTGTATTTCCTCATGAAGTGGTATTCTTACATATCCTTTCGAGAGAAAACTGTCCTGTGCCTTCTCTTTTGAGGCTACACACTTAGACATACACGCAACATGAAAGCTTTTCGACTTAAAACGTGTTGTTTAGGAAAAACAAGATAATTTCGCACGATGCGGGATTTCCTTAAAACGTGATTTTCTGAAAAATTTTGACGAAAGAAAATTCGCCTTTTGGTTCTCTTTAGATGCTACATGTTAAGACGTACACGCCACAACAATTCTTTTCGAGATACAACGTGTAGTTTTGGAGATACAAGCTAATTTTGTACTATGCGTTATTTCTTCTCGTAAAGAGTTTCCAATGCGTACGTATATGTCTTTACTCTGCAAAACTGTATTTCCTCATGAAGTGGTATTCTTACATATCCTTTCGAGAGAAAACTGTCCTGTGCCTTCTCTTTTGAGGCTACACACTTAGACATACACGCAACATGAAAGCTTTTCGACTTAAAACGTGTTGTTTAGGAAAAACAAGATAATTTCGCACGATGCGGGATTTCCTTATAACGTGATTTTCTGAAAAATTTTGACGAAAGAATATTCGCCTTTTGGTTCTCTTTAGATGCTACATGTTAAGACGTACACGCCACAACAATTCTTTTCGAGATACAACGTGTAGTTTTGGAGATACAAGCTAATTTTGTACTATGCGTTATTTCTTCTCGTAAAGAGTTTCCAATGCGTACGTATATGTCTTTACTCTGCAAAACTGTATTTCCTTATGAAGTGGTATTCTTACATATCCTTTCGAGAGAAAACTGTCCTGTGCCTTCTCTTTTGAGGCTACACACTTAGACATACACGCAACATGAAAGCTTTTCGACTTACAACGTGTTGTTTAGGAAAAACAAGATAATTTCGCACGATGCGGGATTTCCTTAAAACGTGATTTTCTGAAAAATTTTGACGAAAGAAAATTCTCCCTTTGGTTCTCTTTAGATGCTACATCTTAAGACGTACACGCCACAACAATTCTTTTCGAGATACAACGTGTAGTTTTGGAGATACAAGCTAATTTTGTACTATGCGTTATTTCTTCTCGTAAAGAGTTTCCAATGCATACGTATATGTCTTTACTCTGCAAAACTGTATTTCCTTATGAAGTGGTATTCTTACATATCCTTTCGAGAGAAAACTGTCCTGTGCCTTCTCTTTTGAGGCTACACACTTAGACATACACGCAACATGAAAGCTTTTCGACTTACAACGTGTTGTTTAGGAAAAACAAGATAATTTCGCACGATGCGGGATTTCCTTAAAACGTGATTTTCTGAAAAATTTTGACGAAAGAAAATTCTCCTTTTGGTTCTCTTTAGATGCTACATGTTAAGAAGTACACGCCACAACAATTCTTTTCGAGATACAACGTGTAGTTTTGGAGATACAAGCTAATTTTGTACTATGCGTTATTTCTTCTCGTAAAGAGTTTCCAATGCGTACGCATATGTCTTTACTCTGCAAAACTTTATTTCCTTATGAAGTGGTATTCTTACATATCCTTTCGAGAGAAAACTGTCCTGTGCCTTCTCTTTTGAGGCTACACACTTAGACATACACGCAACATGAAAGCTTTTCGACTTACAACGTGTTGTTTAGGAAAAACAAGATAATTTCGCACGATGCGGGATTTCCTTAAAACGTGATTTTCTGAAAAATTTTGACGAAAGAAAATTCTCCTTTTGGTTCTCTTTAGATGCTACATGTTAAGACGTACACGCCACAACAATTCTTTTCGAGATACAACGTGTAGTTTTGGAGATACAAGCTAATTTTGTACTATGCGTTATTTCTTCTCGTAAAGAGTTTCCAATGCGTACGTATATGTCTTTACTCTGCAAAACTGTATTTCCTTATGAAGTGGTATTCTTACATATCCTTTCGAGAAAAAACTGTCCTGTGCCTACTCTTTTGAGGCTACACACTTAGACATACACGCAACATGAAAGCTTTTCGACTTACAACGTGTTGTTTAGGAAAAACAAGATAATTTCGCACGATGCGGGATTTCCTTAAAACGTGATTTTCTGAAAAATTTTGACGAAAGAAAATTCTCCTTTTGGTTCTCTTTAGATGCTACATGTTAAGACGTACACGCCACAAGAATTCTTTTCGAGATACAACGTGTAGTTTTGGAGATACAAGCTAATTTTGTACTATGCGTTATTTCTTCTCGTAAAGAGTTTCCAATGCGTACGTATATGTCTTTACGCTGCAAAACTGTATTTCCTTATGAAGTGGTATTCTTACATATCCTTTCGAGAGAAAACTGTCCTGTGCCTTCTCTTTTGAGGCTACACACTTAGACATACACGCAACATGAAAGCTTTTCGACTTACAACGTGTTGTTTAGGAAAAACAAGATAATTTCGCACGATGCGGGATTTCCTTAAAACGTGATTTTCTGAAAAATTTTGACGAAAGTAAATTCTCCTTTTGGTTCTCTTTAGATGCTACATGTTAAGACGTACACGCCACAACAATTCTTTTCGAGATACAACGTGTAGTTTTGGAGATACAAGCTAATTTTGTACTATGCGTTATTTCTTCTCGTAAAGAGTTTCCAATGCGTACGTATATGTCTTTACTCTGCAAAACTGTATTTCCTTATGAAGTGGTATTCTTACATATCCTTTCGAGAGAAAACTGTCCTGTGCCTTCTCTTTTGAGGGTACACACTTAGACATACACGCAACATGAAAGCTTTTCGACTTACAACGTGTTGTTTAGGAAAAACAAGATAATTTCGCACGATGCGGGATTTCCTTAAAACGTGATTTTCTGAAAAATTTTGACGAAAGAAAATTCTCCTTTTGGTTCTCTTTAGATGCTACATGTTAAGACGTACACGCCACAACAATTCTTTTCGAGATACAACGTGTAGTTTTGGAGATACAAGCTAATTTTGTACTATGCGTTATTTCTTCTCGTAAAGAGTTTCCAATGCGTACGTATATGTCTTTACTCTGCAAAACTGTATTTCCTTATGAAGTGGTATTCTTACATATCCTTTCGAGAGAAAACTGTCCTGTGCCTTCTCTTTTGAGGCTACACACTTAGACATACACGCAACATGAAAGCTTTTCGACTTACAACGTGTTGTTTAGGAAAAACAAGATAATTTCGCACGATGCGGGATTTCCTTAAAACGTGATTTTCTGAAAAATTTTGACGAAAGAAAATTCTCCTTTTGGTTCTCTTTAGATGCTACATGTTAAGACGTACACGCCACAACAATTCTTTTCGAGATACAACGTGTAGATACAAGCTAATTTTGTACTATGCGTTATTTCTTCTCGTAAAGAGTTTCCAATGCGTACGTATATGTCTTTACTCTGCAAAACTGTATTTCCTTATGAAGTGGTATTCTTACATATCCTTTCGAGAGAAAACTGTCCTGTGCCTTCTCTTTTGAGGCTACACACTTAGACACACACGCAACATGAAAGCTTTTCGACTTACAACGTGTTGTTTAGGAAAAACAAGATAATTTCGCACGATGCGGGATTTCCTTAAAACGTGATTTTCTGAAAAATTTTGACGAAAGAAAATTCTCCTTTTGGTTCTCTTTGGATGCTACATGTTAAGACGTACACGCCACAACAATTCTTTTCGAGATACAACGTGTAGTTTTGGAGATACAAGCTAATTTTGTACTATGCGTTATTTCTTCTCGTAAAGAGTTTCCAATGCGTACGTATATGTCTTTACGCTGCAAAACTGTATTTCCTTATGAAGTGGTATTCTTACATATCCTTTCGAGAGAAAACTGTCCTGTGCCTTCTCTTTTGAGGCTACACACTTAGACATACACGCAACATGAACGCTTTTCGAATTACAACGTGTTGTTTAGGAAAAACAAGATAATTTCGCACGATGCGGGATTTCCTTAAAACGTGATTTTCTGAAAAATTTTGACGAAAGAAAATTCTCCTTTTGGTTCTCTTTAGATGCTACATGTTAAGACGTACACGCCACAACAATTCTTTTCGAGATACAACGTGTAGATACAAGCTAATTTTGTACTATGCGTTATTTCTTCTCGTAAAGAGTTTCCAATGCGTACGTATATGTCTTTACTCTGCAAAACTGTATTTCCTTATGAAGTGGTATTCTTACATATCCTTTCGAGAGAAAACTGTCCTGTGCCTTCTCTTTTGAGGCTACACACTTAGACACACACGCAACATGAAAGCTTTTCGACTTACAACGTGTTGTTTAGGAAAAACAAGATAATTTCGCACGATGCGGGATTTCCTTAAAACGTGATTTTCTGAAATATTTTGACGAAAGAAAATTCTCCTTTTGGTTCTCTTTAAATGCTACATGTTAAGACGTACACGCCACAACAATTCTTTTCGAGATACAACGTGTAGTTTTGGAGATACAAGCTAATTTTGTACTATGCGTTATTTCTTCTCGTAAAGAGTTTCCAATGCGTACGTATATGTCTTTACTCTGCAAAACTGTATTTCCTTATGAAGTGGTATTCTTACATATCCTTTCGAGAGAAAACTGTCCTGTGCCTTCTCTTTTGAGGCTACACACTTAGACATACACGCAACATGAAAGCTTTTCGACTTACAACGTGTTGTTTAGGAAAAACAAGATAATTTCGCACGATGCGGGATTTCCTTAAAACGTGATTTTCTGAAAAATTTTGACGAAAGAAAATTCTCCTTTTGGTTCTCTTTAGATGCTACATGTTAAGACGTACACGCCACAGCAATTCTTTTCGAGATACAACGTGTAGTTTTGGAGATACAAGCTAATTTTGTACTATGCGTTATTTCTTCTCGTAAAGAGTTACCAATGCGTACGTATATGTCTTTACTCTGCAAAACTGTATTTCCTTATGAAGTGGTATTCTTACATAGCCTTTCGAGAGAAAACTGTCCTGTGCCTTCTCTTTTGAGGCTACACACTTAGACATACACGCAACATGAAAGCTTTTCGACTTACAACGTGTTGTTTAGGAAAAACAAGATAATTTCGCACGATGCGGGATTTCCTTAAAACGTGATTTTCTGAAAAATTTTGACGAAAGAAAATTCTCCTTTTGGTTCTCTTTAGATGCTACATATTAAGACGTACACGCCACAACAATTCTTTTCGAGATACAACGTGTAGTTTTGGAGATACAAGCTAATTTTGTACTATGCGTTATTTCTTCTCGTAAAGAGTTTCCAATGCGTACGTATATGTCTTTACGCTGCAAAACTGTATTTCCTTATGAAGTGGTATTCTTACATATCCTTTCGAGAGAAAACTGTCCTGTGCCTTCTCTTTTGAGGCTACACACTTAGACATACACGCAACATGAAAGCTTTTCGACTTACAACGTGTTGTTTAGGAAAAACAAGATAATTTCGCACGATGCGGGATTTCCTTAAAACGTGATTTTCTGAAAAATTTTGACGAAAGAAAATTCTCCCTTTGGTTCTCTTTAGATGCTACATCTTAAGACGTACACGCCACAACAATTCTTTTCGAGATACAACGTGTAGTTTTGGAGATACAAGCTAATTTTGTACTATGCGTTATTTCTTCTCGTAAAGAGTTTCCAATGCGTACGTATATGTCTTTACTCTGCAAAACTGTATTTCCTTATGAAGTGGTATTCTTACATATCCTTTCGAGAGAAAACTGTCCTGTGCCTTCTCTTTTGAGGCTACACACTTAGACATACACGCAACATGAAAGCTTTTCGACTTACAACGTGTTGTTTAGGAAAAACAAGATAATTTCGCACGATGCGGGATTTCCTTAAAAGTGATTTTCTGAAAAATTTTGACGAAAGAAAATTCTCCTTTTGGTTCTCTTTAGATGCTACATGTTAAGACGTACACGCCACAACAATTCTTTTCGAGATACAACGTGTAGTTTTGGAGATACAAGCTAATTTTGTACTATGCGTTATTTCTTCTCGTAAAGAGTTTCCAATGCGTACGTATATGTCTTTACTCTGCAAAACTTTATTTCCTTATGAGGTGGTATTCTTACATATCCTTTCGAGAGAAAACTGTCCTGTGCCTTCTCTTTTGAGGCTACACACTTAGACATACACGCAACATGAAAGCTTTTCGGACTTACAACGTGTTGTTTAGGAAAAACAAAATAATTTCGCACGATGCGGGATTTCCTTAAAACGTGATTTTCTGAAAAATTTTGACGAAAGAAAATTCTCCTTTTGGTTCTCTTTAGATGCTACATGTTAAGACGTACACGCCACAACAATTCTTTTCGAGATACAACGTGTAGTTTTGGAGATACAAGCTAATTTTGTACTATGCGTTATTTCTTCTCGTAAAGAGTTTCCAATGCGTACGTATATGTCTTTACTCTGCAAAACTGTATTTCCTTATGAAGTGGTATTCTTACATATCCTTTCGAGAAAAAACTGTCCTGTGCCTTCTCTTTTGAGGCTACACACTTAGACATACACGCAACATGAAAGCTTTTCGACTTACAACGTGTTGTTTAGGAAAAACAAGATAATTTCGCACGATGCGGGATTTCCTTAAAACGTGATTTTCTGAAAAATTTTGACGAAAGAAAATTCTCCTTTTGGTTCTCTTTAGATGCTACATGTTAAGACGTACACGCCACAAGAATTCTTTTCGAGATACAACGTGTAGTTTTGGAGATACAAGCTAATTTTGTACTATGCGTTATTTCTTCTCGTAAAGAGTTTCCAATGCGTACGTATATGTCTTTACTCTGCAAAACTGTATTTCCTTATGAAGTGGTATTCTTACATATCCTTTCGAGAGAAAACTGTCCTGTGCCTTCTCTTTTGAGGCTACACACTTAGACATACACGCAACATGAAAGCTTTTCGACTTACAACGTGTTGTTTAGGAAAAACAAGATAATTTCGCACGATGCGGGATTTCCTTAAAACGTGATTTTCTGAAAAATTTTGACGAAAGAAAATTCTCCTTTTGGTTCTCTTTAGATGCTACATGTTAAGACGTACACGCCACAACAATTCTTTTCGAGATACAACGTGTAGTTTTGGAGATACAAGCTAATTTTGTACTATGCGTTATTTCTTCTCGTAAAGAGTTTCCAATGCGTACGTATATGTCTTTACTCTGCAAAACTGTATTTCCTTATGAAGTGGTATTCTTACATATCCTTTCGAGAAAAAACTGTCCTGTGCCTTCTCTTTTGAGGCTACACACTTAGACATACACGCAACATGAAAGCTTTTCGACTTACAACGTGTTGTTTAGGAAAAACAAGATAATTTCGCACGATGCGGGATTTCCTTAAAACGTGATTTTCTGAAAAATTTTGACGAAAGAAAATTCTCCTTTTGGTTCTCTTTAGATGCTACATGTTAAGACGTACACGCCACAAGAATTCTTTTCGAGATACAACGTGTAGTTTTGGAGATACAAGCTAATTTTGTACTATGCGTTATTTCTTCTCGTAAAGAGTTTCCAATGCGTACGTATATGTCTTTACTCTGCAAAACTGTATTTCCTTATGAAGTGGTATTCTTACATATCCTTTCGAGAGAAAACTGTCCTGTGCCTTCTCTTTTGAGGCTACACACTTAGACATACACGCAACATGAAAGCTTTTCGACTTACAACGTGTTGTTTAGGAAAAACAAGATAATTTCGCACGATGCGGGATTTCCTTAAAACGTGATTTTCTGAAAAATTTTGACGAAAGAAAATTCTCCTTTTGGTTCTCTTTAGATGCTACATGTTAAGACGTACACGCCACAACAATTCTTTTCGAGATACAACGTGTAGTTTTGGAGATACAAGCTAATTTTGTACTATGCGTTATTTCTTCTCGTAAAGAGTTTCCAATGCGTACGTATATGTCTTTACTAGGCAAAACTGTATTTCCTTATGAAGTGGTATTCTTACATATCCTTTCGAGAGAAAACTGTCCTGTGCCTTCTCTTTTGAGGCTACACACTTAGACATACACGCAACATGAAAGCTTTTCGACTTACAACGTGTTCTTTAGGAAAAACAAGATAATTTCGCACGATGCGGGATTTCCTAAAAACGTGATTTTCTGAAAAATTTTGACGAAAGAAAATTCTCCTTTTGGTTCTCTTTAGATGCTACATGTTAAGACGTACACGCCACAACAATTCTTTTCGAGATACAACGTGTAGTTTTGGAGATACAAGCTAATTTTGTACTATGCGTTATTTCTTCTCGTAAAGAGTTTCCAATGCGTACGTATATGTCTTTACGCTGCAAAACTGTATTTCCTTATGAAGTGGTATTCTTACATATCCTTTCGAGAGAAAACTGTCCTGTGCCTTCTCTTTTGAGGCTACACACTTAGACATACACGCAACATGAAACCTTTTCGACTTAAAACGTGTTGTTTAGGAAAAACAAGATAATTTCGCACGATGCGGGATTTCCTTAAAACGTGATTTTCTGAAAAATTTTGACGAAAGTAAATTCTCCTTTTGGTTCTCTTTAGATGCTACATGTTAAGACGTACACGCCACAACAATTCTTTTCGAGATACAACGTGTAGTTTTGGAGATACAAGCTAATTTTGTACTATGCGTTATTTCTTCTCGTAAAGAGTTTCCAATGCGTACGTATATGTCTTTACTCTGCAAAACTGTATTTCCTTATGAAGTGGTATTCTTACATATCCTTTCGAGAGAAAACTGTCCTGTGCCTTCTCTTTTGAGGGTACACACTTAGACATACACGCAACATGAAAGCTTTTCGACTTACAACGTGTTGTTTAGGAAAAACAAGAAAATTTCGCACGATGCGGGATTTCCTTAAAACGTGATTTTCTGAAAAATTTTGACGAAAGAAAATTCTCCTTTTGGTTCTCTTTAGATGCTACATGTTAAGACGTACACGCCACAACAATTCTTTTCGAGATACAACGTGTAGTTTTGGAGATACAAGCTAATTTTGTACTATGCGTTATTTCTTCTCGTAAAGAGTTTCCAATGCGTACGTATATGTCTTTACTCTGCAAAACTGTATTTCCTTATGAAGTGGTATTCTTACATATCCTTTCGAGAGAAAACTGTCCTGTGCCTTCTCTTTTGAGGCTACACACTTAGACATACACGCAACATGAAAGCTTTTCGACTTACAACGTGTTGTTTAGGAAAAACAAGATAATTTCGCACGATGCGGGATTTCCTTAAAACGTGATTTTCTGAAAAATTTTGACGAAAGAAAATTCTCCTTTTGGTTCTCTTTAGATGCTACATGTTAAGACGTACACGCCACAACAATTCTTTTCGAGATACAACGTGTAGATACAAGCTAATTTTGTACTATGCGTTATTTCTTCTCGTAAAGAGTTTCCAATGCGTACGTATATGTCTTTACTCTGCAAAACTGTATTTCCTTATGAAGTGGTATTCTTACATATCCTTTCGAGAGAAAACTGTCCTGTGCCTTCTCTTTTGAGGCTACACACATAGACACACACGCAACATGAAAGCTTTTCGACTTACAACGTGTTGTTTAGGAAAAACAAGATAATTTCGCACGATGCGGGATTTCCTTAAAAACGTGATTTTCTGAAAAATTTTTGACGAAAGAAAATTCTCCTTTTGGTTCTCTTTGGATGCTACATGTTAAGACGTACACGCCACAACAATTCTTTTCGAGATACAACGTGTAGTTTTGGAGATACAATCTAATTTTGTACTATGCGTTATTTCTTCTCGTAAAGAGTTTCCAATGCGTACGTATATGTCTTTACGCTGCAAAACTGTATTTCCTTATGAAGTGGTATTCTTACATATCCTTTCGAGAGAAAACTGTCCTGTGCCTTCTCTTTTGAGGCTACACACTTAGACATACACGCAACATGAACGCTTTTCGAATTACAACGTGTTGTTTAGGAAAAACAAGATAATTTCGCACGATGCGGGATTTCCTTAAAACGTGATTTTCTGAAAAATTTTGACGAAAGAAAATTCTCCTTTTGGTTCTCTTTAGATGCTACATGTTAAGACGTACACGCCACAACAATTCTTTTCGAGATACAACGTGTAGATACAAGCTAATTTTGTACTATGCGTTATTTCTTCTCGTAAAGAGTTTCCAATGCGTACGTATATGTCTTTACTCTGCAAAACTGTATTTTCCTTATGAAGTGGTATTCTTACATATCCTTTCGAGAGAAAACTGTCCTGTGCCTTCTCTTTTGAGGCTACACACACTTAGACACACACGCAACATGAAAGCTTTTCGACTTACAACGTGTTGTTTAGGAAAAACAAGATAATTTCGCACGATGCGGGATTTCCTTAAAACGTGATTTTCTGAATATTTTGACGAAAGAAAATTCTCCTTTTGGTTCTCTTTAGATGCTACATGTTAAGACGTACACGCCACAACAATTCTTTTCGAGATACAACGTGTAGTTTTGGAGATACAAGCTAATTTTGTACTATGCGTTATTTCTTCTCGTAAAGAGTTTCCAATGCGTACGTATATGTCTTTACTCTGCAAAACTGTATTTCCTTATGAAGTGGTATTCTTACATATCCTTTCGAGAGAAAACTGTCCTGTGCCTTCTCTTTTGAGGCTACACACTTAGACATACACGCAACATGAAAGCTTTTCGACTTACAATGTGTTGTTTAGGAAAAACAAGATAATTTCGCACGATGCGGGATTTCCTTAAAACGTGATTTTCTGAAAAATTTTGACGAAAGAAAATTCTCCTTTTGGTTCTCTTTAGATGCTACATGTTAAGACGTACACGCCACAGCAATTCTTTTCGAGATACAACGTGTAGTTTTGGAGATACAAGCTAATTTTGTACTATGCGTTATTTCTTCTCGTAAAGAGTTACCAATGCGTACGTATATGTCTTTACTCTGCAAAACTGTATTTCCTTATGAAGTGGTATTCTTACATATCCTTTCGAGAGAAAACTGTCCTGTGCCTTCTCTTTTGAGGCTACACACTTAGACACACACGCAACATGAAAGCTTTTCGACTTACAACGTGTTGTTTAGGAAAAACAAGATAATTTCGCACGATGCGGGATTTCCTTAAAACGTGATTTTCTGAAAAATTTTGACGAAAGAAAATTCTCCTTTTGGTTCTCTTTAGATGCTACATGTTAAGACGTTACACGCCACAGCAATTCTTTTCGAGATACAACGTGTAGTTTTGGAGATACAAGCTAATTTTGTACTATGCGTTATTTCTTCTCGTAAAGAGTTACCAATGCGTACGTATATGTCTTTACTCTGCAAAACTGTATTTCCTTATGAAGTGGTATTCTTACATAGCCTTTCGAGAGAAAACTGTCCTGTGCCTTCTCTTTTGAGGCTACACACTTAGACATACACGCAACATGAAAGCTTTTCGACTTACAACGTGTTGTTTAGGAAAAACAAGATAATTTCGCACGATGCGGGATTTCCTTAAAACGTGATTTTCTGAAAAATTTTGACGAAAGAAAATTCTCCTTTTGGTTCTCTTTAGATGCTACATATTTAAGACGTACACGCCACAACAATTCTTTTCGAGATACAACGTGTAGTTTTGGAGATACAAGCTAATTTTGTACTATGCGTTATTTCTTCTCGTAAAGAGTTTCCAATGCGTACGTATATGTCTTTACGCTGCAAAAACTGTATTTCCTTATGAAGTGGTATTCTTACATATCCTTTCGAGAGAAAACTGTCCTGTGCCTTCTCTTTTGAGGCTACACACTTAGACATACACGCAACATGAAAGCTTTTCGACTTACAACGTGTTGTTTAGGAAAAACAAGATAATTTCGCACGATGCGGGATTTCCTTAAAACGTGATTTTCTGAAAAATTTTGACGAAAGAAAATTCTCCCTTTGGTTCTCTTTAGATGCTACATCTTAAGACGTACACGCCACAACAATTCTTTTCGAGATACAACGTGTAGTTTTGGAGATACAAGCTAATTTTGTACTATGCGTTATTTCTTCTCGTAAAGAGTTTCCAATGCGTACGTATATGTCTTTACTCTGCAAAACTGTATTTCCTTATGAAGTGGTATTCTTACATATCCTTTCGAGAGAAAACTGTCCTGTGCCTTCTCTTTTGAGGCTACACACTTAGACATACACGCAACATGAAAGCTTTTCGACTTACAACGTGTTGTTTAGGAAAAACAAGATAATTTCGCACGATGCGGGATTTCCTTAAAACGTGATTTTCTGAAAAATTTTGACGAAAGAAAATTCTCCTTTTGGTTCTCTTTAGATGCTACATGTTAAGACGTACACCGCCACAACAATTCTTTTCGAGATACAACGTGTAGTTTTGGAGATACAAGCTAATTTTGTACTATGCGTTATTTCTTCTCGTAAAGAGTTTCCAATGCGTACGTATATGTCTTTACTCTGCAAAACTTTATTTCCTTATGAGGTGGTATTCTTACATATCCTTTCGAGAGAAAACTGTCCTGTGCCTTCTCTTTTGAGGCTACACACTTAGACATACACGCAACATGAAAGCTTTTCGACTTACAACGTGTTGTTTAGGAAAAACAAAATAATTTCGCACGATGCGGGATTTCCTTAAAACGTGATTTTCTGAAAAATTTTGACGAAAAGAAAATTCTCCTTTTGGTTCTCTTTAGATGCTACATGTTAAGACGTACACGCCACAACAATTCTTTTCGAGATACAACGTGTAGTTTTGGAGATACAAGCTAATTTTGTACTATGCGTTATTTCTTCTCGTAAAGAGTTTCCAATGCGTACGTATATGTCTTTACTCTGCAAAACTGTATTTCCTTATGAAGTGGTATTCTTACATATCCTTTCGAGAAAAAACTGTCCTGTGCCTTCTCTTTTGAGGCTACACACTTAGACATACACGCAACATGAAAGCTTTTCGACTTACAACGTGTTGTTTAGGAAAAACAAGATAATTTCGCACGATGCGGGATTTCCTTAAAACGTGATTTTCTGAAAAATTTTGACGAAAGAAAATTCTCCTTTTGGTTCTCTTTAGATGCTACATGTTAAGACGTACACGCCACAAGAATTCTTTTCGAGATACAACGTGTAGTTTTGGAGATACAAGCTAATTTTGTACTATGCGTTATTTCTTCTCGTAAAGAGTTTCCAATGCGTACGTATATGTCTTTACTCTGCAAAACTGTATTTCCTTATGAAGTGGTATTCTTACATATCCTTTCGAGAGAAAACTGTCCTGTGCCTTCTCTTTTGAGGCTACACACTTAGACATACACGCAACATGAAAGCTTTTCGACTTACAAACGTGTTGTTTAGGAAAAACAAGATAATTTCGCACGATGCGGGATTTCCTTAAAACGTGATTTTCTGAAAAATTTTGACGAAAGAAAATTCTCCTTTTGGTTCTCTTTAGATGCTACATGTTAAGACGTACACGCCACAACAATTCTTTTCGAGATACAACGTGTAGTTTTGGAGATACAAGCTAATTTTGTACTATGCGTTATTTCTTCTCGTAAAGAGTTTCCAATGCGTACGTATATGTCTTTACTCTGCAAAACTGTATTTCCTTATGAAGTGGTATTCTTACATATCCTTTCGAGAAAAAACTGTCCTGTGCCTTCTCTTTTGAGGCTACACACTTAGACATACACGCAACATGAAAGCTTTTCGACTTACAACGTGTTGTTTAGGAAAAACAAGATAATTTCGCACGATGCGGGATTTCCTTAAAACGTGATTTTCTGAAAAATTTTGACGAAAGAAAATTCTCCTTTTGGTTCTCTTTAGATGCTACATGTTAAGACGTACACGCCACAAGAATTCTTTTCGAGATACAACGTGTAGTTTTGGAGATACAAGCTAATTTTGTACTATGCGTTATTTCTTCTCGTAAAGAGTTTCCAATGCGTACGTATATGTCTTTACTCTGCAAAACTGTATTTCCTTATGAAGTGGTATTCTTACATATCCTTTCGAGAGAAAACCTGTCCTGTGCCTTCTCTTTTGAGGCTACACACTTAGACATACACGCAACATGAAAGCTTTTCGACTTACAACGTGTTGTTTAGGAAAAACAAGATAATTTCGCACGATGCGGGATTTCCTTAAAACGTGATTTTCTGAAAAATTTTGACGAAAGAAAATTCTCCTTTTGGTTCTCTTTAGATGCTACATGTTAAGACGTACACGCCACAACAATTCTTTTCGAGATACAACGTGTAGTTTTGGAGATACAAGCTAATTTTGTACTATGCGTTATTTCTTCTCGTAAAGAGTTTCCAATGCGTACGTATATGTCTTTACTAGGCAAAACTGTATTTCCTTATGAAGTGGTATTCTTACATATCCTTTCGAGAGAAAACTGTCCTGTGCCTTCTCTTTTGAGGCTACACACTTAGACATACACGCAACATGAAAGCTTTTCGACTTACAACGTGTTCTTTAGGAAAAACAAGATAATTTCGCACGATGCGGGATTTCCTAAAAACGTGATTTTCTGAAAAATTTTGACGAAAGAAAATTCTCCTTTTGGTTCTCTTTAGATGCTACATGTTAAGACGTACACGCCACAACAATTCTTTTCGAGATACAACGTGTAGTTTTGGAGATACAAGCTAATTTTGTACTATGCGTTATTTCTTCTCGTAAAGAGTTTCCAATGCGTACGTATATGTCTTTACGCTGCAAAACTGTATTTCCTTATGAAGTGGTATTCTTACATATCCTTTCGAGAGAAAACTGTCCTGTGCCTTCTCTTTTGAGGCTACACACTTAGACATACACGCAACATGAAACCTTTTCGACTTAAAACGTGTTGTTTAGGAAAAACAAGATAATTTCGCACGATGCGGGATTTCCTTAAAACGTGATTTTCTGAAAAATTTTGACGAAAGTAAATTCTCCTTTTGGTTCTCTTTAGATGCTACATGTTAAGACGTACACGCCACAACAATTCTTTTCGAGATACAACGTGTAGTTTTGGAGATACAAGCTAATTTTGTACTATGCGTTATTTCTTCTCGTAAAGAGTTTCCAATGCGTACGTATATGTCTTTACTCTGCAAAACTGTATTTCCTTATGAAGTGGTATTCTTACATATCCTTTCGAGAGAAAACTGTCCTGTGCCTTCTCTTTTGAGGGTACACACTTAGACATACACGCAACATGAAAGCTTTTCGACTTACAACGTGTTGTTTAGGAAAAACAAGAAAATTTCGCACGATGCGGGATTTCCTTAAAACGTGATTTTCTGAAAAATTTTGACGAAAGAAAATTCTCCTTTTGGTTCTCTTTAGATGCTACATGTTAAGACGTACACGCCACAACAATTCTTTTCGAGATACAACGTGTAGTTTTGGAGATACAAGCTAATTTTGTACTATGCGTTATTTCTTCTCGTAAAGAGTTTCCAATGCGTACGTATATGTCTTTACTCTGCAAAAACTGTATTTCCTTATGAAGTGGTATTCTTACATATCCTTTCGAGAGAAAACTGTCCTGTGCCTTCTCTTTTGAGGCTACACACTTAGACATACACGCAACATGAAAGCTTTTCGACTTACAACGTGTTGTTTAGGAAAAACAAGATAATTTCGCACGATGCGGGATTTCCTTAAAACGTGATTTTCTGAAAAATTTTGACGAAAGAAAATTCTCCTTTTGGTTCTCTTTAGATGCTACATGTTAAGACGTACACGCCACAACAATTCTTTTCGAGATACAACGTGTAGATACAAGCTAATTTTGTACTATGCGTTATTTCTTCTCGTAAAGAGTTTCCAATGCGTACGTATATGTCTTTACTCTGCAAAACTGTATTTCCTTATGAAGTGGTATTCTTACATATCCTTTCGAGAGAAAACTGTCCTGTGCCTTCTCTTTTGAGGCTACACACATAGACACACACGCAACATGAAAGCTTTTCGACTTACAACGTGTTGTTTAGGAAAAACAAGATAATTTCGCACGATGCGGGATTTCCTTAAAACGTGATTTTCTGAAAAATTTTGACGAAAGAAAATTCTCCTTTTGGTTCTCTTTGGATGCTACATGTTAAGACGTACACGCCACAACAATTCTTTTCGAGATACAACGTGTAGTTTTGGAGATACAATCTAATTTTGTACTATGCGTTATTTCTTCTCGTAAAGAGTTTCCAATGCGTACGTATATGTCTTTACGCTGCAAAACTGTATTTCCTTATGAAGTGGTATTCTTACATATCCTTTCGAGAGAAAACTGTCCTGTGCCTTCTCTTTTGAGGCTACACACTTAGACATACACGCAACATGAACGCTTTTCGAATTACAACGTGTTGTTTAGGAAAAACAAGATAATTTCGCACGATGCGGGATTTCCTTAAAACGTGATTTTCTGAAAAATTTTGACGAAAGAAAATTCTCCTTTTGGTTCTCTTTAGATGCTACATGTTAAGACGTACACGCCACAACAATTCTTTTCGAGATACAACGTGTAGATACAAGCTAATTTTGTACTATGCGTTATTTCTTCTCGTAAAGAGTTTCCAATGCGTACGTATATGTCTTTACTCTGCAAAACTGTATTTCCTTATGAAGTGGTATTCTTACATATCCTTTCGAGAGAAAACTGTCCTGTGCCTTCTCTTTTGAGGCTACACACTTAGACACACACGCAACATGAAAGCTTTTCGACTTACAACGTGTTGTTTAGGAAAAACAAGATAATTTCGCACGATGCGGGATTTCCTTAAAACGTGATTTTCTGAAATATTTTGACGAAAGAAAATTCTCCTTTTGGTTCTCTTTAGATGCTACATGTTAAGACGTACACGCCACAACAATTCTTTTCGAGATACAACGTGTAGTTTTGGAGATACAAGCTAATTTTGTACTATGCGTTATTTCTTCTCGTAAAGAGTTTCCAATGCGTACGTATATGTCTTTACTCTGCAAAACTGTATTTCCTTATGAAGTGGTATTCTTACATATCCTTTCGAGAGAAAACTGTCCTGTGCCTTCTCTTTTGAGGCTACACACTTAGACATACACGCAACATGAAAGCTTTTCGACTTACAATGTGTTGTTTAGGAAAAACAAGATAATTTCGCACGATGCGGGATTTCCTTAAAACGTGATTTTCTGAAAAATTTTGACGAAAGAAAATTCTCCTTTTGGTTCTCTTTAGATGCTACATGTTAAGACGTACACGCCACAGCAATTCTTTTCGAGATACAACGTGTAGTTTTGGAGATACAAGCTAATTTTGTACTATGCGTTATTTCTTCTCGTAAAGAGTTACCAATGCGTACGTATATGTCTTTACTCTGCAAAACTGTATTTCCTTATGAAGTGGTATTCTTACATAGCCTTTCGAGAGAAAACTGTCCTGTGCCTTCTCTTTTGAGGCTACACACTTAGACATACACGCAACATGAAAGCTTTTCGACTTACAACGTGTTGTTTAGGAAAAACAAGATAATTTCGCACGATGCGGGATTTCCTTAAAACGTGATTTTCTGAAAAATTTTGACGAAAGAAAATTCTCCCTTTGGTTCTCTTTAGATGCTACATCTTAAGACGTACACGCCACAACAATTCTTTTCGAGATACAACGTGTAGTTTTGGAGATACAAGCTAATTTTGTACTATGCGTTATTTCTTCTCGTAAAGAGTTTCCAATGCGTACGTATATGTCTTTACTCTGCAAAACTGTATTTCCTTATGAAGTGGTATTCTTACATATCCTTTCGAGAGAAAACTGTCCTGTGCCTTCTCTTTTGAGGCTACACACTTAGACATACACGCAACATGAAAGCTTTTCGACTTACAACGTGTTGTTTAGGAAAAACAAGATAATTTCGCACGATGCGGGATTTCCTTAAAACGTGATTTTCTGAAAAATTTTGACGAAAGAAAATTCTCCTTTTGGTTCTCTTTAGATGCTACATGTTAAGACGTACACGCCACAACAATTCTTTTCAAGATACAACGTGTAGTTTTGGAGATACAAGCTAATTTTGTACTATGCGTTATTTCTTCTCGTAAAGAGTTTCCAATGCGTACGTATATGTCTTTACTCTGCAAAACTTTATTTCCTTATGAGGTGGTATTCTTACATATCCTTTCGAGAGAAAACTGTCCTGTGCCTTCTCTTTTGAGGCTACACACTTAGACATACACGCAACATGAAAGCTTTTCGACTTACAACGTGTTGTTTAGGAAAAACAAAATAATTTCGCACGATGCGGGATTTCCTTAAAACGTGATTTTCTGAAAAATTTTGACGAAAGAAAATTCTCCTTTTGGTTCTCTTTAGATGCTACATGTTAAGACGTACACGCCACAACAATTCTTTTCGAGATACAACGTGTAGTTTTGGAGATACAAGCTAATTTTGTACTATGCGTTATTTCTTCTCGTAAAGAGTTTCCAATGCGTACGTATATGTCTTTACTCTGCAAAACTGTATTTCCTTATGAAGTGGTATTCTTACATATCCTTTCGAGAAAAAACTGTCCTGTGCCTTCTCTTTTGAGGCTACACACTTAGACATACACGCAACATGAAAGCTTTTCGACTTACAACGTGTTGTTTAGGAAAAACAAGATAATTTCGCACGATGCGGGATTTCCTTAAAACGTGATTTTCTGAAAAATTTTGACGAAAGAAAATTCTCCTTTTGGTTCTCTTTAGATGCTACATGTTAAGACGTACACGCCACAAGAATTCTTTTCGAGATACAACGTGTAGTTTTGGAGATACAAGCTAATTTTGTACTATGCGTTATTTCTTCTCGTAAAGAGTTTCCAATGCGTACGTATATGTCTTTACTCTGCAAAACTGTATTTCCTTATGAAGTGGTATTCTTACATATCCTTTCGAGAGAAAACTGTCCTGTGCCTTCTCTTTTGAGGCTACACACTTAGACATACACGCAACATGAAAGCTTTTCGACTTACAACGTGTTGTTTAGGAAAAACAAGATAATTTCGCACGATGCGGGATTTCCTTAAAACGTGATTTTCTGAAAAATTTTGACGAAAGAAAATTCTCCTTTTGGTTCTCTTTAGATGCTACATGTTAAGACGTACACGCCACAACAATTCTTTTCGAGATACAACGTGTAGTTTTGGAGATACAAGCTAATTTTGTACTATGCGTTATTTCTTCTCGTAAAGAGTTTCCAATGCGTACGTATATGTCTTTACTCTGCAAAACTGTATTTCCTTATGAAGTGGTATTCTTACATATCCTTTCGAGAAAAAACTGTCCTGTGCCTTCTCTTTTGAGGCTACACACTTAGACATACACGCAACATGAAAGCTTTTCGACTTACAACGTGTTGTTTAGGAAAAACAAGATAATTTCGCACGATGCGGGATTTCCTTAAAACGTGATTTTCTGAAAAATTTTGACGAAAGAAAATTCTCCTTTTGGTTCTCTTTAGATGCTACATGTTAAGACGTACACGCCACAAGAATTCTTTTCGAGATACAACGTGTAGTTTTGGAGATACAAGCTAATTTTGTACTATGCGTTATTTCTTCTCGTAAAGAGTTTCCAATGCGTACGTATATGTCTTTACTCTGCAAAACTGTATTTCCTTATGAAGTGGTATTCTTACATATCCTTTCGAGAGAAAACTGTCCTGTGCCTTCTCTTTTGAGGCTACACACTTAGACATACACGCAACATGAAAGCTTTTCGACTTACAACGTGTTGTTTAGGAAAAACAAGATAATTTCGCACGATGCGGGATTTCCTTAAAACGTGATTTTCTGAAAAATTTTGACGAAAGAAAATTCTCCTTTTGGTTCTCTTTAGATGCTACATGTTAAGACGTACACGCCACAACAATTCTTTTCGAGATACAACGTGTAGTTTTGGAGATACAAGCTAATTTTGTACTATGCGTTATTTCTTCTCGTAAAGAGTTTCCAATGCGTACGTATATGTCTTTACTCTGCAAAACTGTATTTCCTTATGAAGTGGTATTCTTACATATCCTTTCGAGAGAAAACTGTCCTGTGCCTTCTCTTTTGAGGCTACACACTTAGACATACACGCAACATGAAAGCTTTTCGACTTACAACGTGTTGTTTAGGAAAAACAAGATAATTTCGCACGATGCGGGATTTCCTTAAAACGTGATTTTCTGAAAAATTTTGACGAAAGAAAATTCTCCTTTTGGTTCTCTTTAGATGCTACATGTTAAGACGTACACGCCACAACAATTCTTTTCGAGATACAACGTGTAGTTTTGGAGATACAAGCTAATTTTGTACTATGCGTTATTTCTTCTCGTAAAGAGTTTCCAATGCGTACGTATATGTCTTTACGCTGCAAAACTCTATTTCCTTATGAAGTGGTATTCTTACATATCCTTTCGAGAGAAAACTGTCCTGTGCCTTCTCTTTTGAGGCTACACACTTAGACATACACGCAACATGAAAGCTTTTCGACTTACAACGTGTTGTTTAGGAAAAACAAGATAATTTCGCACGATGCGGGATTTCCTTAAAACGTGATTTTCTGAAAAATTTTGACGAAAGAAAATTCTCCTTTTGGTTCTCTTTAGATGCTACATGTTAAGACGTACACGCCACAACAATTCTTTTCGAGATACAACGTGTAGTTTTGGAGATACAAGCTAATTTTGTACTATGCGTTATTTCTTCTCGTAAAGAGTTTCCAATGCGTACGTATATGTCTTTACTCTGCAAAACTGTATTTCCTTATGAAGTGGTATTCTTACATATCCTTTCGAGAGAAAACTGTCCTTTGCCTTCTCTTTTGAGGCTACACACTTAGACTTACACGCAACATGAAAGCTTTTCGACTTACAACGTGTTGTTTAGGAAAAACAAGATAATTTCGCACGATGCGGGATTTCCTTAAAACGTGATTTTCTGAAAAATTTTGACGAAAGAAAATTCTCCTTTTGGTTCTCTTTAGATGCTACATGTTAAGACGTACACGCCACAACAATTCTTTTCGAGATACAACGTGTAGATACAAGCTAATTTTGTACTATGCGTTATTTCTTCTCGTAAAGAGTTTCCAATGCGTACGTATATGTCTTTACTCTGCAAAACTGTATTTCCTTATGAAGTGGTATTCTTACATATCCTTTCGAGAGAAAACTGTCCTGTGCCTTCTCTTTTGAGGCTACACACTTAGACACACACGCAACATGAAAGCTTTTCGACTTACAACGTGTTGTTTAGGAAAAACAAGATAATTTCGCACGATGCGGGATTTCCTTAAAACGTGATTTTCTGAAAAATTTTGACGAAAGAAAATTCTCCTTTTGGTTCTCTTTAGATGCTACATGTTAAGACGTACACGCCACAACAATTCTTTTCGAGATACAACGTGTAGTTTTGGAGATACAAGCTAATTTTGTACTATGCGTTATTTCTTCTCGTAAAGAGTTTCCAATGCGTACGTATATGTCTTTACCTCTGCAAAACTGTATTTCCTTATGAAGTGGTATTCTTACATATCCTTTCGAGAGAAAACTGTCCTGTGCCTTCTCTTTTGAGGCTACACACTTAGACATACACGCAACATGAAAGCTTTTCGACTTACAACGTGTTGTTTAGGAAAAACAAGATAATTTCGCACGATGCGGGATTTCCTTAAAACGTGATTTTCTGAAAAATTTTGACGAAAGAAAATTCTCCTTTTGGTTCTCTTTACATGCTACATGTTAAGACGTACACGCCACAACAATTCTTTTCGAGATACAACGTGTAGTTTTGGAGATACAAGCTAATTTTGTACTATGCGTTATTTCTTCTCGTAAAGAGTTACCAATGCGTAGGTATATGTCTTTACACTGCAAAACTGTATTTCCTTATGAAGTGGTATTCTTACATATCCTTTTGAGAGAAAACTGTCCTGTGCCTTCTCTTTTGAGGCTACACACTTAGACATACACGCAACATGAAAGCTTTTCGACTTACAACGTGTTGTTTAGGAAAAACAAGATAATTTCGCACGATGCGGGATTTCCTTAAAACGTGATTTTCTGAAAAATTTTGACGAAAGAAAATTCTCCTTTTGGTTCTCTTTAGATGCTACATGTTAAGACGTACACGCCACAACAATTCTTTTCGAGATACAACGTGTAGTTTTGGAGATACAAGCTAATTTTGTACTATGCGTTATTTCTTCTCGTAAAGAGTTTCCAATGCGTACGTATATGTCTTTACTCTGCAAAACTGTATTTCCTTATGAAGTGGTATTCTTACATATCCTTTCGAGAGAAAACTGTCCTGTGCCTTCTCTTTTGAGGCTACACACTTAGACATACACGCAACATGAAAGCTTTTCGACTTACAACGTGTTGTTTAGGAAAAACAAGATAATTTCGCACGATGCGGGATTTCCTTAAAACGTGATTTTCTGAAAAATTTTGACGAAAGAAAATTCTCCTTTTGGTTCTCTTTAGATGCTACATGTTAAGACGTACACGCCACAACAATTCTTTTCGAGATACAACGTGTAGATACAAGCTAATTTTGTACTATGCGTTATTTCTTCTCGTAAAGAGTTTCCAATGCGTACGTATATGTCTTTACTCTGCAAAACTGTATTTCCTTATGAAGTGGTATTCTTACATATCCTTTCGAGAGAAAACTGTCCTGTGCCTTCTCTTTTGAGGCTACACACTTAGACACACACGCAACATGAAAGCTTTTCGACTTACAACGTGTTGTTTAGGAAAAACAAGACAATTTCGCACGATGCGGGATTTCCTTAAAACGTGATTTTCTGAAAAATTTTGACGAAAGAAAATTCTCCTTTTGGTTCTCTTTAGATGCTACATGTTAAGACGTACACGCCACAACAATTCTTTTCGAGATACAACGTGTAGTTTTGGAGATACAAGCTAATTTTGTACTATGCGTTATTTCTTCTCGTAAAGAGTTTCCAATGCGTACGTATATGTCTTTACTCTGCAAAACTGTATTTCCTTATGAAGTGGTATTCTTACATATCCTTTCGAGAGAAAACTGTCCTGTGCCTTCTCTTTTGAGGCTACACACTTAGACATACACGCAACATGAAAGCTTTTCGACTTACAACGTGTTGTTTAGGAAAAACAAGATAATTTCGCACGATGCGGGATTTCCTTAAAACGTGATTTTCTGAAAAATTTTGACGAAAGAAAATTCTCCTTTTGGTTCTCTTTACATGCTACATGTTAAGACGTACACGCCACAACAATTCTTTTCGAGATACAACGTGTAGTTTTGGAGATACAAGCTAATTTTGTACTATGCGTTATTTCTTCTCGTAAAGAGTTTCCAATGCGTACGTATATGTCTTTACTCTGCAAAACTTTATTTCCTTATGAGGTGGTATTCTTACATATCCTTTCGAGAGAAAACTGTCCTGTGCCTTCTCTTTTGAGGCTACACACTTAGACATACACGCAACATGAAAGCTTTTCGACTTACAACGTGTTGTTTAGGAAAAACAAAATAATTTCGCACGATGCGGGATTTCCTTAAAACGTGATTTTCTGAAAAATTTTGACGAAAGAAAATTCTCCTTTTGGTTCTCTTTAGATGCTACATGTTAAGACGTACACGCCACAACAATTCTTTTCGAGATACAACGTGTAGTTTTGGAGATACAAGCTAATTTTGTACTATGCGTTATTTCTTCTCGTAAAGAGTTTCCAATGCGTACGTATATGTCTTTACTCTGCAAAACTGTATTTCCTTATGAAGTGGTATTCTTACATATCCTTTCGAGAAAAAACTGTCCTGTGCCTTCTCTTTTGAGGCTACACACTTAGACATACACGCAACATGAAAGCTTTTCGACTTACAACGTGTTGTTTAGGAAAAACAAGATAATTTCGCACGATGCGGGATTTCCTTAAAACGTGATTTTCTGAAAAATTTTGACGAAAGAAAATTCTCCTTTTGGTTCTCTTTAGATGCTACATGTTAAGACGTACACGCCACAAGAATTCTTTTCGAGATACAACGTGTAGTTTTGGAGATACAAGCTAATTTTGTACTATGCGTTATTTCTTCTCGTAAAGAGTTTCCAATGCGTACGTATATGTCTTTACTCTGCAAAACTGTATTTCCTTATGAAGTGGTATTCTTACATATCCTTTCGAGAGAAAACTGTCCTGTGCCTTCTCTTTTGAGGCTACACACTTAGACATACACGCAACATGAAAGCTTTTCGACTTACAACGTGTTGTTTAGGAAAAACAAGATAATTTCGCACGATGCGGGATTTCCTTAAAACGTGATTTTCTGAAAAATTTTGACGAAAGAAAATTCTCCTTTTGGTTCTCTTTAGATGCTACATGTTAAGACGTACACGCCACAACAATTCTTTTCGAGATACAACGTGTAGTTTTGGAGATACAAGCTAATTTTGTACTATGCGTTATTTCTTCTCGTAAAGAGTTTCCAATGCGTACGTATATGTCTTTACTCTGCAAAACTGTATTTCCTTATGAAGTGGTATTCTTACATATCCTTTCGAGAAAAAACTGTCCTGTGCCTTCTCTTTTGAGGCTACACACTTAGACATACACGCAACATGAAAGCTTTTCGACTTACAACGTGTTGTTTAGGAAAAACAAGATAATTTCGCACGATGCGGGATTTCCTTAAAACGTGATTTTCTGAAAAATTTTGACGAAAGAAAATTCTCCTTTTGGTTCTCTTTAGATGCTACATGTTAAGACGTACACGCCACAAGAATTCTTTTCGAGATACAACGTGTAGTTTTGGAGATACAAGCTAATTTTGTACTATGCGTTATTTCTTCTCGTAAAGAGTTTCCAATGCGTACGTATATGTCTTTACTCTGCAAAACTGTATTTCCTTATGAAGTGGTATTCTTACATATCCTTTCGAGAGAAAACTGTCCTGTGCCTTCTCTTTTGAGGCTACACACTTAGACATACACGCAACATGAAAGCTTTTCGACTTACAACGTGTTGTTTAGGAAAAACAAGATAATTTCGCACGATGCGGGATTTCCTTAAAACGTGATTTTCTGAAAAATTTTGACGAAAGAAAATTCTCCTTTTGGTTCTCTTTAGATGCTACATGTTAAGACGTACACGCCACAACAATTCTTTTCGAGATACAACGTGTAGTTTTGGAGATACAAGCTAATTTTGTACTATGCGTTATTTCTTCTCGTAAAGAGTTTCCAATGCGTACGTATATGTCTTTACTCTGCAAAACTGTATTTCCTTATGAAGTGGTATTCTTACATATCCTTTCGAGAGAAAACTGTCCTGTGCCTTCTCTTTTGAGGCTACACACTTAGACATACACGCAACATGAAAGCTTTTCGACTTACAACGTGTTGTTTAGGAAAAACAAGATAATTTCGCACGATGCGGGATTTCCTTAAAACGTGATTTTCTGAAAAATTTTGACGAAAGAAAATTCTCCTTTTGGTTCTCTTTAGATGCTACATGTTAAGACGTACACGCCACAACAATTCTTTTCGAGATACAACGTGTAGTTTTGGAGATACAAGCTAATTTTGTACTATGCGTTATTTCTTCTCGTAAAGAGTTTCCAATGCGTACGTATATGTCTTTACTAGGCAAAACTGTATTTCCTTATGAAGTGGTATTCTTACATATCCTTTCGAGAGAAAACTGTCCTGTGCCTTCTCTTTTGAGGCTACACACTTAGACATACACGCAACATGAAAGCTTTTCGACTTACAACGTGTTCTTTAGGAAAAACAAGATAATTTCGCACGATGCGGGATTTCCTAAAAACGTGATTTTCTGAAAAATTTTGACGAAAGAAAATTCTCCTTTTGGTTCTCTTTAGATGCTACATGTTAAGACGTACACGCCACAACAATTCTTTTCGAGATACAACGTGTAGTTTTGGAGATACAAGCTAATTTTGTACTATGCGTTATTTCTTCTCGTAAAGAGTTTCCAATGCGTACGTATATGTCTTTACGCTGCAAAACTGTATTTCCTTATGAAGTGGTATTCTTACATATCCTTTCGAGAGAAAACTGTCCTGTGCCTTCTCTTTTGAGGCTACACACTTAGACATACACGCAACATGAAACCTTTTCGACTTAAAACGTGTTGTTTAGGAAAAACAAGATAATTTCGCACGATGCGGGATTTCCTTAAAACGTGATTTTCTGAAAAATTTTGACGAAAGTAAATTCTCCTTTTGGTTCTCTTTAGATGCTACATGTTAAGACGTACACGCCACAACAATTCTTTTCGAGATACAACGTGTAGTTTTGGAGATACAAGCTAATTTTGTACTATGCGTTATTTCTTCTCGTAAAGAGTTTCCAATGCGTACGTATATGTCTTTACTCTGCAAAACTGTATTTCCTTATGAAGTGGTATTCTTACATATCCTTTCGAGAGAAAACTGTCCTGTGCCTTCTCTTTTGAGGGTACACACTTAGACATACACGCAACATGAAAGCTTTTCGACTTACAACGTGTTGTTTAGGAAAAACAAGAAAATTTCGCACGATGCGGGATTTCCTTAAAACGTGATTTTCTGAAAAATTTTGACGAAAGAAAATTCTCCTTTTGGTTCTCTTTAGATGCTACATGTTAAGACGTACACGCCACAACAATTCTTTTCGAGATACAACGTGTAGTTTTGGAGATACAAGCTAATTTTGTACTATGCGTTATTTCTTCTCGTAAAGAGTTTCCAATGCGTACGTATATGTCTTTACTCTGCAAAACTGTATTTCCTTATGAAGTGGTATTCTTACATATCCTTTCGAGAGAAAACTGTCCTGTGCCTTCTCTTTTGAGGCTACACACTTAGACATACACGCAACATGAAAGCTTTTCGACTTACAACGTGTTGTTTAGGAAAAACAAGATAATTTCGCACGATGCGGGATTTCCTTAAAACGTGATTTTCTGAAAAATTTTGACGAAAGAAAATTCTCCTTTTGGTTCTCTTTAGATGCTACATGTTAAGACGTACACGCCACAACAATTCTTTTCGAGATACAACGTGTAGATACAAGCTAATTTTGTACTATGCGTTATTTCTTCTCGTAAAGAGTTTCCAATGCGTACGTATATGTCTTTACTCTGCAAAACTGTATTTCCTTATGAAGTGGTATTCTTACATATCCTTTCGAGAGAAAACTGTCCTGTGCCTTCTCTTTTGAGGCTACACACTTAGACACACACGCAACATGAAAGCTTTTCGACTTACAACGTGTTGTTTAGGAAAAACAAGACAATTTCGCACGATGCGGGATTTCCTTAAAACGTGATTTTCTGAAAAATTTTGACGAAAGAAAATTCTCCTTTTGGTTCTCTTTAGATGCTACATGTTAAGACGTACACGCCACAACAATTCTTTTCGAGATACAACGTGTAGTTTTGGAGATACAAGCTAATTTTGTACTATGCGTTATTTCTTCTCGTAAAGAGTTTCCAATGCGTACGTATATGTCTTTACTCTGCAAAACTGTATTTCCTTATGAAGTGGTATTCTTACATATCCTTTCGAGAGAAAACTGTCCTGTGCCTTCTCTTTTGAGGCTACACACTTAGACATACACGCAACATGAAAGCTTTTCGACTTACAACGTGTTGTTTAGGAAAAACAAGATAATTTCGCACGATGCGGGATTTCCTTAAAACGTGATTTTCTGAAAAATTTTGACGAAAGAAAATTCTCCTTTTGGTTCTCTTTACATGCTACATGTTAAGACGTACACGCCACAACAATTCTTTTCGAGATACAACGTGTAGTTTTGGAGATACAAGCTAATTTTGTACTATGCGTTATTTCTTCT
The DNA here is from genome assembly GCF_947179515.1 of Apodemus sylvaticus. Classification (NCBI taxonomy): domain Eukaryota; kingdom Metazoa; phylum Chordata; class Mammalia; order Rodentia; family Muridae; genus Apodemus; species Apodemus sylvaticus. Next base: position 115,606 of record NW_026263103.1, on the reverse strand, counting down.
CGTAAAGAGTTACCAATGCGTAGGTATATGTCTTTACTCTGCAAAACTGTATTTCCTTATGAAGTGGTATTCTTACATATCCTTTCGAGAGAAAACTGTCCTGTGCCTTCTCTTTTGAGGCTACACACTTAGACATACACGCAACATGAAAGCTTTTCGACTTACAACGTGTTGTTTAGGAAAAACAAGATAATTTCGCACGATGCGGGATTTCCTTAAAACGTGATTTTCTGAAAAATTTTGACGAAAGAAAATTCTCCTTTTGGTTCTCTTTAGATGCTACATATTAAGACGTACACGCCACAACAATTCTTTTCGAGATACAACGTGTAGTTTTGGAGATACAAGCTAATTTTGTACTATGCGTTATTTCTTCTCGTAAAGAGTTTCCAATGCGTACGTATATGTCTTTACGCTGCAAAACTGTATTTCCTTATGAAGTGGTATTCTTACATATCCTTTCGAGAGAAAACTGTCCTGTGCCTTCTCTTTTGAGGCTACACACTTAGACATACACGCAACATGAAAGCTTTTCGACTTACAACGTGTTGTTTAGGAAAAACAAGATAATTTCGCACGATGCGGGATTTCCTTAAAACGTGATTTTCTGAAAAATTTTGACGAAAGAAAATTCTCCTTTTGGTTCTCTTTAGATGCTACATGTTAAGACGTACACGCCACAACAATTCTTTTCGAGATACAACGTGTAGTTTTGGAGATACAAGCTAATTTTGTACTATGCGTTATTTCTTCTCGTAAAGAGTTTCCAATGCGTACGTATATGTCTTTACTCTGCAAAACTGTATTTCCTTATGAAGTGGTATTCTTACATATCCTTTCGAGAGAAAACTGTCCTTTGCCTTCTCTTTTGAGGCTACACACATAGACTTACACGCAACATGAAAGCTTTTCGACTTACAACGTGTTGTTTAGGAAAAACAAGATAATTTCGCACGATGCGGGATTTCCTTAAAACGTGATTTTCTGAAAAATTTTGACGAAAGAAAATTCTCCTTTTGGTTCTCTTTAGATGCTACATGTTAAGACGTACACGCCACAACAATTCTTTTCGAGATACAACGTGTAGATACAAGCTAATTTTGTACTATGCGTTATTTCTTCTCGTAAAGAGTTTCCAATGCGTACGTATATGTCTTTACTCTGCAAAACTGTATTTCCTTATGAAGTGGTATTCTTACATATCCTTTCGAGAGAAAACTGTCCTGTGCCTTCTCTTTTGAGGCTACACACTTAGACACACACGCAACATGAAAGCTTTTCGACTTACAACGTGTTGTTTAGGAAAAACAAGATAATTTCGCACGATGCGGGATTTCCTTAAAACGTGATTTTCTGAAAAATTTTGACGAAAGAAAATTCTCCTTTTGGTTCTCTTTAGATGCTACATGTTAAGACGTACACGCCACAACAATTCTTTTCGAGATACAACGTGTAGTTTTGGAGATACAAGCTAATTTTGTACTATGCGTTATTTCTTCTCGTAAAGAGTTTCCAATGCGTACGTATATGTCTTTACCTCTGCAAAACTGTATTTCCTTATGAAGTGGTATTCTTACATATCCTTTCGAGAGAAAACTGTCCTGTGCCTTCTCTTTTGAGGCTACACACTTAGACATACACGCAACATGAAAGCTTTTCGACTTACAACGTGTTGTTTAGGAAAAACAAGATAATTTCGCACGATGCGGGATTTCCTTAAAACGTGATTTTCTGAAAAATTTTGACGAAAGAAAATTCTCCTTTTGGTTCTCTTTACATGCTACATGTTAAGACGTACACGCCACAACAATTCTTTTCGAGATACAACGTGTAGTTTTGGAGATACAAGCTAATTTTGTACTATGCGTTATTTCTTCTCGTAAAGAGTTACCAATGCGTAGGTATATGTCTTTACACTGCAAAACTGTATTTCCTTATGAAGTGGTATTCTTACATATCCTTTTGAGAGAAAACTGTCCTGTGCCTTCTCTTTTGAGGCTACACACTTAGACATACACGCAACATGAAAGCTTTTCGACTTACAACGTGTTGTTTAGGAAAAACAAGATAATTTCGCACGATGCGGGATTTCCTTAAAACGTGATTTTCTGAAAAATTTTGACGAAAGAAAATTCTCCTTTTGGTTCTCTTTAGATGCTACATGTTAAGACGTACACGCCACAACAATTCTTTTCGAGATACAACGTGTAGTTTTGGAGATACAAGCTAATTTTGTACTATGCGTTATTTCTTCTCGTAAAGAGTTTCCAATGCGTACGTATATGTCTTTACTCTGCAAAACTGTATTTCCTTATGAAGTGGTATTCTTACATATCCTTTCGAGAGAAAACTGTCCTGTGCCTTCTCTTTTGAGGCTACACACTTAGACATACACGCAACATGAAAGCTTTTCGACTTACAACGTGTTGTTTAGGAAAAACAAGATAATTTCGCACGATGCGGGATTTCCTTAAAACGTGATTTTCTGAAAAATTTTGACGAAAGAAAATTCTCCTTTTGGTTCTCTTTAGATGCTACATGTTAAGACGTACACGCCACAATTCTTTTCGAGATACAACGTGTAGATACAAGCTAATTTTGTACTATGCGTTATTTCTTCTCGTAAAGAGTTTCCAATGCGTACGTATATGTCTTTACTCTGCAAAACTGTATTTCCTTATGAAGTGGTATTCTTACATATCCTTTCGAGAGAAAACTGTCCTGTGCCTTCTCTTTTGAGGCTACACACTTAGACACACACGCAACATGAAAGCTTTTCGACTTACAACGTGTTGTTTAGGAAAAACAAGACAATTTCGCACGATGCGGGATTTCCTTAAAACGTGATTTTCTGAAAAATTTTGACGAAAGAAAATTCTCCTTTTGGTTCTCTTTAGATGCTACATGTTAAGACGTACACGCCACAACAATTCTTTTCGAGATACAACGTGTAGTTTTGGAGATACAAGCTAATTTTGTACTATGCGTTATTTCTTCTCGTAAAGAGTTTCCAATGCGTACGTATATGTCTTTACTCTGCAAAACTGTATTTCCTTATGAAGTGGTATTCTTACATATCCTTTCGAGAGAAAACTGTCCTGTGCCTTCTCTTTTGAGGCTACACACTTAGACATACACGCAACATGAAAGCTTTTCGACTTACAACGTGTTGTTTAGGAAAAACAAGATAATTTCGCACGATGCGGGATTTCCTTAAAACGTGATTTTCTGAAAAATTTTGACGAAAGAAAATTCTCCTTTTGGTTCTCTTTACATGCTACATGTTAAGACGTACACGCCACAACAATTCTTTTCGAGATACAACGTGTAGTTTTGGAGATACAAGCTAATTTTGTACTATGCGTTATTTCTTCTCGTAAAGAGTTACCAATGCGTACGTATATGTCTTTACTCTGCAAAACTGTATTTCCTTATGAAGTGGTATTCTTACATATCCTTTCGAGAGAAAACTGTCCTGTGCCTTCTCTTTTGAGGCTACACACTTAGACATACACGCAACATGAAAGCTTTTCGACTTACAACGTGTTGTTTAGGAAAAACAAGATAATTTCGCACGATGCGGGATTTCCTTAAAACGTGATTTTCTGAAAAATTTTGACGAAAGAAAATTCTCCTTTTGGTTCTCTTTAGATGCTACATATTAAGACGTACACGCCACAACAATTCTTTTCGAGATACAACGTGTAGTTTTGGAGATACAAGCTAATTTTGTACTATGCGTTATTTCTTCTCGTAAAGAGTTTCCAATGCGTACGTATATGTCTTTACGCTGCAAAACTGTATTTCCTTATGAAGTGGTATTCTTACATATCCTTTCGAGAGAAAACTGTCCTGTGCCTTCTCTTTTGAGGCTACACACTTAGACATACACGCAACATGAAAGCTTTTCGACTTACAACGTGTTGTTTAGGAAAAACAAGATAATTTCGCACGATGCGGGATTTCCTTAAAACGTGATTTTCTGAAAAATTTTGACGAAAGAAAATTCTCCTTTTGGTTCTCTTTAGATGCTACATGTTAAGACGTACACGCCACAACAATTCTTTTCGAGATACAACGTGTAGTTTTGGAGATACAAGCTAATTTTGTACTATGCGTTATTTCTTCTCGTAAAGAGTTTCCAATGCGTACGTATATGTCTTTACTCTGCAAAACTGTATTTCCTTATGAAGTGGTATTCTTACATATCCTTTCGAGAGAAAACTGTCCTTTGCCTTCTCTTTTGAGGCTACACACTTAGACTTACACGCAACATGAAAGCTTTTCGACTTACAACGTGTTGTTTAGGAAAAACAAGATAATTTCGCACGATGCGGGATTTCCTTAAAACGTGATTTTCTGAAAAATTTTGACGAAAGAAAATTCTCCTTTTGGTTCTCTTTAGATGCTACATGTTAAGACGTACACGCCACAACAATTCTTTTCGAGATACAACGTGTAGATACAAGCTAATTTTGTACTATGCGTTATTTCTTCTCGTAAAGAGTTTCCAATGCGTACGTATATGTCTTTACTCTGCAAAACTGTATTTCCTTATGAAGTGGTATTCTTACATATCCTTTCGAGAGAAAACTGTCCTGTGCCTTCTCTTTTGAGGCTACACACTTAGACACACACGCAACATGAAAGCTTTTCGACTTACAACGTGTTGTTTAGGAAAAACAAGATAATTTCGCACGATGCGGGATTTCCTTAAAACGTGATTTTCTGAAAAATTTTGACGAAAGAAAATTCTCCTTTTGGTTCTCTTTAGATGCTACATGTTAAGACGTACACGCCACAACAATTCTTTTCGAGATACAACGTGTAGTTTTGGAGATACAAGCTAATTTTGTACTATGCGTTATTTCTTCTCGTAAAGAGTTTCCAATGCGTACGTATATGTCTTTACCTCTGCAAAACTGTATTTCCTTATGAAGTGGTATTCTTACATATCCTTTCGAGAGAAAACTGTCCTGTGCCTTCTCTTTTGAGGCTACACACTTAGACATACACGCAACATGAAAGCTTTTCGACTTACAACGTGTTGTTTAGGAAAAACAAGATAATTTCGCACGATGCGGGATTTCCTTAAAACGTGATTTTCTGAAAAATTTTGACGAAAGAAAATTCTCCTTTTGGTTCTCTTTACATGCTACATGTTAAGACGTACACGCCGCAACAATTCTTTTCGAGATACAACGTGTAGTTTTGGAGATACAAGCTAATTTTGTACTATGCGTTATTTCTTCTCGTAAAGAGTTACCAATGCGTAGGTATATGTCTTTACACTGCAAAACTGTATTTCCTTATGAAGTGGTATTCTTACATATCCTTTTGAGAGAAAACTGTCCTGTGCCTTCTCTTTTGAGGCTACACACTTAGACATACACGCAACATGAAAGCTTTTCGACTTACAACGTGTTGTTTAGGAAAAACAAGATAATTTCGCACGATGCGGGATTTCCTTAAAACGTGATTTTCTGAAAAATTTTGACGAAAGAAAATTCTCCTTTTGGTTCTCTTTAGATGCTACATATTAAGACGTACACGCCACAACAATTCTTTTCGAGATACAACGTGTAGTTTTGGAGATACAAGCTAATTTTGTACTATGCGTTATTTCTTCTCGTAAAGAGTTTCCAATGCGTACGTATATGTCTTTACGCTGCAAAACTGTATTTCCTTATGAAGTGGTATTCTTACATATCCTTTCGAGAGAAAACTGTCCTGTGCCTTCTCTTTTGAGGCTACACACTTAGACATACACGCAACATGAAAGCTTTTCGACTTACAACGTGTTGTTTAGGAAAAACAAGATAATTTCGCACGATGCGGGATTTCCTTAAAACGTGATTTTCTGAAAAATTTTGACGAAAGAAAATTCTCCTTTTGGTTCTCTTTAGATGCTACATGTTAAGACGTACACGCCACAACAAATCTTTTCGAGATACAACGTGTAGATACAAGCTAATTTTGTACTATGCGTTATTTCTTCTCGTAAAGAGTTTCCAATGCGTACGTATATGTCTTTACTCTGCAAAACTGTATTTCCTCATGAAGTGGTATTCTTACATATCCTTTCGAGAGAAAACTGTCCTGTGCCTTCTCTTTTGAGGCTACACACTTAGACATACACGCAACATGAAAGCTTTTCGACTTAAAACGTGTTGTTTAGGAAAAACAAGATAATTTCGCACAATGCGGGATTTCCTTAAAACGTGATTTTCTGAAAAATTTTGACGAAAGAAAATTCGCCTTTTGGTTCTCTTTAGATGCTACATGTTAAGACGTACACGCCACAACAATTCTTTTCGAGATACAACGTGTAGTTTTGGAGATACAAGCTAATTTTGTACTATGCGTTATTTCTTCTCGTAAAGAGTTTCCAATGCGTACGTATATGTCTTTACTCTGCAAAACTGTATTTCCTCATGAAGTGGTATTCTTACATATCCTTTCGAGAGAAAACTGTCCTGTGCCTTCTCTTTTGAGGCTACACACTTAGACATACACGCAACATGAAAGCTTTTCGACTTAAAACGTGTTGTTTAGGAAAAACAAGATAATTTCGCACGATGCGGGATTTCCTTAAAACGTGATTTTCTGAAAAATTTTGACGAAAGAAAATTCGCCTTTTGGTTCTCTTTAGATGCTACATGTTAAGACGTACACGCCACAACAATTCTTTTCGAGATACAACGTGTAGTTTTGGAGATACAAGCTAATTTTGTACTATGCGTTATTTCTTCTCGTAAAGAGTTTCCAATGCGTACGTATATGTCTTTACTCTGCAAAACTGTATTTCCTTATGAAGTGGTATTCTTACATATCCTTTCGAGAGAAAACTGTCCTGTGCCTTCTCTTTTGAGGCTACACACTTAGACATACACGCAACATGAAAGCTTTTCGACTTACAACGTGTTGTTTAGGAAAAACAAGATAATTTCGCACGATGCGGGATTTCCTTAAAACGTGATTTTCTGAAAAATTTTGACGAAAGAAAATTCTCCCTTTGGTTCTCTTTAGATGCTACATCTTAAGACGTACACGCCACAACAATTCTTTTCGAGATACAACATGTAGTTTTGGAGATACAAGCTAATTTTGTACTATGCGTTATTTCTTCTCGTAAAGAGTTTCCAATGCGTACGTATATGTCTTTACTCTGCAAAACTGTATTTCCTTATGAAGTGGTATTCTTACATATCCTTTCGAGAGAAAACTGTCCTGTGCCTTCTCTTTTGAGGCTACACACTTAGACATACACGCAACATGAAAGCTTTTCGACTTACAACGTGTTGTTTAGGAAAAACAAGATAATTTCGCACGATGCGGGATTTCCTTAAAACGTGATTTTCTGAAAAATTTTGACGAAAGAAAATTCTCCTTTTGGTTCTCTTTAGATGCTACATGTTAAGACGTACACGCCACAACAATTCTTTTCGAGATACAACGTGTAGTTTTGGAGATACAAGCTAATTTTGTACTATGCGTTATTTCTTCTCGTAAAGAGTTTCCAATGCGTACGTATATGTCTTTACTCTGCAAAACTGTATTTCCTCATGAAGTGGTATTCTTACATATCCTTTCGAGAGAAAACTGTCCTGTGCCTTCTCTTTTGAGGCTACACACTTAGACATACACGCAACATGAAAGCTTTTCGACTTAAAACGTGTTGTTTAGGAAAAACAAGATAATTTCGCACGATGCGGGATTTCCTTAAAACGTGATTTTCTGAAAAATTTTGACGAAAGAAAATTCGCCTTTTGGTTCTCTTTAGATGCTACATGTTAAGACGTACACGCCACAACAATTCTTTTCGAGATACAACGTGTAGTTTTGGAGATACAAGCTAATTTTGTACTATGCGTTATTTCTTCTCGTAAAGAGTTTCCAATGCGTACATATATGTCTTTACTCTGCAAAACTGTATTTCCTTATGAAGTGGTATTCTTACATATCCTTTCGAGAGAAAACTGTCCTGTGCCTTCTCTTTTGAGGCTACACACTTAGACATACACGCAACATGAAAGCTTTTCGACTTACAACGTGTTGTTTAGGAAAAACAAGATAATTTCGCACGATGCGGGATTTCCTTAAAACGTGATTTTCTGAAAAATTTTGACGAAAGAAAATTCTCCCTTTGGTTCTCTTTAGATGCTACATCTTAAGACGTACACGCCACAACAATTCTTTTCGAGATACAACATGTAGTTTTGGAGATACAAGCTAATTTTGTACTATGCGTTATTTCTTCTCGTAAAGAGTTTCCAATGCGTACGTATATGTCTTTACTCTGCAAAACTGTATTTCCTTATGAAGTGGTATTCTTACATATCCTTTCGAGAGAAAACTGTCCTGTGCCTTCTCTTTTGAGGCTACACACTTAGACATACACGCAACATGAAAGCTTTTCGACTTACAACGTGTTGTTTAGGAAAAACAAGATAATTTCGCACGATGCGGGATTTCCTTAAAACGTGATTTTCTGAAAAATTTTGACGAAAGAAAATTCTCCTTTTGGTTCTCTTTAGATGCTACATGTTAAGACGTACACGCCACAACAATTCTTTTCGAGATACAACGTGTAGTTTTGGAGATACAAGCTAATTTTGTACTATGCGTTATTTCTTCTCGTAAAGAGTTTCCAATGCGTACGCATATGTCTTTACTCTGCAAAACTTTATTTCCTTATGAAGTGGTATTCTTACATATCCTTTCGAGAGAAAACTGTCCTGTGCCTTCTCTTTTGAGGCTACACACTTAGACATACACGCAACATGAAAGCTTTTCGACTTACAACGTGTTGTTTAGGAAAAACAAGATAATTTCGCACGATGCGGGATTTCCTTAAAACGTGATTTTCTGAAAAATTTTGACGAAAGAAAATTCTCCTTTTGGTTCTCTTTAGATGCTACATGTTAAGACGTACACGCCACAACAATTCTTTTCGAGATACAACGTGTAGTTTTGGAGATACAAGCTAATTTTGTACTATGCGTTATTTCTTCTCGTAAAGAGTTTCCAATGCGTACGTATATGTCTTTACTCTGCAAAACTGTATTTCCTTATGAAGTGGTATTCTTACATATCCTTTCGAGAGAAAACTGTCCTGTGCCTTCTCTTTTGAGGCTACACACTTAGACATACACGCAACATGAAAGCTTTTCGACTTACAACGTGTTGTTTAGGAAAAACAAGATAATTTCGCACGATGCGGGATTTCCTTAAAACGTGATTTTCTGAAAAATTTTGACGAAAGAAAATTCTCCTTTTGGTTCTCTTTAGATGCTACATGTTAAGACGTACACGCCACAACAATTGTTTTTGAGATACAACGTGTAGTTTTGGAGATACAAGCTAATTTTGTACTATGCGTTATTTCTTCTCATAAAGAGTTTCCAATGCGTACGTATATGTCTTTACGCTGCAAAACTGTATTTCCTTATGAAGTGGTATTCTTACATATCCTTTCGAGAGAAAACTGTCCTGTGCCTTCTCTTTTGAGGCTACACACTTAGACATACACGCAACATGAAAGCTTTTCGACTTACAACGTGTTGTTTAGGAAAAACAAGATAATTTCGCACGATGCGGGATTTCCTTAAAACGTGATTTTCTGAAAAATTTTGACGAAAGAAAATTCTCCTTTTGGTTCTCTTTAGATGCTACATGTTAAGACGTACACGCCACAACAATTCTTTTCGAGATACAACGTGTAGTTTTGGAGATACAAGCTAATTTTGTACTATGCGTTATTTCTTCTCGTAAAGAGTTTCCAATGCGTACGCATATGTCTTTACTCTGCAAAACTTTATTTCCTTATGAAGTGGTATTCTTACATATCCTTTCGAGAGAAAACTGTCCTGTGCCTTCTCTTTTGAGGCTACACACTTAGACATACACGCAACATGAAAGCTTTTCGACTTACAACGTGTTGTTTAGGAAAAACAAGATAATTTCGCACGATGCGGGATTTCCTTAAAACGTGATTTTCTGAAAAATTTTGACGAAAGAAAATTCTCCTTTTGGTTCTCTTTAGATGCTACATGTTAAGACGTACACGCCACAACAATTCTTTTCGAGATACAACGTGTAGTTTTGGAGATACAAGCTAATTTTGTACTATGCGTTATTTCTTCTCGTAAAGAGTTTCCAATGCGTACGTATATGTCTTTACTCTGCAAAACTGTATTTCCTTATGAAGTGGTATTCTTACATATCCTTTCGAGAGAAAACTGTCCTGTGCCTTCTCTTTTGAGGCTACACACTTAGACATACACGCAACATGGAAGCTTTTCGACTTAAAACGTGTTGTTTAGGAAAAACAAGATAATTTCGCACGATGCGGGATTTCCTTAAAACGTGATTTTCTGAAAAATTTTGACGAAAGAAAATTCGCCTTTTGGTTCTCTTTAGATGCTACATGTTAAGACGTACACGCCACAACAATTCTTTTCGAGATACAACGTGTAGTTTTGGAGATACAAGCTAATTTTGTACTATGCGTTATTTCTTCTCGTAAAGAGTTTCCAATGCGTACGTATATGTCTTTACTCTGCAAAACTGTATTTCCTTATGAAGTGGTATTCTTCCATATCCTTTCGAGAGAAAACTGTCCTGTGCCTTCTCTTTTGAGGCTACACACTTAGACATACACGCAACATGAAAGCTTTTCGACTTACAACGTGTTGTTTAGGAACAACAAGATAATTTCGCACGATGCGGGATTTCCTTAAAACGTGATTTTCTGAAAAATTTTGACGAAAGAAAATTCTCCTTTTGGTTCTCTTTAGATGCTACATGTTAAGACGTACACGCCACAACAATTCTTTTTGAGATACAACGTGTAGTTTTGGAGATACAAGCTAATTTTGTACTATGCGTTATTTCTTCTCGTAAAGAGTTTCCAATGCGTACGTATATGTCTTTACGCTGCAAAACTGTATTTCCTTATGAAGTGGTATTCTTACATATCCTTTCGAGAGAAAACTGTCCTGTGCCTTCTCTTTTGAGGCTACACACTTAGACATACACGCAACATGAAAGCTTTTCGACTTACAACGTGTTGTTTAGGAAAAACAAGATAATTTCGCACGATGCGGGATTTCCTTAAAACGTGATTTTCTGAAAAATTTTGACGAAAGAAAATTCTCCTTTTGGTTCTCTTTAGATGCTACATGTTAAGACGTACACGCCACAACAATTCTTTTCGAGATACAACCTGTAGTTTTGGAGATACAAGCTAATTTTGTACTATGCGTTATTTCTTCTCGTAAAGAGTTTCCAATGCGTACGCATATGTCTTTACTCTGCAAAACTTTATTTCCTTATGAAGTGGTATTCTTACATATCCTTTCGAGAGAAAACTGTCCTGTGCCTTCTCTTTTGAGGCTACACACTTAGACATACACGCAACATGAAAGCTTTTCGACTTACAACGTGTTGTTTAGGAAAAACAAGATAATTTCGCACGATGCGGGATTTCCTTAAAACGTGATTTTCTGAAAAATTTTGACGAAAGAAAATTCTCCTTTTGGTTCTCTTTAGATGCTACATGTTAAGACGTACACGCCACAACAATTCTTTTCGAGATACAACGTGTAGTTTTGGAGATACAAGCTAATTTTGTACTATGCGTTATTTCTTCTCGTAAAGAGTTTCCAAAGCGTACGTATATGTCTTTACTCTGCAAAACTGTATTTCCTTATGAAGTGGTATTCTTACATATCCTTTCGAGAGAAAACTGTCCTGTGCCTTCTCTTTTGAGGCTACACACTTAGACACACACGCAACATGAAAGCTTTTCGACTTACAACGTGTTGTTTAGGAAAAACAAGATAATTTCGCACGATGCGGGATTTCCTTAAAACGTGATTTTCTGAAAAATTTTGACGAAAGAAAATTCTCCTTTTGGTTCTCTTTAGATGCTACATGTTAAGACGTACACGCCACAACAATTCTTTTCGAGATACAACGTGTAGTTTTGGAGATACAAGCTAATTTTGTACTATGCGTTATTTCTTCTCGTAAAGAGTTTCCAATGCGTACGTATATGTCTTTACTCTGCAAAACTGTATTTCCTTATGAAGTGGTATTCTTACATATCCTTTCGAGAGAAAACTGTCCTGTGCCTTCTCTTTTGAGGCTACACACTTAGACATACACGCAACATGAAAGCTTTTCGACTTACAACGTGTTGTTTAGGAAAAACAAGATAATTTCGCACGATGCGGGATTTCCTTAAAACGTGATTTTCTGAAAAATTTTGACGAAAGAAAATTCTCCTTTTGGTTCTCTTTAGATGCTACATGTTAAGACGTACACGCCACAACAATTCTTTTCGAGATACAACGTGTAGATACAAGCTAATTTTGTACTATGCGTTATTTCTTCTCGTAAAGAGTTTCCAATGCGTACGTATATGTCTTTACTCTGCAAAACTGTATTTCCTCATGAAGTGGTATTCTTACATATCCTTTCGAGAGAAAACTGTCCTGTGCCTTCTCTTTTGAGGCTACACACTTAGACATACACGCAACATGAAAGCTTTTCGACTTACAACGTGTTGTTTAGGAAAAACAAGATAATTTCGCACGATGCGGGATTTCCTTAAAACGTGATTTTCTGAAAAATTTTGACGAAAGAAAATTCGCCTTTTGGTTCTCTTTAGATGCTACATGTTAAGACGTACACGCCACAACAATTCTTTTCGAGATACAACGTGTAGTTTTGGAGATACAAGCTAATTTTGTACTATGCGTTATTTCTTCTCGTAAAGAGTTTCCAATGCGTACGTATATGTCTTTACTCTGCAAAACCGTATTTCCTCATGAAGTGGTATTCTTACATATCCTTTCGAGAGAAAACTGTCCTGTGCCTTCTCTTTTGAGGCTACACACTTAGACATACACGCAACATGAAAGCTTTTCGACTTACAACGTGTTGTTTAGGAAAAACAAGAAAATTTCGCACGATGCGGGATTTCCTTAAAACGTGATTTTCTGAAAAATTTTGACGAAAGAAAATTCTCCTTTTGGTTCTCTTTAGATGCTACATGTTAAGACGTACACGCCACAACAATTCTTTTCGAGATACAACGTGTAGTTTTGGAGATACAAGCTAATTTTGTACTATGCGTTATTTCTTCTCGTAAAGAGTTTCCAATGCGTACGTATATGTCTTTACTCTGCAAAACTGTATTTCCTTATGAAGTGGTATTCTTACATATCCTTTCGAGAGAAAACTGTCCTGTGCCTTCTCTTTTGAGGCTACACACTTAGACATACACGCAACATGAAAGCTTTTCGACTTACAACGTGTTGTTTAGGAAAAACAAGATAATTTCGCACGATGCGGGATTTCCTTAAAACGTGATTTTCTGAAAAATTTTGACGAAAGAAAATTCTCCTTTTGGTTCTCTTTAGATGCTACATCTTAAGACGTACACGCCACAACAATTCTTTTCGAGATACAACATGTAGTTTTGGAGATACAAGCTAATTTTGTACTATGCGTTATTTCTTCTCGTAAAGAGTTTCCAATGCGTACGTATATGTCTTTACTCTGCAAAACTGTATTTCCTTATGAAGTGGTATTCTTACATATCCTTTCGAGAGAAAACTGTCCTGTGCCTTCTCTTTTGAGGCTACACACTTAGACATACACGCAACATGAAAGCTTTTCGACTTACAACGTGTTGTTTAGGAAAAACAAGATAATTTCGCACGATGCGGGATTTCCTTAAAACGTGATTTTCTGAAAAATTTTGACGAAAGAAAATTCTCCTTTTGGTTCTCTTTAGATGCTACATGTTAAGACGTACACGCCACAACAATTCTTTTCGAGATACAACGTGTAGTTTTGGAGATACAAGCTAATTTTGTACTATGCGTTATTTCTTCTCGTAAAGAGTTTCCAAAGCGTACGTATATGTCTTTACTCTGCAAAACTGTATTTCCTTATGAAGTGGTATTCTTACATATCCTTTCGAGAGAAAACTGTCCTGTGCCTTCTCTTTTGAGGCTACACACTTAGACACACACGCAACATGAAAGCTTTTCGACTTACAACGTGTTGTTTAGGAAAAACAAGATAATTTCGCACGATGCGGGATTTCCTTAAAACGTGATTTTCTGAAAAATTTTGACGAAAGAAAATTCTCCTTTTGGTTCTCTTTAGATGCTACATGTTAAGACGTACACGCCACAACAATTCTTTTCGAGATACAACGTGTAGTTTTGGAGATACAAGCTAATTTTGTACTATGCGTTATTTCTTCTCGTAAAGAGTTTCCAATGCGTACGTATATGTCTTTACTCTGCAAAACTGTATTTCCTTATGAAGTGGTATTCTTACATATCCTTTCGAGAGAAAACTGTCCTGTGCCTTCTCTTTTGAGGCTACACACTTAGACATACACGCAACATGAAAGCTTTTCGACTTACAACGTGTTGTTTAGGAAAAACAAGATAATTTCGCACGATGCGGGATTTCCTTAAAACGTGATTTTCTGAAAAATTTTGACGAAAGAAAATTCTCCTTTTGGTTCTCTTTAGATGCTACATGTTAAGACGTACACGCCACAACAATTCTTTTCGAGATACAACGTGTAGATACAAGCTAATTTTGTACTATGCGTTATTTCTTCTCGTAAAGAGTTTCCAATGCGTACGTATATGTCTTTACTCTGCAAAACTGTATTTCCTCATGAAGTGGTATTCTTACATATCCTTTCGAGAGAAAACTGTCCTGTGCCTTCTCTTTTGAGGCTACACACTTAGACATACACGCAACATGAAAGCTTTTCGACTTACAACGTGTTGTTTAGGAAAAACAAGATAATTTCGCACGATGCGGGATTTCCTTAAAACGTGATTTTCTGAAAAATTTTGACGAAAGAAAATTCGCCTTTTGGTTCTCTTTAGATGCTACATGTTAAGACGTACACGCCACAACAATTCTTTTCGAGATACAACGTGTAGTTTTGGAGATACAAGCTAATTTTGTACTATGCGTTATTTCTTCTCGTAAAGAGTTTCCAATGCGTACGTATATGTCTTTACTCTGCAAAACTGTATTTCCTCATGAAGTGGTATTCTTACATATCCTTTCGAGAGAAAACTGTCCTGTGCCTTCTCTTTTGAGGCTACACACTTAGACATACACGCAACATGAAAGCTTTTCGACTTAAAACGTGTTGTTTAGGAAAAACAAGATAATTTCGCACGATGCGGGATTTCCTTAAAACGTGATTTTCTGAAAAATTTTGACGAAAGAAAATTCTCCTTTTGGTTCTCTTTAGATGCTACATGTTAAGACGTACACGCCACAACAATTCTTTTCGAGATACAACGTGTAGTTTTGGAGATACAAGCTAATTTTGTACTATGCGTTATTTCTTCTCGTAAAGAGTTTCCAATGCGTACGTATATGTCTTTACTCTGCAAAACTGTATTTCCTTATGAAGTGGTATTCTTACATATCCTTTCGAGAGAAAACTGTCCTGTGCCTTCTCTTTTGAGGCTACACACTTAGACATACACGCAACATGAAAGCTTTTCGACTTACAACGTGTTGTTTAGGAAAAACAAGATAATTTCGCACGATGCGGGATTTCCTTAAAACGTGATTTTCTGAAAAATTTTGACGAAAGAAAATTCTCCTTTTGGTTCTCTTTAGATGCTACATCTTAAGACGTACACGCCACAACAATTCTTTTCGAGATACAACATGTAGTTTTGGAGATACAAGCTAATTTTGTACTATGCGTTATTTCTTCTCGTAAAGAGTTTCCAATGCGTACGTATATGTCTTTACGCTGCAAAACTGTATTTCCTTATGAAGTGGTATTCTTACATATCCTTTCGAGAGAAAACTGTCCTGTGCCTTCTCTTTTGAGGCTACACACTTAGACATACACGCAACATGAAAGCTTTTCGACTTACAACGTGTTGTTTAGGAAAAACAAGATAATTTCGCACGATGCGGGATTTCCTTAAAACGTGATTTTCTGAAAAATTTTGACGAAAGAAAATTCTCCTTTTGGTTCTCTTTAGATGCTACATGTTAAGACGTACACGCCACAACAATTCTTTTCGAGATACAACGTGTAGTTTTGGAGATACAAGCTAATTTTGTACTATGCGTTATTTCTTCTCGTAAAGAGTTTCCAATGCGTACGTATATGTCTTTACTCTGCAAAACTGTATTTCCTTATGAAGTGGTATTCTTACATATCCTTTCGAGAGAAAACTGTCCTGTGCCTTCTCTTTTGAGGCTACACACTTAGACATACACGCAACATGAAAGCTTTTCGACTTACAACGTGTTGTTTAGGAAAAACAAGATAATTTCGCACGATGCGGGATTTCCTTAAAACGTGATTTTCTGAAAAATTTTGACGAAAGAAAATTCTCCTTTTGGTTCTCTTTAGATGCTACATGTTAAGACGTACACGCCACAACAATTGTTTTTGAGATACAACGTGTAGTTTTGGAGATACAAGCTAATTTTGTACTATGCGTTATTTCTTCTCGTAAAGAGTTTCCAATGCGTACGTATATGTCTTTACGCTGCAAAACTGTATTTCCTTATGAAGTGGTATTCTTACATATCCTTTCGAGAGAAAACTGTCCTGTGCCTTCTCTTTTGAGGCTACACACTTAGACATACACGCAACATGAAAGCTTTTCGACTTACAACGTGTTGTTTAGGAAAAACAAGATAATTTCGCACGATGCGGGATTTCCTTAAAACGTGATTTTCTGAAAAATTTTGACGAAAGAAAATTCTCCTTTTGGTTATCTTTAGATGCTACATGTTAAGACGTACACGCCACAACAATTCTTTTCGAGATACAACGTGTAGTTTTGGAGATACAAGCTAATTTTGTACTATGCGTTATTTCTTCTCGTAAAGAGTTTCCAATGCGTACGCATATGTCTTTACTCTGCAAAACTTTATTTCCTTATGAAGTGGTATTCTTACATATCCTTTCGAGAGAAAACTGTCCTGTGCCTTCTCTTTTGAGGCTACACACTTAGACATACACGCAACATGAAAGCTTTTCGACTTACAACGTGTTGTTTAGGAAAAACAAGATAATTTCGCACGATGCGGGATTTCCTTAAAACGTGATTTTCTGAAAAATTTTGACGAAAGAAAATTCTCCTTTTGGTTCTCTTTAGATGCTACATGTTAAGACGTACACGCCACAACAATTCTTTTCGAGATACAACGTGTAGTTTTGGAGATACAAGCTAATTTTGTACTATGCGTTATTTCTTCTCGTAAAGAGTTTCCAATGCGTACGTATATGTCTTTACTCTGCAAAACTGTATTTCCTTATGAAGTGGTATTCTTACATATCCTTTCGAGAGAAAACTGTCCTGTGCCTTCTCTTTTGAGGCTACACACTTAGACATACACGCAACATGAAACCTTTTCGACTTAAAACGTGTTGTTTAGGAAAAACAAGATAATTTCGCACGATGCGGGATTTCCTTAAAACGTGATTTTCTGAAAAATTTTGACGAAAGAAAATTCTCCTTTTGGTTCTCTTTAGATGCTACATGTTAAGACGTACACGCCACAACAATTCTTTTCGAGATACAACGTGTAGTTTTGGAGATACAAGCTAATTTTGTACTATGCGTTATTTCTTCTCGTAAAGAGTTTCCAATGCGTACGTATATGTCTTTACTCTGCAAAACTGTATTTCCTCATGAAGTGGTATTCTTACATATCCTTTCGAGAGAAAACTGTCCTGTGCCTTCTCTTTTGAGGCTACACACTTAGACATACACGCAACATGAAAGCTTTTCGACTTAAAACGTGTTGTTTAGGAAAAACAAGATAATTTCGCACGATGCGGGATTTCCTTAAAACGTGATTTTCTGAAAAATTTTGACGAAAGAAAATTCGCCTTTTGGTTCTCTTTAGATGCTACATGTTAAGACGTACACGCCACAACAATTCTTTTCGAGATACAACGTGTAGTTTTGGAGATACAAGCTAATTTTGTACTATGCGTTATTTCTTCTCGTAAAGAGTTTCCAATGCGTACGTATATGTCTTTACTCTGCAAAACTGTATTTCCTTATGAAGTGGTATTCTTCCATATCCTTTCGAGAGAAAACTGTCCTGTGCCTTCTCTTTTGAGGCTACACACTTAGACATACACGCAACATGAAAGCTTTTCGACTTACAACGTGTTGTTTAGGAAAAACAAGATAATTTCGCACGATGCGGGATTTCCTTAAAACGTGATTTTCTGAAAAATTTTGACGAAAGAAAATTCTCCTTTTGGTTCTCTTTAGATGCTACATGTTAAGACGTACACGCCACAACAATTCTTTTTGAGATACAACGTGTAGTTTTGGAGATACAAGCTAATTTTGTACTATGCGTTATTTCTTCTCGTAAAGAGTTTCCAATGCGTACGTATATGTCTTTACGCTGCAAAACTGTATTTCCTTATGAAGTGGTATTCTTACATATCCTTTCGAGAGAAAACTGTCCTGTGCCTTCTCTTTTGAGGCTACACACTTAGACATACACGCAACATGAAAGCTTTTCGACTTACAACGTGTTGTTTAGGAAAAACAAGATAATTTCGCACGATGCGGGATTTCCTTAAAACGTGATTTTCTGAAAAATTTTGACGAAAGAAAATTCTCCTTTTGGTTCTCTTTAGATGCTACATGTTAAGACGTACACGCCACAACAATTCTTTTCGAGATACAACGTGTAGTTTTGGAGATACAAGCTAATTTTGTACTATGCATTATTTCTTCTCGTAAAGAGTTTCCAATGCGTACGCATATGTCTTTACTCTGCAAAACTTTATTTCCTTATGAAGTGGTATTCTTACATATCCTTTCGAGAGAAAACTGTCCTGTGCCTTCTCTTTTGAGGCTACACACTTAGACATACACGCAACATGAAAGCTTTTCGACTTACAACGTGTTGTTTAGGAAAAACAAGATAATTTCGCACGATGCGGGATTTCCTTAAAACGTGATTTTCTGAAAAATTTTGACGAAAGAAAATTCTCCTTTTGGTTCTCTTTAGATGCTACATGTTAAGACGTACACGCCACAACAATTCTTTTCGAGATACAACGTGTAGTTTTGGAGATACAAGCTAATTTTGTACTATGCGTTATTTCTTCTCGTAAAGAGTTTCCAATGCGTACGTATATGTCTTTACTCTGCAAAACTGTATTTCCTTATGAAGTGGTATTCTTACATATCCTTTCGAGAGAAAACTGTCCTGTGCCTTCTCTTTTGAGGCTACACACTTAGACATACATGAAAGCTTTTCGACTTACAACGTGTTGTTTAGGAAAAACAAGATAATTTCGCACGATGCGGGATTTCCTTAAAACGTGATTTTCTGAAAAATTTTGACGAAAGAAAATTCTCCTTTTGGTTCTCTTTAGATGCTACATGTTAAGACGTACACGCCACAACAATTCTTTTCGAGATACAACGTGTAGTTTTGGAGATACAAGCTAATTTTGTACTATGCGTTATTTCTTCTCGTAAAGAGTTTCCAATGCGTACGTATATGTCTTTACTCTGCAAAACTGTATTTCCTTATGAAGTGGTATTCTTACATATCCTTTCGAGAGAAAACTGTCCTGTGCCTTCTCTTTTGAGGCTACACACTTAGACATACACGCAACATGAAAGCTTTTCGACTTACAACGTGTTCTTTAGGAAAAACAAGATAATTTCCCACGATGCGGGATTTCTTTAAAACGTGATTTTCTGAAAAATTTTGACGAAAGAAAATTCTCCTTTTGGTTCTCTTTAGATGCTACATGTTAAGACGTACACGCCACAACAATTCTTTTCGAGATACAACGTGTAGTTTTGGAGATACAAGCTAATTTTGTACTATGCGTTATTTCTTCTCGTAAAGAGTTTCCAATGCGTACGTATATGTCTTTACTCTGCAAAACTGTATTTCCTTATGAAGTGGTATTCTTACATATCCTTTCGAGAGAAAACTGTCCTGTGCCTTCTCTTTTGAGGCTACACACTTAGACATACACGCAACATGAAAGCTTTTCGACTTACAACGTGTTGTTTAGGAAAAACAAGATAATTTCGCACGATGCGGGATTTCCTTAAAACGTGATTTTCTGAAAAATTTTGACGAAAGAAAATTCTCCTTTTGGTTCTCTTTGGATGCTACATGTTAAGACGTACACGCCACAAGAATTCTTTTCGAGATACAACGTGTAGTTTTGGAGATACAAGCTAATTTTGTACTATGCGTTATTTCTTCTCGTAAAGAGTTTCCAATGCGTACGTATATGTCTTTACTCTGCAAAACTGTATTTCCTTATGAAGTGGTATTCTTACATATCCTTTCGAGAGAAAACTGTCCTGTGCCTTCTCTTTTGAGGCTACACACTTAGACATACACGCAACATGAAAGCTTTTCGACTTACAACGTGTTGTTTAGGAAAAACAAGATAATTTCGCACGATGCGGGATTTCCTTAAAACGTGATTTTCTGAAAAATTTTGACGAAAGAAAATTCTCCTTTTGGTTCTCTTTAGATGCTACATGTTAAGACGTACACGCCACAACAATTCTTTTCGAGATACAACGTGTAGTTTTGGAGATACAAGCTAATTTTGTACTATGCGTTATTTCTTCTCGTAAAGAGTTTCCAATGCGTACGTATATGTCTTTACGCTGCAAAACTGTATTTCCTTATGAAGTGGTATTCTTACATATCCTTTCGAGAGAAAACTGTCCTGTGCCTTCTCTTTTGAGGCTACACACTTAGACATACACGCAACATGAAAGCTTTTCGACTTACAACGTGTTGTTTAGGAAAAACAAGATAATTTCGCACGATGCGGGATTTCCTTAAAACGTGATTTTCTGAAAAATTTTGACGAAAGAAAATTCTCCTTTTGGTTCTCTTTAGATGCTACATGTTAAGACGTACACGCCACAACAATTCTTTTCGAGATACAACGTGTAGTTTTGGAGATACAAGCTAATTTTGTACTATGCGTTATTTCTTCTCGTAAAGAGTTTCCAATGCGTACGTATATGTCTTTACTCTGCAAAACTGTATTTCCTTATGAAGTGGTATTCTTACATATCCTTTCGAGAGAAAACTGTCCTGTACCTTCTCTTTTGAGGCTACACACTTAGACATACACGCAACATGAAAGCTTTTCGACTTACAACGTGTTGTTTAGGAAAAACAAGATAATTTCGCACGATGCGGGATTTCCTTAAAACGTGATTTTCTGAAAAATTTTGACGAAAGAAAATTCTCCTTTTGGTTCTCTTTAGATGCTACATGTTAAGACGTACACGCCACAACAATTCTTTTCGAGATACAACGTGTAGTTTTGGAGATACAAGCTAATTTTGTACTATGCGTTATTTCTTCTCGTAAAGAGTTTCCAATGCGTACGTATATGTCTTTACTCTGCAAAACTGTATTTCCTTATGAAGTGGTATTCTTACATATCCTTTCGAGAGAAAACTGTCCTGTGCCTTCTCTTTTGAGGCTACACACTTAGACATACACGCAACATGAAAGCTTTTCGACTTACAACGTGTTGTTTAGGAAAAACAAGATAATTTCGCACGATGCGGGATTTCCTTAAAACGTGATTTTCTGAAAAATTTTGACGAAAGAAAATTCTCCTTTTGGTTCTCTTTAGATGCTACATGTGTAGACGTACACGCCACAACAATTCTTTTCGAGATACAACGTGTAGTTTTGGAGATACAAGCTAATTTTGTACTATGC
This sequence comes from Apodemus sylvaticus, assembly GCF_947179515.1. Taxonomy (NCBI): domain Eukaryota; kingdom Metazoa; phylum Chordata; class Mammalia; order Rodentia; family Muridae; genus Apodemus; species Apodemus sylvaticus. The sequence continues at coordinate 93,808 of NW_026263103.1, read as the reverse complement.
GTTATTTCTTCTCGTAAAGAGTTTCCAATGCGTACGTATATGTCTTTACTAGGCAAAACTGTATTTCCTTATGAAGTGGTATTCTTACATATCCTTTCGAGAGAAAACTGTCCTGTGCCTTCTCTTTTGAGGCTATACACTTAGACATACACGCAACATGAAAGCTTTTCGACTTACAACGTGTTGTTTAGGAAAAACAAGATAATTTCGCACGATTCGGGATTTCCTTAAAACGTGATTTTCTGAAAAATTTTGACGAAAGAAAATTCTCCTTTTGGTTCTCTTTCAATGCTACATGTTAAGACGTACACGCCACAACAATTCTTTTCGAGATACAACGTGTAGATACAAGCTAATTTTGTACTATGCGTTATTTCTTCTCGTAAAGAGTTTCCAATGCGTACGTATATGTCTTTACTCTGCAAAACTGTATTTCCTTATGAAGTGGTATTCTTACATATCCTTTCGAGAGAAAACTGTCCTGTGCCTTCTCTTTTGAGGCTACACACTTAGACACACACGCAACATGAAAGCTTTTCGACTTAAAACGTGTTGTTTAGGAAAAACAAGATAATTTCGCACGATGCGGGATTTCCTTAAAACGTGATTTTCTGAAAAATTTTGACGAAAGAAAATTCTCCTTTTGGTTCTCTTTAGATGCTACATGTTAAGACGTACACGCCACAACAATTCTTTTCGAGATACAACGTGTAGTTTTGGAGATACAAGCTAATTTTGTACTATGCGTTATTTCTTCTCGTAAAGAGTTTCCAATGCGTACGTATATGTCTTTACTCTGCAAAACTGTATTTCCTTATGAAGTGGTATTCTTACATATCCTTTCGAGAGAAAACTGTCCTGTGCCTTCTCTTTTGAGGCTACACACTTAGACATACACGCAACATGAAAGCTTTTCGACTTACAACGTGTTGTTTAGGAAAAACAAGATAATTTCGCACGATGCGGGATTTCCTTAAAACGTGATTTTCTGAAAAATTTTGACGAAAGAAAATTCTCCTTTTGGTTCTCTTTAGATGCTACATGTTAAGACGTACACGCCACAACAATTCTTTTCGAGATACAACGTGTAGTTTTGGAGATACAAGCTAATTTTGTACTATGCGTTATTTCTTCTCGTAAAGAGTTTCCAATGCGTACGTATATGTCTTTATGCTGCAAAACTGTATTTCCTTATGAAGTGGTATTCTTACATATCCTTTCGAGAGAAAACTGTCCTGTGCCTTCTCTTTTGAGGCTACACACTTAGACATACACGCAACATGAAAGCTTTTCGACTTACAACGTGTTGTTTAGGAAAAACAAGATAATTTCGCACGATGCGGGATTTCCTTAAAACGTGATTTTCTGAAAAATTTTGACGAAAGAAAATTCTCCTTTTGGTTCTCTTTAGATGCTACATGTTAAGACGTACACGCCACAACAATTCTTTTCGAGATACAACGTGTAGTTTTGGAGATACAAGCTAATTTTGTACTATGCGTTATTTCTTCTCGTAAAGAGTTTCCAATGCGTACGTATATGTCTTTACTCTGCAAAACTGTATTTCCTTATGAAGTGGTATTCTTACATATCCTTTCGAGAGAAAACTGTCCTGTGCCTTCTCTTTTGAGGCTACACACTTAGACATACACGCAACATGAAAGCTTTTCGACTTACAACGTGTTGTTTAGGAAAAACAAGATAATTTCGCACGATGCGGGATTTCCTTAAAACGTGATTTTCTGAAAAATTTTGACGAAAGAAAATTCTCCTTTTGGTTCTCCTTAGATGCTACATGTTAAGACGTACACGCCACAACAATTCTTTTCGAGATACAACGTGTAGTTTTGGAGATACAAGCTAATTTTGTACTATGCGTTATTTCTTCTCGTAAAGAGTTTCCAATGCGTACGCATATGTCTTTACTCTGCAAAACTGTATTTCCTTATGAAGTGGTATTCTTACATATCCTTTCGAGAGAAAACTGTCCTGTGCCTTCTCTTTTGAGGCTACACACTTAGACATACACGCAACATGAAAGCTTTTCGACTTACAACGTGTTGTTTAGGAAAAACAAGATAATTTCGCACGATGCGGGATTTCCTTAAAACGTGATTTTCTGAAAAATTTTGACGAAAGAAAATTCTCCTTTTGGTTCTCTTTCAATGCTACATGTTAAGACGTACACGCCACAACAATTCTTTTCGAGATACAACGTGTAGATACAAGCTAATTTTGTACTATGCGTTATTTCTTCTCGTAAAGAGTTTCCAATGCGTACGTATATGTCTTTACTCTGCAAAACTGTATTTCCTTATGAAGTGGTATTCTTACATATCCTTTCGAGAGAAAACTGTCCTGTGCCTTCTCTTTTGAGGCTACACACTTAGACACACACGCAACATGAAAGCTTTTCGACTTACAACGTATTGTTTAGGAAAAACAAGATAATTTCGCACGATGCGGGATTTCCTTAAAACGTGATTTTCTGAAAAATTTTGACGAAAGAAAATTCTCCTTTTGGTTCTCTTTAGATGCTACATGTTAAGACGTACACGCCACAACAATTCTTTTCGAGATACAACGTGTAGTTTTGGAGATACAAGCTAATTTTGTACTATGCGTTATTTCTTCTCGTAAAGAGTTTCCAATGCGTACGTATATGTCTTTACTCTGCAAAACTGTATTTCCTTATGAAGTGGTATTCTTACATATCCTTTCGAGAGAAAACTGTCCTGTGCCTTCTCTTTTGAGGCTACACACTTAGACATACACGCAACATGAAAGCTTTTCGACTTACAACGTGTTGTTTAGGAAAAACAAGATAATTTCGCACGATGCGGGATTTCCTTAAAACGTGATTTTCTGAAAAATTTTGACGAAAGAAAATTCTCCTTTTGGTTCTCTTTAGATGCTACATGTTAAGACGTACACGCCACAACAATTCTTTTCGAGATACAACGTGTAGTTTTGGAGATACAAGCTAATTTTGTACTATGCGTTATTTCTTCTCGTAAAGAGTTTCCAATGCGTACGTATATGTCTTTACTCTGCAAAACTGTATTTCCTTATGAAGTGGTATTCTTACATATCCTTTCGAGAGAAAACTGTCCTGTACCTTCTCTTTTGAGGCTACACACTTAGACATACACGCAACATGAAAGCTTTTCGACTTACAACGTGTTGTTTAGGAAAAACAAGATAATTTCGCACGATGCGGGATTTCCTTAAAACGTGATTTTCTGAAAAATTTTGACGAAAGAAAATTCTCCTTTTGGTTCTCTTTAGATGCTACATGTTAAGACGTACACGCCACAACAATTCTTTTCGAGATACAACGTGTAGTTTTGGAGATACAAGCTAATTTTGTACTATGCGTTATTTCTTCTCGTAAAGAGTTTCCAATGCGTACGTATATGTCTTTACTCTGCAAAACTGTATTTCCTTATGAAGTGGTATTCTTACATATCCTTTCGAGAGAAAACTGTCCTGTGCCTTCTCTTTTGAGGCTACACACTTAGACATACACGCAACATGAAAGCTTTTCGACTTACAACGTGTTGTTTAGGAAAAACAAGATAATTTCGCACGATGCGGGATTTCCTTAAAACGTGATTTTCTGAAAAATTTTGACGAAAGAAAATTCTCCTTTTGGTTCTCTTTAGATGCTACATGTGTAGACGTACACGCCACAACAATTCTTTTCGAGATACAACGTGTAGTTTTGGAGATACAAGCTAATTTTGTACTATGCGTTATTTCTTCTCGTAAAGAGTTTCCAATGCGTACGTATATGTCTTTACTAGGCAAAACTGTATTTCCTTATGAAGTGGTATTCTTACATATCCTTTCGAGAGAAAACTGTCCTGTGCCTTCTCTTTTGAGGCTATACACTTAGACATACACGCAACATGAAAGCTTTTCGACTTACAACGTGTTGTTTAGGAAAAACAAGATAATTTCGCACGATTCGGGATTTCCTTAAAACGTGATTTTCTGAAAAATTTTGACGAAAGAAAATTCTCCTTTTGGTTCTCTTTCAATGCTACATGTTAAGACGTACACGCCACAACAATTCTTTTCGAGATACAACGTGTAGATACAAGCTAATTTTGTACTATGCGTTATTTCTTCTCGTAAAGAGTTTCCAATGCGTACGTATATGTCTTTACTCTGCAAAACTGTATTTCCTTATGAAGTGGTATTCTTACATATCCTTTCGAGAGAAAACTGTCCTGTGCCTTCTCTTTTGAGGCTACACACTTAGACACACACGCAACATGAAAGCTTTTCGACTTAAAACGTGTTGTTTAGGAAAAACAAGATAATTTCGCACGATGCGGGATTTCCTTAAAACGTGATTTTCTGAAAAATTTTGACGAAAGAAAATTCTCCTTTTGGTTCTCTTTAGATGCTACATGTTAAGACGTACACGCCACAACAATTCTTTTCGAGATACAACGTGTAGTTTTGGAGATACAAGCTAATTTTGTACTATGCGTTATTTCTTCTCGTAAAGAGTTTCCAATGCGTACGTATATGTCTTTACTCTGCAAAACTGTATTTCCTTATGAAGTGGTATTCTTACATATCCTTTCGAGAGAAAACTGTCCTGTGCCTTCTCTTTTGAGGCTACACACTTAGACATACACGCAACATGAAAGCTTTTCGACTTACAACGTGTTGTTTAGGAAAAACAAGATAATTTCGCACGATGCGGGATTTCCTTAAAACGTGATTTTCTGAAAAATTTTGACGAAAGAAAATTCTCCTTTTGGTTCTCTTTAGATGCTACATGTTAAGACGTACACGCCACAACAATTCTTTTCGAGATACAACGTGTAGTTTTGGAGATACAAGCTAATTTTGTACTATGCGTTATTTCTTCTCGTAAAGAGTTTCCAATGCGTACGTATATGTCTTTATGCTGCAAAACTGTATTTCCTTATGAAGTGGTATTCTTACATATCCTTTCGAGAGAAAACTGTCCTGTGCCTTCTCTTTTGAGGCTACACACTTAGACATACACGCAACATGAAAGCTTTTCGACTTACAACGTGTTGTTTAGGAAAAACAAGATAATTTCGCACGATGCGGGATTTCCTTAAAACGTGATTTTCTGAAAAATTTTGACGAAAGAAAATTCTCCTTTTGGTTCTCTTTAGATGCTACATGTTAAGACGTACACGCCACAACAATTCTTTTCGAGATACAACGTGTAGTTTTGGAGATACAAGCTAATTTTGTACTATGCGTTATTTCTTCTCGTAAAGAGTTTCCAATGCGTACGTATATGTCTTTACTCTGCAAAACTGTATTTCCTTATGAAGTGGTATTCTTACATATCCTTTCGAGAGAAAACTGTCCTGTGCCTTCTCTTTTGAGGCTACACACTTAGACATACACGCAACATGAAAGCTTTTCGACTTACAACGTGTTGTTTAGGAAAAACAAGATAATTTCGCACGATGCGGGATTTCCTTAAAACGTGATTTTCTGAAAAATTTTGACGAAAGAAAATTCTCCTTTTGGTTCTCCTTAGATGCTACATGTTAAGACGTACACGCCACAACAATTCTTTTCGAGATACAACGTGTAGTTTTGGAGATACAAGCTAATTTTGTACTATGCGTTATTTCTTCTCGTAAAGAGTTTCCAATGCGTACGCATATGTCTTTACTCTGCAAAACTGTATTTCCTTATGAAGTGGTATTCTTACATATCCTTTCGAGAGAAAACTGTCCTGTGCCTTCTCTTTTGAGGCTACACACTTAGACATACACGCAACATGAAAGCTTTTCGACTTACAACGTGTTGTTTAGGAAAAACAAGATAATTTCGCACGATGCGGGATTTCCTTAAAACGTGATTTTCTGAAAAATTTTGACGAAAGAAAATTCTCCTTTTGGTTCTCTTTCAATGCTACATGTTAAGACGTACACGCCACAACAATTCTTTTCGAGATACAACGTGTAGATACAAGCTAATTTTGTACTATGCGTTATTTCTTCTCGTAAAGAGTTTCCAATGCGTACGTATATGTCTTTACTCTGCAAAACTGTATTTCCTTATGAAGTGGTATTCTTACATATCCTTTCGAGAGAAAACTGTCCTGTGCCTTCTCTTTTGAGGCTACACACTTAGACACACACGCAACATGAAAGCTTTTCGACTTACAACGTATTGTTTAGGAAAAACAAGATAATTTCGCACGATGCGGGATTTCCTTAAAACGTGATTTTCTGAAAAATTTTGACGAAAGAAAATTCTCCTTTTGGTTCTCTTTAGATGCTACATGTTAAGACGTACACGCCACAACAATTCTTTTCGAGATACAACGTGTAGTTTTGGAGATACAAGCTAATTTTGTACTATGCGTTATTTCTTCTCGTAAAGAGTTTCCAATGCGTACGTATATGTCTTTACTCTGCAAAACTGTATTTCCTTATGAAGTGGTATTCTTACATATCCTTTCGAGAGAAAACTGTCCTGTGCCTTCTCTTTTGAGGCTACACACTTAGACATACACGCAACATGAAAGCTTTTCGACTTACAACGTGTTGTTTAGGAAAAACAAGATAATTTCGCACGATGCGGGATTTCCTTAAAACGTGATTTTCTGAAAAATTTTGACGAAAGAAAATTCTCCTTTTGGTTCTCTTTAGATGCTACATGTTAAGACGTACACGCCACAACAATTCTTTTCGAGATACAACGTGTAGTTTTGGAGATACAAGCTAATTTTGTACTATGCGTTATTTCTTCTCGTAAAGAGTTTCCAATGCGTACGTATATGTCTTTACTCTGCAAAACTGTATTTCCTTATGAAGTGGTATTCTTACATATCCTTTCGAGAGAAAACTGTCCTGTGCCTTCTCTTTTGAGGCTACACACTTAGACATACACGCAACATGAAAGCTTTTCGACTTACAACGTGTTGTTTAGGAAAAACAAGATAATTTCGCACGATGCGGGATTTCCTTAAAACGTGATTTTCTGAAAAATTTTGACGAAAGAAAATTCTCCTTTTGGTTCTCTTTAGATGCTACATGTTAAGACGTACACGCCACAACAATTCTTTTCGAGATACAACGTGTAGTTTTGGAGATACAAGCTAATTTTGTACTATGCGTTATTTCTTCTCGTAAAGAGTTTCCAATGCGTACGTATATGTCTTTACTCTGCAAAACTGTATTTCCTTATGAAGTGGTATTCTTACATATCCTTTCGAGAGAAAACTGTCCTGTGCCTTCTCTTTTGAGGCTACACACTTAGACATACACGCAACATGAAAGCTTTTCGAATTACAACGTGTTGTTTAGGAAAAACAAGATAATTTCGCACGATGCGGGATTTCCTTAAAACGTGATTTTCTGAAAAATTTTGACGAAAGAAAATTCTCCTTTTGGTTCTCTTTCAATGCTACATGTTAAGACGTACACGCCACAACAATTCTTTTCGAGATACAACGTGTAGTTTTGGAGATACAAGCTAATTTTGTACTATGCGTTATTTCTTCTCGTAAAGAGTTTCCAATGCGTACGTATATGTCTTTACTCTGCAAAACTGTATTTCCTTATGAAGTGGTATTCTTACATATCCTTTCGAGAGAAAACTGTCCTGTGCCTTCTCTTTTGAGGCTACACACTTAGACATACACGCAACATGAAAGCTTTTCGACTTACAACGTGTTGTTTAGGAAAAACAAGATAATTTCGCACGATGCGGGATTTCCTTAAAACGTGATATTCTGAAAAATTTTGACGAAAGAAAATTCTCCTTTTGGTTCTCTTTAGATGCTACATGTTAAGACGTACACGCCACAACAATTCTTTTCGAGATACAACGTGTAGTTTTGGAGATACAAGCTAATTTTGTACTATGCGTTATTTCTTCTCGTAAAGAGTTTCCAATGCGTACGCATATGTCTTTACTCTGCAAAACTGTATTTCCTTATGAAGTGGTATTCTTACATATCCTTTCGAGAGAAAACTGTCCTGTGCCTTCTCTTTTGAGGCTACACACTTAGACATACACGCAACATGAAAGCTTTTCGACTTACAACGTGTTGTTTAGGAAAAACAAGATAATTTCGCACGATGCGGGATTTCCTTAAAACGTGATTTTCTGAAAAATTTTGACGAAAGAAAATTCTCCTTTTGGTTCTCTTTCAATGCTACATGTTAAGACGTACACGCCACAACAATTCTTTTCGAGATACAACGTGTAGATACAAGCTAATTTTGTACTATGCGTTATTTCTTCTCGTAAAGAGTTTCCAATGCGTACGTATATGTCTTTACTCTGCAAAACTGTATTTCCTTATGAAGTGGTATTCTTCCATATCCTTTCGAGAGAAAACTGTCCTGTGCCTTCTCTTTTGAGGCTACACACTTAGACACACACGCAACATGAAAGCTTTTCGACTTACAACGTATTGTTTAGGAAAAACAAGATAATTTCGCACGATGCGGGATTTCCTTAAAACGTGATTTTCTGAAAAATTTTGACGAAAGAAAATTCTCCTTTTGGTTCTCTTTAGATGCTACATGTTAAGACGTACACGCCACAACAATTCTTTTCGAGATACAACGTGTAGTTTTGGAGATACAAGCTAATTTTGTACTATGCGTTATTTCTTCTCGTAAAGAGTTTCCAATGCGTACGTATATGTCTTTACTCTGCAAAACTGTATTTCCTTATGAAGTGGTATTCTTACATATCCTTTCGAGAGAAAACTGTCCTGTGCCTTCTCTTTTGAGGCTACACACTTAGACATACACGCAACATGAAAGCTTTTCGACTTACAACGTGTTGTTTAGGAAAAACAAGATAATTTCGCACGATGCGGGATTTCCTTAAAACGTGATTTTCTGAAAAATTTTGACGAAAGAAAATTCTCCTTTTGGTTCTCTTTAGATGCTACATGTTAAGACGTACACGCCACAACAATTCTTTTCGAGATACAACGTGTAGTTTTGGAGATACAAGCTAATTTTGTACTATGCGTTATTTCTTCTCGTAAAGAGTTTCCAATGCGTACGTATATGTCTTTACTCTGCAAAACTGTATTTCCTTATGAAGTGGTATTCTTACATATCCTTTCGAGAGAAAACTGTCCTGTGCCTTCTCTTTTGAGGCTACACACTTAGACATACACGCAACATGAAAGCTTTTCGACTTACAACGTGTTGTTTAGGAAAAACAAGATAATTTCGCACGATGCGGGATTTCCTTAAAACGTGATTTTCTGAAAAATTTTGACGAAAGAAAATTCTCCTTTTGGTTCTCTTTAGATGCTACATGTTAAGACGTACACGCCACAACAATTCTTTTCGAGATACAACGTGTAGTTTTGGAGATACAAGCTAATTTTGTACTATGCGTTATTTCTTCTCGTAAAGAGTTTCCAATGCGTACGTATATGTCTTTACTCTGCAAAACTGTATTTCCTTATGAAGTGGTATTCTTACATATCCTTTCGAGAGAAAACTGTCCTGTGCCTTCTCTTTTGAGGCTACACACTTAGACATACACGCAACATGAAAGCTTTTCGAATTACAACGTGTTGTTTAGGAAAAACAAGATAATTTCGCACGATGCGGGATTTCCTTAAAACGTGATTTTCTGAAAAATTTTGACGAAAGAAAATTCTCCTTTTGGTTCTCTTTCAATGCTACATGTTAAGACGTACACGCCACAACAATTCTTTTCGAGATACAACGTGTAGTTTTGGAGATACAAGCTAATTTTGTACTATGCGTTATTTCTTCTCGTAAAGAGTTTCCAATGCGTACGTATATGTCTTTACTCTGCAAAACTGTATTTCCTTATGAAGTGGTATTCTTACATATCCTTTCGAGAGAAAACTGTCCTGTGCCTTCTCTTTTGAGGCTACACACTTAGACATACACGCAACATGAAAGCTTTTCGACTTACAACGTGTTGTTTAGGAAAAACAAGATAATTTCGCACGATGCGGGATTTCCTTAAAACGTGATTTTCTGAAAAATTTTGACGAAAGAAAATTCTCCTTTTGGTTCTCTTTAGATGCTACATGTTAAGACGTACACGCCACAACAATTCTTTTCGAGATACAACGTGTAGTTTTGGAGATACAAGCTAATTTTGTACTATGCGTTATTTCTTCTCGTAAAGAGTTTCCAATGCGTACGTATATGTCTTTACTCTGCAAAACTGTATTTCCTTATGAAGTGGTATTCTTACATATCCTTTCGAGAGAAAACTGTCCTGTGCCTTCTCTTTTGAGGCTACACACTTAGACATACACGCAACATGAAAGCTTTTCGACTTACAACGTGTTGTTTAGGAAAAACAAGATAATTTCGCATGATGCGGGATTTCCTTAAAACGTGATTTTCTGAAAAATTTTGACGAAAGAAAATTCTCCTTTTGGTTCTCTTTAGATGCTACATGTTAAGACGTACACGCCACAACAATTCTTTTCGAGATACAACGTGTAGTTTTGGAGATACAAGCTAATTTTGTACTATGCGTTATTTCTTCTCGTAAAGAGTTTCCAATGCGTACGTATATGTCTTTACTCTGCAAAACTGTATTTCCTTATGAAGTGGTATTCTTACATATCCTTTCGAGAGAAAACTGTCCTGTGCCTTCTCTTTTGAGGCTACACACTTAGACATACACGCAACATGAAAGCTTTTCGACTTACAACGTGTTGTTTAGGAAAAACAAGATAATTTCGCACGATGCGGGATTTCCTTAAAACGTGATTTTCTGAAAAATTTTGACGAAAGAAAATTCTCCTTTTGGTTCTCTTTAGATGCTACATGTTAAGACGTACACGCCACAACAATTCTTTTCGAGATACAACGTGTAGTTTTGGAGATACAAGCTAATTTTGTACTATGCGTTATTTCTTCTCGTAAAGAGTTTCCAATGCGTACGTATATGTCTTTACGCTGCAAAACTGTATTTCCTTATGAAGTGGTATTCTTACACATCCTTTCGAGAGAAAACTGTCCTGTGCCTTCTCTTTTGAGGCTACACACTTAGACTTACACGCAACATGAAAGCTTTTCGACTTACAACGTGTTGTTTAGGAAAAACAAGATAATTTCGCACGATGCGGGATTTCCTTAAAACGTGATTTTCTGAAAAATTTTGACGAAAGAAAATTCTCCTTTTGGTTTTCTTTAGATGCTACATGTTAAGACGTACACGCCACAACAATTCTTTTCGAGATACAACGTGTAGTTTTGGAGATACAAGCTAATTTTGTACTATGCGTTATTTCTTCTCGTAAAGAGTTTCCAATGCGTACGTATATGTCTTTACTCTGCAAAACTGTATTTCCTTATGAAGTGGTATTCTTACATATCCTTTCGAGAGAAAACTGTCCTGTGCCTTCTCTTTTGAGGCTACACACTTAGACATACACGCAACATGAAAGCTTTTCGACTTACAACGTGTTGTTTAGGAAAAACAAGATAATTTCGCACGATGCGGGATTTCCATAAAACGTAATTTTCTGAAAAATTTTGACGAAAGAAAATTCTCCTTTTGGTTCTCTTTAGATGCTACATGTTAACTCGTACACGCCACAACAATTCTTTTCGAGATACAACGTGTAGTTTTGGAGATACAAGCTAATTTTGTACTATGCGTTATTTCTTCTCGTAAAGAGTTTCCAATGCGTACGTATATGTCTTTACTCTGCAAAACTGTATTTCCTTATGAAGTGGTATTCTTACATATCCTTTCGAGAGAAAACTGTCCTGTGCCTTCTCTTTTGAGGCTACACACTTAGACATACACGCAACATGAAAGCTTTTCGACTTACAACGTGTTGTTTAGGAAAAACAAGATAATTTCGCACGATGCGGGATTTCCTTAAAACGTGATTTTCTGAAAAATTTTGACGAAAGAAAATTCTCCTTTTGGTTCTCTTTAGATGCTACATGTTAAGACGTACACGCCACAACAATTCTTTTCGAGATACAACGTGTAGTTTTGGAGATACAAGCTAATTTTGTACTATGCGTTATTTCTTCTCGTAAAGAGTTTCCAATGCGTACGTATATGTCTTTACTCTGCAAAACTGTATTTCCTTATGAAGTGGTATTCTTACATATCCTTTCGAGAGAAAACTGTCCTGTGCCTTCTCTTTTGAGGCTACACACTTAGACATACACGCAACATGAAAGCTTTTCGACTTACAACGTGTTGTTTAGGAAAAACAAGATAATTTCGCACGATGCGGGATTTCCTTAAAACGTGATTTTCTGAAAAATTTTGACGAAAGAAAATTCTCCTTTTGGTTCTCTTTAGATGCTACATGTTAAGACGTACACGCCACAACAATTCTTTTCGAGATACAACGTGTAGTTTTGGAGATACAAGCTAATTTTGTACTATGCGTTATTTCTTCTCGTAAAGAGTTTCCAATGCGTACGTATATGTCTTTACTCTGCAAAACTGTATTTCCTTATGAAGTGGTATTCTTACATATCCTTTCGAGAGAAAACTGTCCTGTGCCTTCTCTTTTGAGGCTACACACTTAGACATACACGCAACATGAAAGCTTTTCGACTTACAACGTGTTGTTTAGGAAAAACAAGATAATTTCGCATGATGCGGGATTTCCTTAAAACGTGATTTTCTGAAAAATTTTGACGAAAGAAAATTCTCCTTTTGGTTCTCTTTACATGCTACATGTTAAGACGTATACGCCACAACAATTCTTTTCGAGATACAACGTGTAGTTTTGGAGATACAAGCTAATTTTGTACTATGCGTTATTTCTTCTCGTAAAGAGTTTCCAATGCGTACGTTTATGTCTTTATGCTGCAAAACTGTATTTCCTTATGAAGTGGTATTCTTACATATCCTTTCGAGAGAAAACTGTCCTGTGCCTTCTCTTTTGAGGCTACACACTTAGACATACACGCAACATGAAAGCTTTTCGACTTACAACGTGTTGTTTAGGAAAAACAAGATAATTTCGCACGATGCGGGATTTCCTTAAAACGTGATTTTCTGAAAAATTTTGACGAAAGAAAATTCTCCTTTTGGTTCTCTTTAGATGCTACATGTTAAGACGTACACGCCACAACAATTCTTTTCGAGATACAACGTGTAGTTTTGGAGATACAAGCTAATTTTGTACTATGCGTTATTTCTTCTCGTAAAGAGTTTCCAATGCGTACGTATATGTCTTTACGCTGCAAAACTGTATTTCCTTATGAAGTGGTATTCTTACATATCCTTTCGAGAGAAAACTGTCCTGTGCCTTCTCTTTTGAGGCTACACACTTAGACATACACGCAACATGAAAGCTTTTCGACTTACAACGTGTTGTTTAGGAAAAACAAGATAATTTCGCACGATGCGGGATTTCCTTAAAACGTGATTTTCTGAAAAATTTTGACGAAAGAAAATTCTCCTTTTGGTTCTCTTTAGATGCTACATGTTAAGACGTACACGCCACAACAATTCTTTTCGAGATACAACGTGTAGTTTTGGAGATACAAGCTAATTTTGTACTATGCGTTATTTCTTCTCGTAAAGAGTTTCCAATGCGTACGTATATGTCTTTACTCTGCAAAACTGTATTTCCTTATGAAGTGGTATTCTTACATATCCTTTCGAGAGAAAACTGTCCTGTGCCTTCTCTTTTGAGGCTACACACTTAGACATACACGCAACATGAAAGCTTTTCGACTTACAACGTGTTGTTTAGGAAAAACAAGATAATTTCGCACGATGCGGGATTTCCTTAAAACGTGATTTTCTGAAAAATTTTGACGAAAGAAAATTCTCCTTTTGGTTCTCTTTAGATGCTACATGTTAAGACGTACACGCCACAACAATTCTTTTCGAGATACAACGTGTAGTTTTGGAGATACAAGCTAATTTTGTACTATGCGTTATTTCTTCTCGTAAAGAGTTTCCAATGCGTACGTATATGTCTTTACTCTGCAAAACTGTATTTCCTTATGAAGTGGTATTCTTACATATCCTTTCGAGAGAAAACTGTCCTGTGCCTTCTCTTTTGAGGCTACACACTTAGACATACACGCAACATGAAAGCTTTTCGACTTACAACGTGTTGTTTAGGAAAAACAAGATAATTTCGCACGATGCGGGATTTCCTTAAAACGTGATTTTCTGAAAAATTTTGACGAAAGAAAATTCTCCTTTTGGTTCTCTTTACATGCTACATGTTAAGACGTACACGCCACAACAATTCTTTTCGAGATACAACGTGTAGTTTTGGAGATACAAGCTAATTTTGTACTATGCGTTATTTCTTCTCGTAAAGAGTTTCCAATGCGTACGTTTATGTCTTTATGCTGCAAAACTGTATTTCCTTATGAAGTGGTATTCTTACATATCCTTTCGAGAGAAAACTGTCCTGTGCCTTCTCTTTTGAGGCTACACACTTAGACATACACGCAACATGAAAGCTTTTCGACTTACAACGTGTTGTTTAGGAAAAACAAGATAATTTCGCACGATGCGGGATTTCCTTAAAACGTGATTTTCTGAAAAATTTTGACGAAAGAAAATTCTCCTTTTGGTTCTCTTTAGATGCTACATGTTAAGACGTACACGCCACAACAATTCTTTTCGAGATACAACGTGTAGTTTTGGAGATACAAGCTAATTTTGTACTATGCGTTATTTCTTCTCGTAAAGAGTTTCCAATGCGTACGTATATGTCTTTACGCTGCAAAACTGTATTTCCTTATGAAGTGGTATTCTTACATATCCTTTCGAGAGAAAACTGTCCTGTGCCTTCTCTTTTGAGGCTACACACTTAGACATACACGCAACATGAAAGCTTTTCGACTTACAACGTGTTGTTTAGGAAAAACAAGATAATTTCGCACGATGCGGGATTTCCTTAAAACGTGATTTTCTGAAAAATTTTGACGAAAGAAAATTCTCCTTTTGGTTCTCTTTCAATGCTACATGTTAAGACGTACACGCCACAACAATTCTTTTCGAGATACAACGTGTAGATACAAGCTAATTTTGTACTATGCGTTATTTCTTCTCGTAAAGAGTTTCCAATGCGTACGTATATGTCTTTACTCTGCAAAACTGTATTTCCTTATGAAGTGGTATTCTTACATATCCTTTCGAGAGAAAACTGTCCTGTGCCTTCTCTTTTGAGGCTACACACTTAGACACACACGCAACATGAAAGCTTTTCGACTTACAACGTGTTGTTTAGGAAAAACAAGATAATTTCGCACGATGCGGGATTTCCTTAAAACGTGATTTTCTGAAAAATTTTGACGAAAGAAAATTCTCCTTTTGGTTCTCTTTAGATGCTACATGTTAAGACGTACACGCCACAACAATTCTTTTCGAGATACAACGTGTAGTTTTGGAGATACAAGCTAATTTTGTACTATGCGTTATTTCTTCTCGTAAAGAGTTTCCAATGCGTACGTATATGTCTTTACTCTGCAAAACTGTATTTCCTTATGAAGTGGTATTCTTACATATCCTTTCGAGAGAAAACTGTCCTGTGCCTTCTCTTTTGAGGCTACACACTTAGACATACACGCAACATGAAAGCTTTTCGACTTACAACGTGTTGTTTAGGAAAAACAAGATAATTTCGCACGATGCGGGATTTCCTTAAAACGTGATTTTCTGAAAAATTTTGACGAAAGAAAATTCTCCTTTTGGTTCTCTTTACATGCTACATGTTAAGACGTACACGCCACAACAATTCTTTTCGAGATACAACGTGTAGTTTTGGAGATACAAGCTAATTTTGTACTATGCGTTATTTCTTCTCGTAAAGAGTTTCCAATGCGTACGTATATGTCTTTACTCTGCAAAACTGTATTTCCTTATGAAGTGGTATTCTTACATATCCTTTCGAGAGAAAACTGTCCTGTGCCTTCTCTTTTGAGGCTACACACTTAGACATACACGCAACATGAAAGCTTTTCGACTTACAACGTGTTGTTTAGGAAAAACAAGATAATTTCGCACGATGCGGGATTTCCTTAAAACGTGATTTTCTGAAAAATTTTGACGAAAGAAAATTCTCCTTTTGGTTCTCTTTAGATGCTACATGTTAAGACGTACACGCCACAACAATTCTTTTCGAGATACAACGTGTAGTTTTGGAGATACAAGCTAATTTTGTACTATGCGTTATTTCTTCTCGTAAAGAGTTTCCAATGCGTACGTATATGTCTTTACTCTGCAAAACTGTATTTCCTTATGAAGTGGTATTCTTACATATCCTTTCGAGAGAAAACTGTCCTGTGCCTTCTCTTTTGAGGCTACACACTTAGACATACACGCAACATGAAAGCTTTTCGACTTACAACGTGTTGTTTAGGAAAAACAAGATAATTTCGCACGATGCGGGATTTCCTTAAAACGTGATTCTCTGAAAAATTTTGACGAAAGAAAATTCTCCCTTTGGTTCTCTTTAGATGCTACATCTTAAGACGTACACTCCACAACAATTCTTTTCGAGATACAACATGTAGTTTTGTAGATACAAGCTAATTTTGTACTATGCGTTATTTCTTCTCGTAAAGAGTTTCCAATGCGTACGTATATGTCTTTACGCTGCAAAACTGTATTTCCTTATGAAGTGGTATTCTTACATATCCTTTCGAGAGAAAACTGTCCTGTGCCTTCTCTTTTGAGGCTACACACTTAGACATACACGCAACATGAAAGCTTTTCGACTTACAACGTGTTGTTTAGGAAAAACAAGATAATTTCGCACGATGCGGGATTTCCTTAAAACGTGATTTTCTGAAAAATTTTGACGAAAGAAAATTCTCCTTTTGGTTCTCTTTAGATGCTACATGTTAAGACGTACACGCCACAACAATTCTTTTCGAGATACAACGTGTAGTTTTGGAGATACAAGCTAATTTTGTACTATGCGTAATTTCTTCTCGTAAAGAGTTTCCAATGCGTACGTATATGTCTTTACTCTGCAAAACTGTATTTCCTTATGAAGTGGTATTCTTACATATCCTTTCGAGAGAAAACTGTCCTGTGCCTTCTCTTTTGAGGCTACACACTTAGACATACACGCAACATGAAAGCTTTTCGACTTACAACGTGTTGTTTAGGAAAAACAAGATAATTTCGCACGATGCGGGATTTCCTTAAAACGTGATTTTCTGAAAAATTTTGACGAAAGAAAATTCTCCTTTTGGTTCTCTTTAGATGCTACATGTTAAGACGTACACGCCACAACAATTCTTTTCGAGATACAACGTGTAGTTTTGGAGATACAAGCTAATTTTGTACTATGCGTTATTTCTTCTCGTAAAGAGTTTCCAATGCGTACGTATATGTCTTTACGCTGCAAAACTGTATTTCCTTATGAAGTGGTATTCTTACATATCCTTTCGAGAGAAAACTGTCCTGTGCCTTCTCTTTTGAGGGTACACACTTAGACATACACGCAACATGAAAGCTTTTCGACTTACAACGTGTTGTTTAGGAAAAACAAGATAATTTCGCACGATGCGGGATTTCCTTAAAACGTGATTTTCTGAAAAATTTTGACGAAAGAAAATTCTCCTTTTGGTTCTCTTTAGATGCTACATGTTAAGACGTACACGCCACAACAATTCTTTTCGAGATACAACGTGTAGTTTTGGAGATACAAGCTAATTTTGTACTATGCGTTATTTCTTCTCGTAAAGAGTTTCCAATGCGTACGTATATGTCTTTACTCTGCAAAACTGTATTTCCTTATGAAGTGGTATTCTTACATATCCTTTCGAGAGAAAACTGTCCTGTGCCTTCTCTTTTGAGGCTACACACTTAGACATACACGCAACATGAAAGCTTTTCGACTTACAACGTGTTGTTTAGGAAAAACAAGATAATTTCGCACGATGCGGGATTTCCTTAAAACGTGATTTTCTGAAAAATTTTGATGAAAGAAAATTCTCCTTTTGGTTCTCTTTAGATGCTACATGTTAAGACGTACACGCCACAACAATTCTTTTCGAGATACAACGTGTAGTTTTGGAGATACAAGCTAATTTTGTACTATGCGTTATTTCTTCTCGTAAAGAGTTTCCAATGCGTACGTATATGTCTTTACGCTGCAAAACTGTATTTCCTTATGAAGTGGTATTCTTACATATCCTTTCGAGAGAAAACTGTCCTGTGCCTTCTCTTTTGAGGCTACACACTTAGACATACACGCAACATGAAAGCTTTTCGACTTACAACGTGTTGTTTAGGAAAAACAAGATAATTTCGCACGATGCGGGATTTCCTTAAAACGTGATTTTCTGAAAAATTTTGACGAAAGAAAATTCTCCTTTTGGTTCTCTTTAGATGCTACATGTTAACTCGTACACGCCACAACAATTCTTTTCGAGATACAACGTGTAGTTTTGGAGATACAAGCTAATTTTGTACTATGCGTTATTTCTTCTCGTAAAGAGTTTCCAATGCGTACGTATATGTCTTTACTCTGCAAAACTGTATTTCCTTATGAAGTGGTATTCTTACATATCCTTTCGAGAGAAAACTGTCCTGTGCCTTCTCTTTTGAGGCTACACACTTAGACATACACGCAACATGAAAGCTTTTCGACTTACAACGTGTTGTTTAGGAAAAACAAGATAATTTCGCACGATGCGGGATTTCCTTAAAACGTGATTTTCTGAAAAATTTTGACGAAAGAAAATTCTCCTTTTGGTTCTCTTTAGATGCTACATGTTAAGACGTACACGCCACAACAATTCTTTTCGAGATACAACGTGTAGTTTTGGAGATACAAGCTAATTTTGTACTATGCGTTATTTCTTCTCGTAAAGAGTTTCCAATGCGTACGTATATGTCTTTACTCTGCAAAACTGTATTTCCTTATGAAGTGGTATTCTTACATATCCTTTCGAGAGAAAACTGTCCTGTGCCTTCTCTTTTGAGGCTACACACTTAGACATACACGCAACATGAAAGCTTTTCGACTTACAACGTGTTGTTTAGGAAAAACAAGATAATTTCGCACGATGCGGGATTTCCTTAAAACGTGATTTTCTGAAAAATTTTGACAAAAGAAAATTCTCCTTTTGGTTCTCTTTAGATGCTACATGTTAAGACGTACACGCCACAACAATTCTTTTTGAGATACAACGTGTAGTTTTGGAGATACAAGCTAATTTTGTACTATGCGTTATTTCTTCTCGTAAAGAGTTTCCAATGCGTACGTATATGTCTTTACTCTGCAAAACTGTATTTCCTTATGAAGTGGTATTCTTACATATCCTTTCGAGAGAAAACTGTCCTGTGCCTTCTCTTTTGAGGCTACACAGTTAGACATACACGCAACATGAAAGCTTTTCGACTTACAACGTGTTGTTTAGGAAAAACAAGATAATTTCGCACGATGCGGGATTTCCTTAAAACGTGATTTTCTGAAAAATTTTGACGAAAGAAAATTCTCCTTTTGGTTCTCTTTAGATGCTACATGTTAAGACGTACACGCCACAACAATTCTTTTCGAGATACAACGTGTAGTTTTGGAGATACAAGCTAATTTTGTACTATGCGTTATTTCTTCTCGTAAAGAGTTTCCAATGCGTACGTATATGTCTTTACTCTGCAAAACTGTATTTCCTTATGAAGTGGTATTCTTACATATCCTTTCGAGAGAAAACTGTCCTGTGCCTTCTCTTTTGAGGCTACACACTTAGAC
Organism: Apodemus sylvaticus; assembly: GCF_947179515.1. Taxonomy (NCBI): domain Eukaryota; kingdom Metazoa; phylum Chordata; class Mammalia; order Rodentia; family Muridae; genus Apodemus; species Apodemus sylvaticus. Next base: position 74,106 of record NW_026263103.1, on the reverse strand, counting down.
ATACACGCAACATGAAAGCTTTTCGACTTACAACGTGTTGTTTAGGAAAAACAAGATAATTTCGCACGATGCGGGATTTCCTTAAAACGTGATTTTCTGAAAAATTTTGACGAAAGAAAATTCTCCTTTTGGTTCTCTTTAGATGCTACATGTTAACTCGTACACGCCACAACAATTCTTTTCGAGATACAACGTGTAGTTTTGGAGATACAAGCTAATTTTGTACTATGCGTTATTTCTTCTCGTAAAGAGTTTCCAATGCGTACGTATATGTCTTTACTCTGCAAAACTGTATTTCCTTATGAAGTGGTATTCTTACATATCCTTTCGAGAGAAAACTGTCCTGTGCCTTCTCTTTTGAGGCTACACACTTAGACATACACGCAACATGAAAGCTTTTCGACTTACAACGTGTTGTTTAGGAAAAACAAGATAATTTCGCACGATGCGGGATTTCCTTAAAACGTGATTTTCTGAAAAATTTTGACGAAAGAAAATTCTCCTTTTGGTTCTCTTTAGATGCTACATGTTAAGACGTACACGCCACAACAATTCTTTTCGAGATACAACGTGTAGTTTTGGAGATACAAGCTAATTTTGTACTATGCGTTATTTCTTCTCGTAAAGAGTTTCCAATGCGTACGTATATGTCTTTACTCTGCAAAACTGTATTTCCTTATGAAGTGGTATTCTTACATATCCTTTCGAGAGAAAACTGTCCTGTGCCTTCTCTTTTGAGGCTACACACTTAGACATACACGCAACATGAAAGCTTTTCGACTTACAACGTGTTGTTTAGGAAAAACAAGATAATTTCGCACGATGCGGGATTTCCTTTAAACGTGATTTTCTGAAAAATTTTGACAAAAGAAAATTCTCCTTTTGGTTCTCTTTAGATGCTACATGTTAAGACGTACACGCCACAACAATTCTTTTTGAGATACAACGTGTAGTTTTGGAGATACAAGCTAATTTTGTACTATGCGTTATTTCTTCTCGTAAAGAGTTTCCAATGCGTACGTATATGTCTTTACTCTGCAAAACTGTATTTCCTTATGAAGTGGTATTCTTACATATCCTTTCGAGAGAAAACTGTCCTGTGCCTTCTCTTTTGAGGCTACACAGTTAGACATACACGCAACATGAAAGCTTTTCGACTTACAACGTGTTGTTTAGGAAAAACAAGATAATTTCGCACGATGCGGGATTTCCTTAAAACGTGATTTTCTGAAACATTTTGACGAAAGAAAATTCTCCTTTTGGTTCTCTTTAGATGCTACATGTTAAGACGTACACGCCACAACAATTCTTTTCGAGATACAACGTGTAGTTTTGGAGATACAAGCTAATTTTGTACTATGCGTTATTTCTTCTCGTAAAGAGTTTCCAATGCGTACGTATATGTCTTTACTCTGCAAAACTGTATTTCCTTATGAAGTGGTATTCTTACATATCCTTTCGAGAGAAAACTGTCCTGTGCCTTCTCTTTTGAGGCTACACACTTAGACATACACGCAACATGAAAGCTTTTCGACTTACAACGTGTTGTTTAGGAAAAACAAGATAATTTCGCACGATGCGGGATTTCCTTAAAACGTGATTTTCTGAAAAATTTTGACGAAAGAAAATTCTCCTTTTGGTTCTCTTTACATGCTACATGTTAAGACGTACACGCCACAACAATTCTTTTCGAGATACAACGTGTAGTTTTGGAGATACAAGCTAATTTTGTACTATGCGTTATTTCTTCTCGTAAAGAGTTTCCAATGCGTACGTTTATGTCTTTATGCTGCAAAACTGTATTTCCTTATGAAGTGGTATTCTTACATATCCTTTCGAGAGAAAACTGTCCTGTGCCTTCTCTTTTGAGGCTACACACTTAGACATACACGCAACATGAAAGCTTTTCGACTTACAACGTGTTGTTTAGGAAAAACAAGATAATTTCGCACGATGCGGGATTTCCTTAAAACGTGATTTTCTGAAAAATTTTGACGAAAGAAAATTCTCCTTTTGGTTCTCTTTAGATGCTACATGTTAAGACGTACACGCCACAACAATTCTTTTCGAGATACAACGTGTAGTTTTGGAGATACAAGCTAATTTTGTACTATGCGTTATTTCTTCTCGTAAAGAGTTTCCAATGCGTACGTATATGTCTTTACGCTGCAAAACTGTATTTCCTTATGAAGTGGTATTCTTACATATCCTTTCGAGAGAAAACTGTCCTGTGCCTTCTCTTTTGAGGCTACACACTTAGACATACACGCAACATGAAAGCTTTTCGACTTACAACGTGTTGTTTAGGAAAAACAAGATAATTTCGCACGATGCGGGATTTCCTTAAAACGTGATTTTCTGAAAAATTTTGACGAAAGAAAATTCTCCTTTTGGTTCTCTTTCAATGCTACATGTTAAGACGTACACGCCACAACAATTCTTTTCGAGATACAACGTGTAGATACAAGCTAATTTTGTACTATGCGTTATTTCTTCTCGTAAAGAGTTTCCAATGCGTACGTATATGTCTTTACTCTGCAAAACTGTATTTCCTTATGAAGTGGTATTCTTACATATCCTTTCGAGAGAAAACTGTCCTGTGCCTTCTCTTTTGAGGCTACACACTTAGACACACACGCAACATGAAAGCTTTTCGACTTACAACGTGTTGTTTAGGAAAAACAAGATAATTTCGCACGATGCGGGATTTCCTTAAAACGTGATTTTCTGAAAAATTTTGACGAAAGAAAATTCTCCTTTTGGTTCTCTTTAGATGCTACATGTTAAGACGTACACGCCACAACAATTCTTTTCGAGATACAACGTGTAGTTTTGGAGATACAAGCTAATTTTGTACTATGCGTTATTTCTTCTCGTAAAGAGTTTCCAATGCGTACGTATATGTCTTTACTCTGCAAAACTGTATTTCCTTATGAAGTGGTATTCTTACATATCCTTTCGAGAGAAAACTGTCCTGTGCCTTCTCTTTTGAGGCTACACACTTAGACATACACGCAACATGAAAGCTTTTCGACTTACAACGTGTTGTTTAGGAAAAACAAGATAATTTCGCACGATGCGGGATTTCCTTAAAACGTGATTTTCTGAAAAATTTTGACGAAAGAAAATTCTCCTTTTGGTTCTCTTTAGATGCTACATGTTAAGACGTACACGCCACAACAATTCTTTTCGAGATACAACGTGTAGTTTTGGAGATACAAGCTAATTTTGTACTATGCGTTATTTCTTCTCGTAAAGAGTTTCCAATGCGTACGTATATGTCTTTACTCTGCAAAACTGTATTTCCTTATGAAGTGGTATTCTTACATATCCTTTCGAGAGAAAACTGTCCTGTGCCTTCTCTTTTGAGGCTACACACTTAGACATACACGCAACATGAAAGCTTTTCGACTTACAACGTGTTGTTTAGGAAAAACAAGATAATTTCGCACGATGCGGGATTTCCTTAAAACGTGATTTTCTGAAAAATTTTGACGAAAGAAAATTCTCCTTTTGGTTCTCTTTAGATGCTACATGTTAAGACGTACACGCCACAACAATTCTTTTCGAGATACAACGTGTAGTTTTGGAGATACAAGCTAATTTTGTACTATGCGTTATTTCTTCTCGTAAAGAGTTTCCAATGCGTACGTATATGTCTTTACGCTGCAAAACTGTATTTCCTTATGAAGTGGTATTCTTACATATCCTTTCGAGAGAAAACTGTCCTGTGCCTTCTCTTTTGAGGCTACACACTTAGACATACACGCAACATGAAAGCTTTTCGACTTACAACGTGTTGTTTAGGAAAAACAAGATAATTTCGCACGATGCGGGATTTCCTTAAAACGTGATTTTCTGAAAAATTTTGACGAAAGAAAATTCTCCTTTTGGTTCTCTTTAGATGCTACATGTTAACTCGTACACGCCACAACAATTCTTTTCGAGATACAACGTGTAGTTTTGGAGATACAAGCTAATTTTGTACTATGCGTTATTTCTTCTCGTAAAGAGTTTCCAATGCGTACGTATATGTCTTTACTCTGCAAAACTGTATTTCCTTATGAAGTGGTATTCTTACATATCCTTTCGAGAGAAAACTGTCCTGTGCCTTCTCTTTTGAGGCTACACACTTAGACATACACGCAACATGAAAGCTTTTCGACTTACAACGTGTTGTTTAGGAAAAACAAGATAATTTCGCACGATGCGGGATTTCCTTAAAACGTGATTTTCTGAAAAATTTTGACGAAAGAAAATTCTCCTTTTGGTTCTCTTTAGATGCTACATGTTAAGACGTACACGCCACAACAATTCTTTTCGAGATACAACGTGTAGTTTTGGAGATACAAGCTAATTTTGTACTATGCGTTATTTCTTCTCGTAAAGAGTTTCCAATGCGTACGTATATGTCTTTACTCTGCAAAACTGTATTTCCTTATGAAGTGGTATTCTTACATATCCTTTCGAGAGAAAACTGTCCTGTGCCTTCTCTTTTGAGGCTACACACTTAGACATACACGCAACATGAAAGCTTTTCGACTTACAACGTGTTGTTTAGGAAAAACAAGATAATTTCGCACGATGCGGGATTTCCTTAAAACGTGATTTTCTGAAAAATTTTGACAAAAGAAAATTCTCCTTTTGGTTCTCTTTAGATGCTACATGTTAAGACGTACACGCCACAACAATTCTTTTTGAGATACAACGTGTAGTTTTGGAGATACAAGCTAATTTTGTACTATGCGTTATTTCTTCTCGTAAAGAGTTTCCAATGCGTACGTATATGTCTTTACTCTGCAAAACTGTATTTCCTTATGAAGTGGTATTCTTACATATCCTTTCGAGAGAAAACTGTCCTGTGCCTTCTCTTTTGAGGCTACACAGTTAGACATACACGCAACATGAAAGCTTTTCGACTTACAACGTGTTGTTTAGGAAAAACAAGATAATTTCGCACGATGCGGGATTTCCTTAAAACGTGATTTTCTGAAAAATTTTGACGAAAGAAAATTCTCCTTTTGGTTCTCTTTAGATGCTACATGTTAAGACGTACACGCCACAACAATTCTTTTCGAGATACAACGTGTAGTTTTGGAGATACAAGCTAATTTTGTACTATGCGTTATTTCTTCTCGTAAAGAGTTTCCAATGCGTACGTATATGTCTTTACTCTGCAAAACTGTATTTCCTTATGAAGTGGTATTCTTACATATCCTTTCGAGAGAAAACTGTCCTGTGCCTTCTCTTTTGAGGCTACACACTTAGACATACACGCAACATGAAAGCTTTTCGACTTACAACGTGTTGTTTAGGAAAAACAAGATAATTTCGCACGATGCGGGATTTCCTTAAAACGTGATTTTCTGAAAAATTTTGACGAAAGAAAATTCTCCTTTTGGTTCTCTTTAGATGCTACATGTTAACTCGTACACGCCACAACAATTCTTTTCGAGATACAACGTGTAGTTTTGGAGATACAAGCTAATTTTGTACTATGCGTTATTTCTTCTCGTAAAGAGTTTCCAATGCGTACGTATATGTCTTTACTCTGCAAAACTGTATTTCCTTATGAAGTGGTATTCTTACATATCCTTTCGAGAGAAAACTGTCCTGTGCCTTCTCTTTTGAGGCTACACACTTAGACATACACGCAACATGAAAGCTTTTCGACTTACAACGTGTTGTTTAGGAAAAACAAGATAATTTCGCACGATGCGGGATTTCCTTAAAACGTGATTTTCTGAAAAATTTTGACGAAAGAAAATTCTCCTTTTGGTTCTCTTTAGATGCTACATGTTAAGACGTACACGCCACAACAATTCTTTTCGAGATACAACGTGTAGTTTTGGAGATACAAGCTAATTTTGTACTATGCGTTATTTCTTCTCGTAAAGAGTTTCCAATGCGTACGTATATGTCTTTACTCTGCAAAACTGTATTTCCTTATGAAGTGGTATTCTTACATATCCTTTCGAGAGAAAACTGTCCTGTGCCTTCTCTTTTGAGGCTACACACTTAGACATACACGCAACATGAAAGCTTTTCGACTTACAACGTGTTGTTTAGGAAAAACAAGATAATTTCGCACGATGCGGGATTTCCTTAAAACGTGATTTTCTGAAAAATTTTGACAAAAGAAAATTGTCCTTTTGGTTCTCTTTAGATGCTACATGTTAAGACGTACACGCCACAACAATTCTTTTTGAGATACAACGTGTAGTTTTGGAGATACAAGCTAATTTTGTACTATGCGTTATTTCTTCTCGTAAAGAGTTTCCAATGCGTACGTATATGTCTTTACTCTGCAAAACTGTATTTCCTTATGAAGTGGTATTCTTACATATCCTTTCGAGAGAAAACTGTCCTGTGCCTTCTCTTTTGAGGCTACACAGTTAGACATACACGCAACATGAAAGCTTTTCGACTTACAACGTGTTGTTTAGGAAAAACAAGATAATTTCGCACGATGCGGGATTTCCTTAAAACGTGATTTTCTGAAAAATTTTGACGAAAGAAAATTCTCCTTTTGGTTCTCTTTAGATGCTACATGTTAAGACGTACACGCCACAACAATTCTTTTCGAGATACAACGTGTAGTTTTGGAGATACAAGCTAATTTTGTACTATGCGTTATTTCTTCTCGTAAAGAGTTTCCAATGCGTACGTATATGTCTTTACTCTGCAAAACTGTATTTCCTTATGAAGTGGTATTCTTACATATCCTTTCGAGAGAAAACTGTCCTGTGCCTTCTCTTTTGAGGCTACACACTTAGACATACACGCAACATGAAAGCTTTTCGACTTACAACGTGTTGTTTAGGAAAAACAAGATAATTTCGCACGATGCGGGATTTCCTTAAAACGTGATTTTCTGAAAAATTTTGACGAAAGAAAATTCTCCTTTTGGTTCTCTTTACATGCTACATGTTAAGACGTACACGCCACAACAATTCTTTTCGAGATACAACGTGTAGTTTTGGAGATACAAGCTAATTTTGTACTATGCGTTATTTCTTCTCGTAAAGAGTTTCCAATGCGTACGTTTATGTCTTTATGCTGCAAAACTGTATTTCCTTATGAAGTGGTATTCTTACATATCCTTTCGAGAGAAAACTGTCCTGTGCCTTCTCTTTTGAGGCTACACACTTAGACATACACGCAACATGAAAGCTTTTCGACTTACAACGTGTTGTTTAGGAAAAACAAGATAATTTCGCACGATGCGGGATTTCCTTAAAACGTGATTTTCTGAAAAATTTTGACGAAAGAAAATTCTCCTTTTGGTTCTCTTTAGATGCTACATGTTAAGACGTACACGCCACAACAATTCTTTTCGAGATACAACGTGTAGTTTTGGAGATACAAGCTAATTTTGTACTATGCGTTATTTCTTCTCGTAAAGAGTTTCCAATGCGTACGTATATGTCTTTACGCTGCAAAACTGTATTTCCTTATGAAGTGGTATTCTTACATATCCTTTCGAGAGAAAACTGTCCTGTGCCTTCTCTTTTGAGGCTACACACTTAGACATACACGCAACATGAAAGCTTTTCGACTTACAACGTGTTGTTTAGGAAAAACAAGATAATTTCGCACGATGCGGGATTTCCTTAAAACGTGATTTTCTGAAAAATTTTGACGAAAGAAAATTCTCCTTTTGGTTCTCTTTCAATGCTACATGTTAAGACGTACACGCCACAACAATTCTTTTCGAGATACAACGTGTAGATACAAGCTAATTTTGTACTATGCGTTATTTCTTCTCGTAAAGAGTTTCCAATGCGTACGTATATGTCTTTACTCTGCAAAACTGTATTTCCTTATGAAGTGGTATTCTTACATATCCTTTCGAGAGAAAACTGTCCTGTGCCTTCTCTTTTGAGGCTACACACTTAGACACACACGCAACATGAAAGCTTTTCGACTTACAACGTGTTGTTTAGGAAAAACAAGATAATTTCGCACGATGCGGGATTTCCTTAAAACGTGATTTTCTGAAAAATTTTGACGAAAGAAAATTCTCCTTTTGGTTCTCTTTAGATGCTACATGTTAAGACGTACACGCCACAACAATTCTTTTCGAGATACAACGTGTAGTTTTGGAGATACAAGCTAATTTTGTACTATGCGTTATTTCTTCTCGTAAAGAGTTTCCAATGCGTACGTATATGTCTTTACTCTGCAAAACTGTATTTCCTTATGAAGTGGTATTCTTACATATCCTTTCGAGAGAAAACTGTCCTGTGCCTTCTCTTTTGAGGCTACACACTTAGACATACACGCAACATGAAAGCTTTTCGACTTACAACGTGTTGTTTAGGAAAAACAAGATAATTTCGCACGATGCGGGATTTCCTTAAAACGTGATTTTCTGAAAAATTTTGACGAAAGAAAATTCTCCTTTTGGTTCTCTTTACATGCTACATGTTAAGACGTACACGCCACAACAATTCTTTTCGAGATACAACGTGTAGTTTTGGAGATACAAGCTAATTTTGTACTATGCGTTATTTCTTCTCGTAAAGAGTTTCCAATGCGTACGTATATGTCTTTACTCTGCAAAACTGTATTTCCTTATGAAGTGGTATTCTTACATATCCTTTCGAGAGAAAACTGTCCTGTGCCTTCTCTTTTGAGGCTACACACTTAGACATACACGCAACATGAAAGCTTTTCGACTTACAACGTGTTGTTTAGGAAAAACAAGATAATTTCGCACGATGCGGGATTTCCTTAAAACGTGATTTTCTGAAAAATTTTGACGAAAGAAAATTCTCCTTTTGGTTCTCTTTAGATGCTACATGTTAAGACGTACACGCCACAACAATTCTTTTCGAGATACAACGTGTAGTTTTGGAGATACAAGCTAATTTTGTACTATGCGTTATTTCTTCTCGTAAAGAGTTTCCAATGCGTACGTATATGTCTTTACTCTGCAAAACTGTATTTCCTTATGAAGTGGTATTCTTACATATCCTTTCGAGAGAAAACTGTCCTGTGCCTTCTCTTTTGAGGCTACACACTTAGACATACACGCAACATGAAAGCTTTTCGACTTACAACGTGTTGTTTAGGAAAAACAAGATAATTTCGCACGATGCGGGATTTCCTTAAAACGTGATTTTCTGAAAAATTTTGACGAAAGAAAATTCTCCTTTTGGTTCTCTTTACATGCTACATGTTAAGACGTACACGCCACAACAATTCTTTTCGAGATACAACGTGTAGTTTTGGAGATACAAGCTAATTTTGTACTATGCGTTATTTCTTCTCGTAAAGAGTTTCCAATGCGTACGTATATGTCTTTATGCTGCAAAACTGTATTTCCTTATGAAGTGGTATTCTTACATATCCTTTCGAGAGAAAACTGTCCTGTGCCTTCTCTTTTGAGGCTACACACTTAGACATACACGCAACATGAAAGCTTTTCGACTTACAACGTGTTGTTTAGGAAAAACAAGATAATTTCGCACGATGCGGGATTTCCTTAAAACGTGATTTTCTGAAAAATTTTGACGAAAGAAAATTCTCCTTTTGGTTCTCTTTAGATGCTACATGTTAAGACGTACACGCCACAACAATTCTTTTCGAGATACAACGTGTAGTTTTGGAGATACAAGCTAATTTTGTACTATGCGTTATTTCTTCTCGTAAAGAGTTTCCAATGCGTACGTATATGTCTTTACGCTGCAAAACTGTATTTCCTTATGAAGTGGTATTCTTACATATCCTTTCGAGAGAAAACTGTCCTGTGCCTTCTCTTTTGAGGCTACACACTTAGACATACACGCAACATGAAAGCTTTTCGACTTACAACGTGTTGTTTAGGAAAAACAAGATAATTTCGCACGATGCGGGATTTCCTTAAAACGTGATTTTCTGAAAAATTTTGACGAAAGAAAATTCTCCTTTTGGTTCTCTTTCAATGCTACATGTTAAGACGTACACGCCACAACAATTCTTTTCGAGATACAACGTGTAGATACAAGCTAATTTTGTACTATGCGTTATTTCTTCTCGTAAAGAGTTTCCAATGCGTACGTATATGTCTTTACTCTGCAAAACTGTATTTCCTTATGAAGTGGTATTCTTACATATCCTTTCGAGAGAAAACTGTCCTGTGCCTTCTCTTTTGAGGCTACACACTTAGACACACACGCAACATGAAAGCTTTTCGACTTACAACGTGTTGTTTAGGAAAAACAAGATAATTTCGCACGATGCGGGATTTCCTTAAAACGTGATTTTCTGAAAAATTTTGACGAAAGAAAATTCTCCTTTTGGTTCTCTTTAGATGCTACATGTTAAGACGTACACGCCACAACAATTCTTTTCGAGATACAACGTGTAGTTTTGGAGATACAAGCTAATTTTGTACTATGCGTTATTTCTTCTCGTAAAGAGTTTCCAATGCGTACGTATATGTCTTTACTCTGCAAAACTGTATTTCCTTATGAAGTGGTATTCTTACATATCCTTTCGAGAGAAAACTGTCCTGTGCCTTCTCTTTTGAGGCTACACACTTAGACATACACGCAACATGAAAGCTTTTCGACTTACAACGTGTTGTTTAGGAAAAACAAGATAATTTCGCACGATGCGGGATTTCCTTAAAACGTGATTTTCTGAAAAATGTTGACGAAAGAAAATTCTCCTTTTGGTTCTCTTTACATGCTACATGTTAAGACGTACACGCCACAACAATTCTTTTCGAGATACAACGTGTAGTTTTGGAGATACAAGCTAATTTTGTACTATGCGTTATTTCTTCTCGTAAAGAGTTACCAATGCGTACGTATATGTCTTTACTCTGCAAAACTGTATTTCCTTATGAAGTGGTATTCTTACATATCCTTTCGAGAGAAAACTGTCCTGTGCCTTCTCTTTTGAGGCTACACACTTAGACATACACGCAACATGAAAGCTTTTCGACTTACAACGTGTTGTTTAGGAAAAACAAGATAATTTCGCACGATGCGGGATTTCCTTAAAACGTGATTTTCTGAAAAATTTTGACGAAAGAAAATTCTCCTTTTGGTTCTCTTTAGATGCTACATGTTAAGACGTACACGCCACAACAATTCTTTTCGAGATACAACGTGTAGTTTTGGAGATACAAGCTAATTTTGTACTATGCGTTATTTCTTCTCGTAAAGAGTTTCCAATGCGTACGTATATGTCTTTATACTGCAAAACTGTATTTCCTTATGAAGTGGTATTCTTACATATCCTTTCGAGAGAAAACTGTCCTGTGCCTTCTCTTTTGAGGCTACACACTTAGACATACACGCAACATGAAAGCTTTTCGACTTACAACGTGTTGTTTAGGAAAAACAAGATAATTTCGCACGATGCGGGATTTCCTTAAAACGTGATTTTCTGAAAAATTTTGACGAAAGAAAATTCTCCTTTTGGTTCTCTTTAGATGCTACATGTTAAGACGTACACGCCACAACAATTCTTTTCGAGATACAACGTGTAGTTTTGGAGATACAAGCTAATTTTGTACTATGCGTTATTTCTTCTCGTAAAGAGTTTCCAATGCGTACGTATATGTCTTTACTCTGCAAAACTGTATTTCCTTATGAAGTGGTATTCTTACATATCCTTTCGAGAGAAAACTGTCCTGTGCCTTCTCTTTTGAGGCTACACACTTAGACATACACGCAACATGAAAGCTTTTCGACTTACAACGTGTTGTTTAGGAAAAACAAGATAATTTCGCACGATGCGGGATTTCCTTAAAACGTGATTTTCTGAAAAATTTTGACGAAAGAAAATTCTCCTTTTGGTTCTCTTTAGATGCTACATGTTAAGACGTACACGCCACAACAATTCTTTTCGAGATACAACGTGTAGTTTTGGAGATACAAGCTAATTTTGTACTATGCGTTATTTCTTCTCGTAAAGAGTTTCCAATGCGTACGTATATGTCTTTACGCTGCAAAACTGTATTTCCTTATGAAGTGGTATTCTTACATATCCTTTCGAGAGAAAACTGTCCTGTGCCTTCTCTTTTGAGGCTACACACTTAGACATACACGCAACATGAAAGCTTTTCGACTTACAACGTGTTGTTTAGGAAAAACAAGATAATTTCGCACGATGCGGGATTTCCTTAAAACGTGATTTTCTGAAAAATTTTGACGAAAGAAAATTCTCCTTTTGGTTCTCTTTAGATGCTACATGTTAAGACGTACACGCCACAACAATTCTTTTCGAGATACAACGTGTAGTTTTGGAGATACAAGCTAATTTTGTACTATGCGTTATTTCTTCTCGTAAAGAGTTTCCAATGCGTACGTATATGTCTTTACTCTGCAAAACTGTATTTCCTTATGAAGTGGTATTCTTACATATCCTTTCGAGAGAAAACTGTCCTGTGCCTTCTCTTTTGAGGCTACACACTTAGACATACACGCAACATGAAAGCTTTTCGACTTACAACGTGTTGTTTAGGAAAAACAAGATAATTTCGCACGATGCGGGATTTCCTTAAAACGTGATTTTCTGAAAAATTTTGACGAAAGAAAATTCTCCTTTTGGTTCTCTTTAGATGCTACATGTTAAGACGTACACGCCACAACAATTCTTTTCGAGATACAACGTGTAGTTTTGGAGATACAAGCTAATTTTGTACTATGCGTTATTTCTTCTCGTAAAGAGTTTCCAATGCGTACGTATATGTCTTTACGCTGCAAAACTGTATTTCCTTATGAAGTGGTATTCTTACATATCCTTTCGAGAGAAAACTGTCCTGTGCCTTCTCTTTTGAGGCTACACACTTAGACATACACGCAACATGAAAGCTTTTCGACTTACAACGTGTTGTTTAGGAAAAACAAGATAATTTCGCACGATGCGGGATTTCCTTAAAACGTGATTTTCTGAAAAATTTTGACGAAAGAAAATTCTCCTTTTGGTTCTCTTTCAATGCTACATGTTAAGACGTACACGCCACAACAATTCTTTTCGAGATACAACGTGTAGTTTTGGAGATACAAGCTAATTTTGTACTATGCGTTATTTCTTCTCGTAAAGAGTTTCCAATGCGTACGTATATGTCTTTACTCTGCAAAACTGTATTTCCTTATGAAGTGGTATTCTTACATATCCTTTCGAGAGAAAACTGTCCTGTGCCTTCTCTTTTGAGGCTACACACTTAGACATACACGCAACATGAAAGCTTTTCGACTTACAACGTGTTGTTTAGGAAAAACAAGATAATTTCGCACGATGCGGGATTTCCTTAAAACGTGATTTTCTGAAAAATTTTGACGAAAGAAAATTCTCCTTTTGGTTCTCTTTAGATGCTACATGTTAAGACGTACACGCCACAACAATTCTTTTCGAGATACAACGTGTAGTTTTGGAGATACAAGCTAATTTTGTACTATGCGTTATTTCTTCTCGTAAAGAGTTTCCAATGCGTACGTATATGTCTTTACGCTGCAAAACTGTATTTCCTTATGAAGTGGTATTCTTACATATCCTTTCGAGAGAAAACTGTCCTGTGCCTTCTCTTTTGAGGCTACACACTTAGACATACACGCAACATGAAAGCTTTTCGACTTACAACGTGTTGTTTAGGAAAAACAAGATAATTTCGCACGATGCGGGATTTCCTTAAAACGTGATTTTCTGAAAAATTTTGACGAAAGAAAATTCTCCTTTTGGTTCTCTTTAGATGCTACATGTTAAGACGTACACGCCACAACAATTCTTTTCGAGATACAACGTGTAGTTTTGGAGATACAAGCTAATTTTGTACTATGCGTTATTTCTTCTCGTAAAGAGTTTCCAATGCGTACGTATATGTCTTTACGCTGCAAAACTGTATTTCCTTATGAAGTGGTATTCTTACATATCCTTTCGAGAGAAAACTGTCCTGTGCCTTCTCTTTTGAGGCTACACACTTAGACTTACACGCAACATGAAAGCTTTTCGACTTACAACGTGTTGTTTAGGAAAAACAAGATAATTTCGCACGATGCGGGATTTCCTTAAAACGTGATTTTCTGAAAAATTTTGACGAAAGAAAATTCTCCTTTTGGTTCTCTTTAGATGCTACATGTTAAGACGTACACGCCACAACAATTCTTTTCGAGATACAACGTGTAGTTTTGGAGATACAAGCTAATTTTGTACTATGCGTTATTTCTTCTCGTAAAGAGTTTCCAATGCGTACGTATATGTCTTTACTCTGCAAAACTGTATTTCCTTATGAAGTGGTATTCTTACATATCCTTTCGAGAGAAAACTGTCCTGTGCCTTCTCTTTTGAGGCTACACACTTAGACATACACGCAACATGAAAGCTTTTCGACTTACAACGTGTTGTTTAGGAAAAACAAGATAATTTCGCACGATGCGGGATTTCCATAAAACGTAATTTTCTGAAAAATTTTGACGAAAGAAAATTCTCCTTTTGGTTCTCTTTAGATGCTACATGTTAACTCGTACACGCCACAACAATTCTTTTCGAGATACAACGTGTAGTTTTGGAGATACAAGCTAATTTTGTACTATGCGTTATTTCTTCTCGTAAAGAGTTTCCAATGCGTACGTATATGTCTTTACTCTGCAAAACTGTATTTCCTTATGAAGTGGTATTCTTACATATCCTTTCGAGAGAAAACTGTCCTGTGCCTTCTCTTTTGAGGCTACACACTTAGACATACACGCAACATGAAAGCTTTTCGACTTACAACGTGTTGTTTAGGAAAAACAAGATAATTTCGCACGATGCGGGATTTCCTTAAAACGTGATTTTCTGAAAAATTTTGACGAAAGAAAATTCTCCTTTTGGTTCTCTTTAGATGCTACATGTTAAGACGTACACGCCACAACAATTCTTTTCGAGATACAACGTGTAGTTTTGGAGATACAAGCTAATTTTGTACTATGCGTTATTTCTTCTCGTAAAGAGTTTCCAATGCGTACGTATATGTCTTTACTCTGCAAAACTGTATTTCCTTATGAAGTGGTATTCTTACATATCCTTTCGAGAGAAAACTGTCCTGTGCCTTCTCTTTTGAGGCTACACACTTAGACATACACGCAACATGAAAGCTTTTCGACTTACAACGTGTTGTTTAGGAAAAACAAGATAATTTCGCACGATGCGGGATTTCCTTAAAACGTGATTTTCTGAAAAATTTTGACGAAAGAAAATTCTCCTTTTGGTTATCTTTAGATGCTACATGTTAAGACGTACACGCCACAACAATTCTTTTCGAGATACAACGTGTAGTTTTGGAGATACAAGCTAATTTTGTACTATGCGTTATTTCTTCTCGTAAAGAGTTTCCAATGCGTACGTATATGTCTTTACTCTGCAAAACTGTATTTCCTTATGAAGTGGTATTCTTACATATCCTTTCGAGAGAAAACTGTCCTGTGCCTTCTCTTTTGAGGCTACACACTTAGACATACACGCAACATGAAAGCTTTTCGACTTACAACGTGTTGTTTAGGAAAAACAAGATAATTTCGCACGATGCGGGATTTCCTTAAAACGTGATTTTCTGAAAAATTTTGACGAAAGAAAATTCTCCTTTTGGTTCTCCTTAGATGCTACATGTTAAGACGTACACGCCACAACAATTCTTTTCGAGATACAACGTGTAGTTTTGGAGATACAAGCTAATTTTGTACTATGCGTTATTTCTTCTCGTAAAGAGTTTCCAATGCGTACGCATATGTCTTTACTCTGCAAAACTGTATTTCCTTATGAAGTGGTATTCTTACATATCCTTTCGAGAGAAAACTGTCCTGTGCCTTCTCTTTTGAGGCTACACACTTAGACATACACGCAACATGAAAGCTTTTCGACTTACAACGTGTTGTTTAGGAAAAACAAGATAATTTCGCACGATGCGGGATTTCCTTAAAACGTGATTTTCTGAAAAATTTTGACGAAAGAAAATTCTCCTTTTGGTTCTCTTTCAATGCTACATGTTAAGACGTACACGCCACAACAATTCTTTTCGAGATACAACGTGTAGATACAAGCTAATTTTGTACTATGCGTTATTTCTTCTCGTAAAGAGTTTCCAATGCGTACGTATATGTCTTTACTCTGCAAAACTGTATTTCCTTATGAAGTGGTATTCTTACATATCCTTTCGAGAGAAAACTGTCCTGTGCCTTCTCTTTTGAGGCTACACACTTAGACACACACGCAACATGAAAGCTTTTCGACTTACAACGTATTGTTTAGGAAAAACAAGATAATTTCGCACGATGCGGGATTTCCTTAAAACGTGATTTTCTGAAAAATTTTGACGAAAGAAAATTCTCCTTTTGGTTCTCTTTAGATGCTACATGTTAAGACGTACACGCCACAACAATTCTTTTCGAGATACAACGTGTAGTTTTGGAGATACAAGCTAATTTTGTACTATGCGTTATTTCTTCTCGTAAAGAGTTTCCAATGCGTACGTATATGTCTTTACTCTGCAAAACTGTATTTCCTTATGAAGTGGTATTCTTACATATCCTTTCGAGAGAAAACTGTCCTGTGCCTTCTCTTTTGAGGCTACACACTTAGACATACACGCAACATGAAAGCTTTTCGACTTACAACGTGTTGTTTAGGAAAAACAAGATAATTTCGCACGATGCGGGATTTCCTTAAAACGTGATTTTCTGAAAAATTTTGACGAAAGAAAATTCTCCTTTTGGTTCTCTTTAGATGCTACATGTTAAGACGTACACGCCACAACAATTCTTTTCGAGATACAACGTGTAGTTTTGGAGATACAAGCTAATTTTGTACTATGCGTTATTTCTTCTCGTAAAGAGTTTCCAATGCGTACGTATATGTCTTTACTCTGCAAAACTGTATTTCCTTATGAAGTGGTATTCTTACATATCCTTTCGAGAGAAAACTGTCCTGTGCCTTCTCTTTTGAGGCTACACACTTAGACATACACGCAACATGAAAGCTTTTCGACTTACAACGTGTTGTTTAGGAAAAACAAGATAATTTCGCACGATGCGGGATTTCCTTAAAACGTGATTTTCTGAAAAATTTTGACGAAAGAAAATTCTCCTTTTGGTTCTCTTTAGATGCTACATGTTAAGACGTACACGCCACAACAATTCTTTTCGAGATACAACGTGTAGTTTTGGAGATACAAGCTAATTTTGTACTATGCGTTATTTCTTCTCGTAAAGAGTTTCCAATGCGTACGTATATGTCTTTACTCTGCAAAACTGTATTTCCTTATGAAGTGGTATTCTTACATATCCTTTCGAGAGAAAACTGTCCTGTGCCTTCTCTTTTGAGGCTACACACTTAGACATACACGCAACATGAAAGCTTTTCGAATTACAACGTGTTGTTTAGGAAAAACAAGATAATTTCGCACGATGCGGGATTTCCTTAAAACGTGATTTTCTGAAAAATTTTGACGAAAGAAAATTCTCCTTTTGGTTCTCTTTCAATGCTACATGTTAAGACGTACACGCCACAACAATTCTTTTCGAGATACAACGTGTAGTTTTGGAGATACAAGCTAATTTTGTACTATGCGTTATTTCTTCTCGTAAAGAGTTTCCAATGCGTACGTATATGTCTTTACTCTGCAAAACTGTATTTCCTTATGAAGTGGTATTCTTACATATCCTTTCGAGAGAAAACTGTCCTGTGCCTTCTCTTTTGAGGCTACACACTTAGACATACACGCAACATGAAAGCTTTTCGACTTACAACGTGTTGTTTAGGAAAAACAAGATAATTTCGCACGATGCGGGATTTCCTTAAAACGTGATATTCTGAAAAATTTTGACGAAAGAAAATTCTCCTTTTGGTTCTCTTTAGATGCTACATGTTAAGACGTACACGCCACAACAATTCTTTTCGAGATACAACGTGTAGTTTTGGAGATACAAGCTAATTTTGTACTATGCGTTATTTCTTCTCGTAAAGAGTTTCCAATGCGTACGCATATGACTTTACTCTGCAAAACTGTATTTCCTTATGAAGTGGTATTCTTACATATCCTTTCGAGAGAAAACTGTCCTGTGCCTTCTCTTTTGAGGCTACACACTTAGACATACACGCAACATGAAAGCTTTTCGACTTACAACGTGTTGTTTAGGAAAAACAAGATAATTTCGCACGATGCGGGATTTCCTTAAAACGTGATTTTCTGAAAAATTTTGACCAAAGAAAATTCTCCTTTTGGTTCTCTTTCAATGCTACATGTTAAGACGTACACGCCACAACAATTCTTTTCGAGATACAACGTGTAGATACAAGCTAATTTTGTACTATGCGTTATTTCTTCTCGTAAAGAGTTTCCAATGCGTACGTATATGTCTTTACTCTGCAAAACTGTATTTCCTTATGAAGTGGTATTCTTACATATCCTTTCGAGAGAAAACTGTCCTGTGCCTTCTCTTTTGAGGCTACACACTTAGACACACACGCAACATGAAAGCTTTTCGACTTACAACGTATTGTTTAGGAAAAACAAGATAATTTCGCACGATGCGGGATTTCCTTAAAACGTGATTTTCTGAAAAATTTTGACGAAAGAAAATTCTCCTTTTGGTTCTCTTTAGATGCTACATGTTAAGACGTACACGCCACAACAATTCTTTTCGAGATACAACGTGTAGTTTTGGAGATACAAGCTAATTTTGTACGATGCGTTATTTCTTCTCGTAAAGAGTTTCCAATGCGTACGTATATGTCTTTACTCTGCAAAACTGTATTTCCTTATGAAGTGGTATTCTTACATATCCTTTCGAGAGAAAACTGTCCTGTGCCTTCTCTTTTGAGGCTACACACTTAGACATACACGCAACATGAAAGCTTTTCGACTTACAACGTGTTGTTTAGGAAAAACAAGATAATTTCGCACGATGCGGGATTTCCTTAAAACGTGATTTTCTGAAAAATTTTGACGAAAGAAAATTCTCCTTTTGGTTCTCTTTAGATGCTACATGTTAAGACGTACACGCCACAACAATTCTTTTCGAGATACAACGTGTAGTTTTGGAGATACAAGCTAATTTTGTACGATGCGTTATTTCTTCTCGTAAAGAGTTTCCAATGCGTACGTATATGTCTTTACTCTGCAAAACTGTATTTCCTTATGAAGTGGTATTCTTACATATCCTTTCGAGAGAAAACTGTCCTGTGCCTTCTCTTTTGAGGCTACACACTTAGACATACACGCAACATGAAAGCTTTTCGACTTACAACGTGTTGTTTAGGAAAAACAAGATAATTTCGCACGATGCGGGATTTCCTTAAAACGTGATTTTCTGAAAAATTTTGACGAAAGAAAATTCTCCTTTTGGTTCTCTTTAGATGCTACATGTTAAGACGTACACGCCACAACAATTCTTTTCGAGAAACAACGTGTAGTTTTGGAGATACAAGCTAATTTTGTACGATGCGTTATTTCTTCTCGTAAAGAGTTTCCAATGCGTACGTATATGTCTTTACTCTGCAAAACTGTATTTCCTTATGAAGTGGTATTCTTACATATCCTTTCGAGAGAAAACTGTCCTGTGCCTTCTCTTTTGAGGCTACACACTTAGACATACACGCAACATGAAAGCTTTTCGACTTACAACGTGTTGTTTAGGAAAAACAAGATAATTTCGCACGATGCGGGATTTCCTTAAAACGTGATTTTCTGAAAAATTTTGACGAAAGAAAATTCTCCTTTTGGTTCTCTTTAGATGCTACATGTTAAGACGTACACGCCACAACAATTCTTTTCGAGATACAACGTGTAGTTTTGGAGATACAAGCTAATTTTGTACTATGCGTTATTTCTTCTCGTAAAGAGTTTCCAATGCGTACGTATATGTCTTTACTCTGCAAAACTGTATTTCCTTATGAAGTGGTATTCTTACATATCCTTTCGAGAGAAAACTGTCCTGTGCCTTCTCTTTTGAGGCTACACACTTAGACATACACGCAACATGAAAGCTTTTCGACTTACAACGTGTTGTTTAGGAAAAACAAGATAATTTCGCACGATGCGGGATTTCCTTAAAACGTGATTTTCTGAAAAATTTTGACGAAAGAAAATTCTCCTTTTGGTTCTCTTTAGATGCTACATGTTAAGACGTACACGCCACAACAATTCTTTTCGAGATACAACGTGTAGTTTTGGAGATACAAGCTAATTTTGTACGATGCGTTATTTCTTCTTGTAAAGAGTTTCCAATGCGTACGTATATGTCTTTACTCTGCAAAACTGTATTTCCTTATGAAGTGGTATTCTTACATATCCTTTCGAGAGAAAACTGTCCTGTGCCTTCTCTTTTGAGGCTACACACTTAGACATACACGCAACATGAAAGCTTTTCGACTTACAACGTGTTGTTTAGGAAAAACAAGATAATTTCGCACGATGCGGGATTTCCTTAAAACGTGATTTTCTGAAAAATTTTGACGAAAGAAAATTCTCCTTTTGGTTCTCTTTAGATGCTACATGTTAAGACGTACACGCCACAACAATTCTTTTCGAGATACAACGTGTAGTTTTGGAGATACAAGCTAATTTTGTACGATGCGTTATTTCTTCTCGTAAAGAGTTTCCAATGCGTACGTATATGTCTTTACTCTGCAAAACTGTATTTCCTTATGAAGTGGTATTCTTACATATCCTTTCGAGAGAAAACTGTCCTGTGCCTTCTCTTTTGAGGCTACACACTTAGACATACACGCAACATGAAAGCTTTTCGACTTACAACGTGTTGTTTAGGAAAAACAAGATAATTTCGCACGATGCGGGATTTCCTTAAAACGTGATTTTCTGAAAAATTTTGACGAAAGAAAATTCTCCTTTTGGTTCTCTTTAGATGCTACATGTTAAGACGTACACGCCACAACAATTCTTTTCGAGATACAACGTGTAGTTTTGGAGATACAAGCTAATTTTGTACGATGCGTTATTTCTTCTCGTAAAGAGTTTCCAATGTGTACGTATATGTCTTTACTCTGCAAAACTGTATTTCCTTATGAAGTGGTATTCTTACATATCCTTTCGAGAGAAAACTGTCCTGTGCCTTCTCTTTTGAGGCTACACACTTAGACATACACGCAACATGAAAGTTTTTCGACTTACAACGTGTTGTTTAGGAAAAACAAGATAATTTCGCACGATGCGGGATTTCCTTAAAACGTGATTTTCTGAAAAATTTTGACGAAAGAAAATTCTCCTTTTGGTTCTCTTTAGATGCTACATGTTAAGACGTACACGCCACAACAATTCTTTTCGAGATACAACGTGTAGTTTTGGAGATACAAGCTAATTTTGTACGATGCGTTATTTCTTCTCGTAAAGAGTTTCCAATGCGTACGTATATGTCTTTACTCTGCAAAACTGTATTTCCTTATGAAGTGGTATTCTTACATATCCTTTCGAGAGAAAACTGTCCTGTGCCTTCTCTTTTGAGGCTACACACTTAGACATACACGCAACATGAAAGCTTTTCGACTTACAACGTGTTGTTTAGGAAAAACAAGATAATTTCGCACGATGCGGGATTTCCATAAAACGTAATTTTCTGAAAAATTTTGACGAACGAAAATTCTCCTTTTGGTTCTCTTTAGATGCTACACGTTAAGACGTACACGCCAAAACAATTCTTTTCGAGATACAACGTGTAGTTTTGGAGATACAAGCTAATTTTGTACGATGCGTAATTTCTTCTCGTAAAGAGTTTCCAATGCGTACGTATATGTCTTTACTCTGCAAAACTGTATTTCCTTATGAAGTGGTATTCTTACATATCCTTTCGAGAGAAAACTGTCCTGTGCCTTCTCTTTTGAGGCTACACACTTAGACATACACGCAACATGAAAGCTTTTCGACTTACAACGTGTTGTTTAGGAAAAACAAGATATTTTCGCACGATGCGGGATTTCCTTAAAACGTGATTTTCTGAAAAATTTTGACGAAAGAAAATTCTCCTTTTGGTTCTCTTTAGATGCTACACGTTAAGACGTACACGCCACAACAATTCTTTTCGAGATACAACGTGTAGTTTTGGAGATACAAGCTAATTTTGTACGATGCGTTATTTCTTCTCGTAAAGAGTTTCCAATGCGTACGTATATGTCTTTACTCTGCAAAACTGTATTTCCTCATGAAGTGGTATTCTTACATATCCTTTCGAGAGAAAACTGTCCTGTGCCTTCTCTTTTGAGGCTACACACTTAGACATACACGCAACATGAAAGCTTTTCGACTTACAACGTGTTGTTTAGGAAAAACAAGATAATTTCGCACGATGCGGGATTTCCTTAAAACGTGATTTTCTGAAAAATTTTGACGAAAGAAAATTCTCCTTTTGGTTCTCTTTAGATGCTACATGTTAAGACGTACACGCCACAACAATTCTTTTCGAGATACAACGTGTAGTTTTGGAGATACAAGCTAATTTTGTACGATGCGTTATTTCTTCTCGTAAAGAGTTTCCAATGCGTACGTATATGTCTTTACTCTGCAAAACTGTATTTCCTTATGAAGTGGTATTCTTACATATCCTTTCGAGAGAAAACTGTCCTGTGCCTTCTCTTTTGAGGCTACACACTTAGACATACACGCAACATGAAAGCTTTTCGACTTACAACGTGTTGTTTAGGAAAAACAAGATAATTTCGCACGATGCGGGATTTCCTTAAAACGTGATTTTCTGAAAAATTTTGACGAAAGAAAATTCTCCTTTTGGTTCTCTTTAGATGCTACATGTTAAGACGTACACGCCACAACAATTCTTTTCGAGATACAACGTGTAGTTTTGGAGATACAAGCTAATTTTGTACGATGCGTTATTTCTTCTCGTAAAGAGTTTCCAATGCGTACGTATATGTCTTTACTCTGCAAAACTGTATTTCCTTATGAAGTGGTATTCTTACATATCCTTTCGAGAGAAAACTGTCCTGTGCCTTCTCTTTTGAGGCTACACACTTAGACATACACGCAACATGAAAGCTTTTCGACTTACAACGTGTTGTTTAGGAAAAACAAGATAATTTCGCACGATGCGGGATTTCCTTAAAACGTGATTTTCTGAAAAATTTTGACGAAAGAAAATTCTCCTTTTGGTTCTCTTTAGATGCTACATGTTAAGACGTACACGCCACAACAATTCTTTTCGAGATACAACGTGTAGTTTTGGAGATACAAGCTAATTTTGTACGATGCGTTATTTCTTCTCGTAAAGAGTTTCCAATGCGTACGTATATGTCTTTACTCTGCAAAACTGTATTTCCTTATGAAGTGGTATTCTTACATATCCTTTCGAGAGAAAACTGTCCTGTGCCTTCTCTTTTGAGGCTACACACTTAGACATACACGCAACATGAAAGCTTTTCGACTTACAACGTGTTGTTTAGGAAAAACAAGATAATTTCGCACGATGCGGGATTTCCTTAAAACGTGATTTTCTGAAAAATTTTGACGAAAGAAAATTCTCCTTTTGGTTCTCTTTAGATGCTACATGTTAAGACGTACACGCCACAACAATTCTTTTCGAGAAACAACGTGTAGTTTTGGAGATACAAGCTAATTTTTTACGATGCGTTATTTCTTCTCGTAAAGAGTTTCCAATGCGTACGTATATGTCTTTACTCTGCAAAACTGTATTTCCTTATGAAGTGGTATTCTTACATATCCTTTCGAGAGAAAACTGTCCTGTGCCTTCTCTTTTGAGGCTACACACTTAGACATACACGCAACATGAAAGCTTTTCGACTTACAACCTGTTGTTTAGGAAAAACAAGATAATTTCGCACGATGCGGGATTTCCTTAAAACGTGATTTTCTGAAAAATTTTGACGAAAGAAAATTCTCCTTTTGGTTCTCTTTAGATGCTACATGTTAAGACGTACACGCCACAACAATTCTTTTCGAGATACAACGTGTAGTTTTGGAGATACAAGCTAATTTTGTACTATGCGTTATTTCTTCTCGTAAAGAGTTTCCAATGCGTACGTATATGTCTTTACTCTGCAAAACTGTATTTCCTTATGAAGTGGTATTCTTACATATCCTTTCGAGAGAAAACTGTCCTGTGCCTTCTCTTTTGAGGCTACACACTTAGACATACACGCAACATGAAAGCTTTTCGACTTACAACGTGTTGTTTAGGAAAAACAAGATAATTTCGCACGATGCGGGATTTCCTTAAAACGTGATTTTCTGAAAAATTTTGACGAAAGAAAATTCTCCTTTTGGTTCTCTTTAGATGCTACATGTTAAGACGTACACGCCACAACAATTCTTTTCGAGATACAACGTGTAGTTTTGGAGATACAAGCTAATTTTGTACGATGTGTTATTTCTTCTTGTAAAGAGTTT
Source organism: Apodemus sylvaticus (assembly GCF_947179515.1). Classification (NCBI taxonomy): domain Eukaryota; kingdom Metazoa; phylum Chordata; class Mammalia; order Rodentia; family Muridae; genus Apodemus; species Apodemus sylvaticus. Next base: position 49,763 of record NW_026263103.1, on the reverse strand, counting down.
CCAATGCGTACGTATATGTCTTTACTCTGCAAAACTGTATTTCCTTATGAAGTGGTATTCTTACATATCCTTTCGAGAGAAAACTGTCCTGTGCCTTCTCTTTTGAGGCTACACACTTAGACATACACGCAACATGAAAGCTTTTCGACTTACAACGTGTTGTTTAGGAAAAACAAGATAATTTCGCACGATGCGGGATTTCCTTAAAACGTGATTTTCTGAAAAATTTTGACGAAAGAAAATTCTCCTTTTGGTTCTCTTTAGATGCTACATGTTAAGACGTACACGCCACAACAATTCTTTTCGAGATACAACGTGTAGTTTTGGAGATACAAGCTAATTTTGTACGATGCGTTATTTCTTCTCGTAAAGAGTTTCCAATGCGTACGTATATGTCTTTACTCTGCAAAACTGTATTTCCTTATGAAGTGGTATTCTTACATATCCTTTCGAGAGAAAACTGTCCTGTGCCTTCTCTTTTGAGGCTACACACTTAGACATACACGCAACATGAAAGCTTTTCGACTTACAACGTGTTGTTTAGGAAAAACAAGATAATTTCGCACGATGCGGGATTTCCTTAAACGTGATTTTCTGAAAAATTTTGACGAAAGAAAATTCTCCTTTTGGTTCTCTTTAGATGCTACATGTTAAGACGTACACGCCACAACAATTCTTTTCGAGATACAACGTGTAGTTTTGGAGATACAAGCTAATTTTGTACGATGCGTTATTGCTTCTCGTAAAGAGTTTCCAATGTGTACGTATATGTCTTTACTCTGCAAAACTGTATTTCCTTATGAAGTGGTATTCTTACATATCCTTTCGAGAGAAAACTGTCCTGTGCCTTCTCTTTTGAGGCTACACACTTAGACATACACGCAACATGAAAGTTTTTCGACTTACAACGTGTTGTTTAGGAAAAACAAGATAATTTCGCACGATGCGGGATTTCCTTAAAACGTGATTTTCTGAAAAATTTTGACGAAAGAAAATTCTCCTTTTGGTTCTCTTTAGATGCTACATGTTAAGACGTACACGCCACAACAATTCTTTTCGAGATACAACGTGTAGTTTTGGAGATACAAGCTAATTTTGTACGATGCGTTATTTCTTCTCGTAAAGAGTTTCCAATGCGTACGTATATGTCTTTACTCTGCAAAACTGTATTTCCTTATGAAGTGGTATTCTTACATATCCTTTCGAGAGAAAACTGTCCTGTGCCTTCTCTTTTGAGGCTACACACTTAGACATACACGCAACATGAAAGCTTTTCGACTTACAACGTGTTGTTTAGGAAAAACAAGATAATTTCGCACGATGCGGGATTTCCTTAAAACGTGATTTTCTGAAAAATTTTGACGAAAGAAAATTCTCCTTTTGGTTCTCTTTAGATGCTACATGTTAAGACGTACACGCCACAACAATTCTTTTCGAGATACAACGTGTAGTTTTGGAGATACAAGCTAATTTTGTACGATGCGTTATTTCTTCTCGTAAAGAGTTTCCAATGCGTACGTATATGTCTTTACTCTGCAAAACTGTATTTCCTTATGAAGTGGTATTCTTACATATCCTTTCGAGAGAAAACTGTCCTGTGCCTTCTCTTTTGAGGCTACACACTTAGACATACACGCAACATGAAAGCTTTTCGACTTACAACGTGTTGTTTAGGAAAAACAAGATAATTTCGCACGATGCGGGATTTCCTTAAAACGTGATTTTCTGAAAAATTTTGACGAAAGAAAATTCTCCTTTTGGTTCTCTTTAGATGCTACATGTTAAGACGTACACGCCACAACAATTCTTTTCGAGATACAACGTGTAGTTTTGGAGATACAAGCTAATTTTGTACGATGCGTTATTTCTTCTCGTAAAGAGTTTCCAATGCGTACGTATATGTCTTTACTCTGCAAAACTGTATTTCCTTATGAAGTGGTATTCTTACATATCCTTTCGAGAGAAAACTGTCCTGTGCCTTCTCTTTTGAGGCTACACACTTAGACATACACGCAACATGAAAGCTTTTCGACTTACAACGTGTTGTTTAGGAAAAACAAGATAATTTCGCACGATGCGGGATTTCCTTAAAACGTGATTTTCTGAAAAATTTTGACGAAAGAAAATTCTCCTTTTGGTTCTCTTTAGATGCTACATGTTAAGACGTACACGCCACAACAATTCTTTTCGAGATACAACGTGTAGTTTTGGAGATACAAGCTAATTTTGTACTATGCGTTATTTCTTCTTGTAAAGAGTTTCCAATGCGTACGTATATGTCTTTACTCTGCAAAACTGTATTTCCTTATGAAGTGGTTTCTTACATATCCTTTCGAGAGAAAACTGTCCTGTGCCTTCTCTTTTGAGGCTACACACTTAGACATACACGCAACATGAAAGCTTTTCGACTTACAACGTGTTGTTTAGGAAAAACAAGATAATTTCGCACGATGCGGGATTTCCTTAAAACGTGATTTTCTGAAAAATTTTGACGAAAGAAAATTCTCCTTTTGGTTCTCTTTAGATGCTACATGTTAAGACGTACACGCCACAACAATTCTTTTCGAGATACAACGTGTAGTTTTGGAGATACAAGCTAATTTTGTACGATGCGTTATTTCTTCTCGTAAAGAGTTTCCAATGCGTACGTATATGTCTTTACTCTGCAAAACTGTATTTCCTTATGAAGTGGTATTCTTACATATCCTTTCGAGAGAAAACTGTCCTGTGCCTTCTCTTTTGAGGCTACACACTTAGACATACACGCAACATGAAAGCTTTTCGACTTACAACGTGTTGTTTAGGAAAAACAAGATAATTTCGCACGATGCGGGATTTCCTTAAAACGTGATTTTCTGAAAAATTTTGACGAAAGAAAATTCTCCTTTTGGTTCTCTTTAGATGCTACATGTTAAGACGTACACGCCACAACAATTCTTTTCGAGATACAACGTGTAGTTTTGGAGATACAAGCTAATTTTGTACGATGCGTTATTTCTTCTCGTAAAGAGTTTCCAATGCGTACGTATATGTCTTTACTCTGCAAAACTGTATTTCCTTATGAAGTGGTATTCTTACATATCCTTTCGAGAGAAAACTGTCCTGTGCCTTCTCTTTTGAGGCTACACACTTAGACATACACGCAACATGAAAGCTTTTCGACTTACAACGTGTTGTTTAGGAAAAACAAGATAATTTCGCACGATGCGGGATTTCCTTAAAACGTGATTTTCTGAAAAATTTTGACGAAAGAAAATTCTCCTTTTGGTTCTCTTTAGATGCTACATGTTAAGACGTACACGCCACAACAATTCTTTTCGAGATACAACGTGTAGTTTTGGAGATACAAGCTAATTTTGTACGATGCGTTATTTCTTCTCGTAAAGAGTTTCCAATGCGTACGTATATGTCTTTACTCTGCAAAACTGTATTTCCTTATGAAGTGGTATTCTTACATATCCTTTCGAGAGAAAACTGTCCTGTGCCTTCTCTTTTGAGGCTACACACTTAGACATACACGCAACATGAAAGCTTTTCGACTTACAACGTGTTGTTTAGGAAAAACAAGATAATTTCGCACGATGCGGGATTTCCTTAAAACGTGATTTTCTGAAAAATTTTGACGAAAGAAAATTCTCCTTTTGGTTCTCTTTAGATGCTACATGTTAAGACGTACACGCCACAACAATTCTTTTCGAGATACAACGTGTAGTTTTGGAGATACAAGCTAATTTTGTACGATGCGTTATTTCTTCTCGTAAAGAGTTTCCAATGCGTACGTATATGTCTTTACTCTGCAAAACTGTATTTCCTTATGAAGTGGTATTCTTACATATCCTTTCGAGAGAAAACTGTCCTGTGCCTTCTCTTTTGAGGCTACACACTTAGACATACACGCAACATGAAAGCTTTTCGACTTACAACGTGTTGTTTAGGAAAAACAAGATAATTTCGCACGATGCGGGATTTCCTTAAAACGTGATTTTCTGAAAAATTTTGACGAAAGAAAATTCTCCTTTTGGTTCTCTTTAGATGCTACATGTTAAGACGTACACGCCACAACAATTCTTTTCGAGATACAACGTGTAGTTTTGGAGATACAAGCTAATTTTGTACGATGCGTTATTTCTTCTCGTAAAGAGTTTCCAATGCGTACGTATATGTCTTTACTCTGCAAAACTGTATTTCCTTATGAAGTGGTATTCTTACATATCCTTTCGAGAGAAAACTGTCCTGTGCCTTCTCTTTTGAGGCTACACACTTAGACATACACGCAACATGAAAGCTTTTCGACTTACAACGTGTTGTTTAGGAAAAACAAGATAATTTCGCACGATGCGGGATTTCCTTAAAACGTGATTTTCTGAAATATTTTGACGAAAGAAAATTCTCCTTTTGGTTCTCTTTAGATGCTACACGTTAAGACGTACACGCCAAAACAATTCTTTTCGAGATACAACGTGTAGTTTTGGAGATACAAGCTAATTTTGTACGATGCGTTATTTCTTCTCGTAAAGAGTTTCCAATGCGTACGTATATGTCTTTACTCTGCAAAACTGTATTTCCTTATGAAGTGGTATTCTTACATATCCTTTCGAGAGAAAACTGTCCTGTGCCTTCTCTTTTGAGGCTACACACTTAGACATACACGCAACATGAAAGCTTTTCGACTTACAACGTGTTGTTTAGGAAAAACAAGATAATTTCGCACGATGCGGGATTTCCTTAAAACGTGATTTTCTGAAAAATTTTGACGAAAGAAAATTCTCCTTTTGGTTCTCTTTAGATGCTACATGTTAAGACGTACACGCCACAACAATTCTTTTCGAGATACAACGTGTAGTTTTGGAGATACAAGCTAATTTTGTACGATGCGTTATTTCTTCTCGTAAAGAGTTTCCAATGCGTACGTATATGTCTTTACTCTGCAAAACTGTATTTCCTTATGAAGTGGTATTCTTACATATCCTTTCGAGAGAAAACTGTCCTGTGCCTTCTCTTTTGAGGCTACACACTTAGACATACACGCAACATGAAAGCTTTTCGACTTACAACGTGTTGTTTAGGAAAAACAAGATAATTTCGCACGATGCGGGATTTCCTTAAAACGTGATTTTCTGAAAAATTTTGACGAAAGAAAATTCTCCTTTTGGTTCTCTTTAGATGCTACACGTTAAGACGTACACGCCACAACAATTCTTTTCGAGATACAACGTGTAGTTTTGGAGATACAAGCTAATTTTGTACGATGCGTTATTTCTTCTCGTAAAGAGTTTCCAATGCGTACGTATATGTCTTTACTCTGCAAAACTGTATTTCCTTATGAAGTGGTATTCTTACATATCCTTTCGAGAGAAAACTGTCCTGTGCCTTCTCTTTTGAGGCTACACACTTAGACATACACGCAACATGAAAGCTTTTCGACTTACAACGTGTTGTTTAGGAAAAACAAGATAATTTCGCACGATGCGGGATTTCCATAAAACGTAATTTTCTGAAAAATTTTGACGAAAGAAAATTCTCCTTTTGGTTCTCTTTAGATGCTACACGTTAAGACGTACACGCCAAAACAATTCTTTTCGAGATACAACGTGTAGTTTTGGAGATACAAGCTAATTTTGTACGATGCGTAATTTCTTCTCGTAAAGAGTTTCCAATGCGTACGTATATGTCTTTACTCTGCAAAACTGTATTTCCTTATGAAGTGGTATTCTTACATATCCTTTCGAGAGAAAACTGTCCTGTGCCTTCTCTTTTGAGGCTACACACTTAGACATACACGCAACATGAAAGCTTTTCGACTTACAACGTGTTGTTTAGGAAAAACAAGATATTTTCGCACGATGCGGGATTTCCTTAAAACGTGATTTTCTGAAAAATTTTGACGAAAGAAAATTCTCCTTTTAGTTCTCTTTAGATGCTACACGTTAAGACGTACACGCCACAACAATTCTTTTCGAGATACAACGTGTAGTTTTGGAGATACAAGCTAATTTTGTACGATGCGTTATTTCTTCTCGTAAAGAGTTTCCAATGCGTACGTATATGTCTTTACTCTGCAAAACTGTATTTCCTCATGAAGTGGTATTCTTACATATCCTTTCGAGAGAAAACTGTCCTGTGCCTTCTCTTTTGAGGCTACACACTTAGACATACACGCAACATGAAAGCTTTTCGACTTACAACGTGTTGTTTAGGAAAAACAAGATAATTTCGCACGATGCGGGATTTCCTTAAAACGTGATTTTCTGAAAAATTTTGACGAAAGAAAATTCTCCTTTTGGTTCTCTTTAGATGCTACATGTTAAGACGTACACGCCACAACAATTCTTTTCGAGATACAACGTGTAGTTTTGGAGATACAAGCTAATTTTGTACGATGCGTTATTTCTTCTCGTAAAGAGTTTCCAATGCGTACGTATATGTCTTTACTCTGCAAAACTGTATTTCCTTATGAAGTGGTATTCTTACATATCCTTTCGAGAGAAAACTGTCCTGTGCCTTCTCTTTTGAGGCTACACACTTAGACATACACGCAACATGAAAGCTTTTCGACTTACAACGTGTTGTTTAGGAAAAACAAGATAATTTCGCACGATGCGGGATTTCCTTAAAACGTGATTTTCTGAAAAATTTTGACGAAAGAAAATTCTCCTTTTGGTTCTCTTTAGATGCTACATGTTAAGACGTACACGCCACAACAATTCTTTTCGAGATACAACGTGTAGTTTTGGAGATACAAGCTAATTTTGTACGATGCGTTATTTCTTCTCGTAAAGAGTTTCCAATGCGTACGTATATGTCTTTACTCTGCAAAACTGTATTTCCTTATGAAGTGGTATTCTTACATATCCTTTCGAGAGAAAACTGTCCTGTGCCTTCTCTTTTGAGGCTACACACTTAGACATACACGCAACATGAAAGCTTTTCGACTTACAACGTGTTGTTTAGGAAAAACAAGATAATTTCGCACGATGCGGGATTTCCTTAAAACGTGATTTTCTGAAAAATTTTGACGAAAGAAAATTCTCCTTTTGGTTCTCTTTAGATGCTACATGTTAAGACGTACACGCCACAACAATTCTTTTCGAGATACAACGTGTAGTTTTGGAGATACAAGCTAATTTTGTACGATGCGTTATTTCTTCTCGTAAAGAGTTTCCAATGCGTACGTATATGTCTTTACTCTGCAAAACTGTATTTCCTTATGAAGTGGTATTCTTACATATCCTTTCGAGAGAAAACTGTCCTGTGCCTTCTCTTTTGAGGCTACACACTTAGACATACACGCAACATGAAAGCTTTTCGACTTACAACGTGTTGTTTAGGAAAAACAAGATAATTTCGCACGATGCGGGATTTCCTTAAAACGTGATTTTCTGAAAAATTTTGACGAAAGAAAATTCTCCTTTTGGTTCTCTTTAGATGCTACATGTTAAGACGTACACGCCACAACAATTCTTTTCGAGATACAACGTGTAGTTTTGGAGATACAAGCTAATTTTGTACGATGCGTTATTTCTTCTCGTAAAGAGTTTCCAATGCGTACGTATATGTCTTTACTCTGCAAAACTGTATTTCCTTATGAAGTGGTATTCTTACATATCCTTTCGAGAGAAAACTGTCCTGTGCCTTCTCTTTTGAGGCTACACACTTAGACATACACGCAACATGAAAGCTTTTCGACTTACAACGTGTTGTTTAGGAAAAACAAGATAATTTCGCACGATGCGGGATTTCCTTAAAACGTGATTTTCTGAAAAATTTTGACGAAAGAAAATTCTCCTTTTGGTTCTCTTTAGATGCTACATGTTAAGACGTACACGCCACAACAATTCTTTTCGAGATACAACGTGTAGTTTTGGAGATACAAGCTAATTTTGTACGATGCGTTATTTCTTCTCGTAAAGAGTTTCCAATGCGTACGTATATGTCTTTACTCTGCAAAACTGTATTTCCTTATGAAGTGGTATTCTTACATATCCTTTCGAGAGAAAACTGTCCTGTGCCTTCTCTTTTGAGGCTACACACTTAGACATACACGCAACATGAAAGCTTTTCGACTTACAACGTGTTGTTTAGGAAAAACAAGATAATTTCGCACGATGCGGGATTTCCTTAAAACGTGATTTTCTGAAAAATTTTGACGAAAGAAAATTCTCCTTTTGGTTCTCTTTAGATGCTACACGTTAAGACGTACACGCCAAAACAATTCTTTTCGAGATACAACGTGTAGTTTTGGAGATACAAGCTAATTTTGTACGATGCGTTATTTCTTCTCGTAAAGAGTTTCCAATGCGTACGTATATGTCTTTACTCTGCAAAACTGTATTTCCTTATGAAGTGGTATTCTTACATATCCTTTCGAGAGAAAACTGTCCTGTGCCTTCTCTTTTGAGGCTACACACTTAGACATACACGCAACATGAAAGCTTTTCGACTTACAACGTGTTGTTTAGGAAAAACAAGATAATTTCGCACGATGCGGGATTTCCTTAAAACGTGATTTTCTGAAAAATTTTGACGAAAGAAAATTCTCCTTTTGGTTCTCTTTAGATGCTACATGTTAAGACGTACACGCCACAACAATTCTTTTCGAGATACAACGTGTAGTTTTGGAGATACAAGCTAATTTTGTACGATGCGTTATTTCTTCTCGTAAAGAGTTTCCAATGCGTACGTATATGTCTTTACTCTGCAAAACTGTATTTCCTTATGAAGTGGTATTCTTACATATCCTTTCGAGAGAAAACTGTCCTGTGCCTTCTCTTTTGAGGCTACACACTTAGACATACACGCAACATGAAAGCTTTTCGACTTACAACGTGTTGTTTAGGAAAAACAAGATAATTTCGCACGATGCGGGATTTCCTTAAAACGTGATTTTCTGAAAAATTTTGACGAAAGAAAATTCTCCTTTTGGTTCTCTTTAGATGCTACATGTTAAGACGTACACGCCACAACAATTCTTTTCGAGATACAACGTGTAGTTTTGGAGATACAAGCTAATTTTGTACGATGCGTTATTTCTTCTCGTAAAGAGTTTCCAATGCGTACGTATATGTCTTTACTCTGCAAAACTGTATTTCCTTATGAAGTGGTATTCTTACATATCCTTTCGAGAGAAAACTGTCCTGTGCCTTCTCTTTTGAGGCTACACACTTAGACATACACGCAACATGAAAGCTTTTCGACTTACAACGTGTTGTTTAGGAAAAACAAGATAATTTCGCACGATGCGGGATTTCCTTAAAACGTGATTTTCTGAAAAATTTTGACGAAAGAAAATTCTCCTTTTGGTTCTCTTTAGATGCTACATGTTAAGACGTACACGCCACAACAATTCTTTTCGAGATACAACGTGTAGTTTTGGAGATACAAGCTAATTTTGTACGATGCGTTATTTCTTCTCGTAAAGAGTTTCCAATGCGTACGTATATGTCTTTACTCTGCAAAACTGTATTTCCTTATGAAGTGGTATTCTTACATATCCTTTCGAGAGAAAACTGTCCTGTGCCTTCTCTTTTGAGGCTACACACTTAGACATACACGCAACATGAAAGCTTTTCGACTTACAACGTGTTGTTTAGGAAAAACAAGATAATTTCGCACGATGCGGGATTTCCTTAAAACGTGATTTTCTGAAAAATTTTGACGAAAGAAAATTCTCCTTTTGGTTCTCTTTAGATGCTACATGTTAAGACGTACACGCCACAACAATTCTTTTCGAGATACAACGTGTAGTTTTGGAGATACAAGCTAATTTTGTACGATGCGTTATTTCTTCTCGTAAAGAGTTTCCAATGCGTACGTATATGTCTTTACTCTGCAAAACTGTATTTCCTTATGAAGTGGTATTCTTACATATCCTTTCGAGAGAAAACTGTCCTGTGCCTTCTCTTTTGAGGCTACACACTTAGACATACACGCAACATGAAAGCTTTTCGACTTACAACGTGTTGTTTAGGAAAAACAAGATAATTTCGCACGATGCGGGATTTCCTTAAAACGTGATTTTCTGAAAAATTTTGACGAAAGAAAATTCTCCTTTTGGTTCTCTTTAGATGCTACACGTTAAGACGTACACGCCACAACAATTCTTTTCGAGATACAACGTGTAGTTTTGGAGATACAAGCTAATTTTGTACGATGCGTTATTTCTTCTCGTAAAGAGTTTCCAATGCGTACGTATATGTCTTTACTCTGCAAAACTGTATTTCCTTATGAAGTGGTATTCTTACATATCCTTTCGAGAGAAAACTGTCCTGTGCCTTCTCTTTTGAGGCTACACACTTAGACATACACGCAACATGAAAGCTTTTCGACTTACAACGTGTTGTTTAGGAAAAACAAGATAATTTCGCACGATGCGGGATTTCCTTAAAACGTGATTTTCTGAAAAATTTTGACGAAAGAAAATTCTCCTTTTGGTTCTCCTTAGATGCTACATGTTAAGACGTACACGCCACAACAATTCTTTTCGAGATACAACGTGTAGTTTTGGAGATACAAGCTAATTTTGTACGATGCGTTATTTCTTCTCGTAAAGAGTTTCCAATGCGTACGTATATGTCTTTACTCTGCAAAACTGTATTTCCTTATGAAGTGGTATTCTTACATATCCTTTCGAGAGAAAACTGTCCTGTGCCTTCTCTTTTGAGGCTACACACTTAGACATACACGCAACATGAAAGCTTTTCGACTTACAACGTGTTGTTTAGGAAAAACAAGATAATTTCGCACGATGCGGGATTTCCTTAAAACGTGATTTTCTGAAAAATTTTGACGAAAGAAAATTCTCCTTTTGGTTCTCTTTAGATGCTACATGTTAAGACGTACACGCCACAACAATTCTTTTCGAGAAACAACGTGTAGTTTTGGAGATACAAGCTAATTTTGTACGATGCGTTATTTCTTCTCGTAAAGAGTTTCCAATGCGTACGTATATGTCTTTACTCTGCAAAACTGTATTTCCTTATGAAGTGGTATTCTTACATATCCTTTCGAGAGAAAACTGTCCTGTGCCTTCTCTTTTGAGGCTACACACTTAGACATACACGCAACATGAAAGCTTTTCGACTTACAACGTGTTGTTTAGGAAAAACAAGATAATTTCGCACGATGCGGGATTTCCTTAAAACGTGATTTTCTGAAAAATTTTGACGAAAGAAAATTCTCCTTTTGGTTCTCTTTAGATGCTACATGTTAAGACGTACACGCCACAACAATTCTTTTCGAGATACAACGTGTAGTTTTGGAGATACAAGCTAATTTTGTACTATGCGTTATTTCTTCTCGTAAAGAGTTTCCAATGCGTACGTATATGTCTTTACTCTGCAAAACTGTATTTCCTTATGAAGTGGTATTCTTACATATCCTTTCGAGAGAAAACTGTCCTGTGCCTTCTCTTTTGAGGCTACACACTTAGACATACACGCAACATGAAAGCTTTTCGACTTACAACGTGTTGTTTAGGAAAAACAAGATAATTTCGCACGATGCGGGATTTCCTTAAAACGTGATTTTCTGAAAAATTTTGACGAAAGAAAATTCTCCTTTTGGTTCTCTTTAGATGCTACATGTTAAGACGTACACGCCACAACAATTCTTTTCGAGATACAACGTGTAGTTTTGGAGATACAAGCTAATTTTGTACGATGCGTTATTTCTTCTCGTAAAGAGTTTCCAATGCGTACGTATATGTCTTTACTCTGCAAAACTGTATTTCCTTATGAAGTGGTATTCTTACATATCCTTTCGAGAGAAAACTGTCCTGTGCCTTCTCTTTTGAGGCTACACACTTAGACATACACGCAACATGAAAGCTTTTCGACTTACAACGTGTTGTTTAGGAAAAACAAGATAATTTCGCACGATGCGGGATTTCCTTAAAACGTGATTTTCTGAAAAATTTTGACGAAAGAAAATTCTCCTTTTGGTTCTCTTTAGATGCTACATGTTAAGACGTACACGCCACAACAATTCTTTTCGAGATACAACGTGTAGTTTTGGAGATACAAGCTAATTTTGTACGATGCGTTATTTCTTCTCGTAAAGAGTTTCCAATGCGTACGTATATGTCTTTACTCTGCAAAACTGTATTTCCTTATGAAGTGGTATTCTTACATATCCTTTCGAGAGAAAACTGTCCTGTGCCTTCTCTTTTGAGGCTACACACTTAGACATACACGCAACATGAAAGCTTTTCGACTTACAACGTGTTGTTTAGGAAAAACAAGATAATTTCGCACGATGCGGGATTTCCTTAAAACGTGATTTTCTGAAAAATTTTGACGAAAGAAAATTCTCCTTTTGGTTCTCTTTAGATGCTACATGTTAAGACGTACACGCCACAACAATTCTTTTCGAGATACAACGTGTAGTTTTGGAGATACAAGCTAATTTTGTACGATGCGTTATTTCTTCTCGTAAAGAGTTTCCAATGTGTACGTATATGTCTTTACTCTGCAAAACTGTATTTCCTTATGAAGTGGTATTCTTACATATCCTTTCGAGAGAAAACTGTCCTGTGCCTTCTCTTTTGAGGCTACACACTTAGACATACACGCAACATGAAAGTTTTTCGACTTACAACGTGTTGTTTAGGAGAAACAAGATAATTTCGCACGATGCGGGATTTCCTTAAAACGTGATTTTCTGAAAAATTTTGACGAAAGAAAATTCTCCTTTTGGTTCTCTTTAGATGCTACATGTTAAGACGTACACGCCACAACAATTCTTTTCGAGATACAACGTGTAGTTTTGGAGATACAAGCTAATTTTGTACGATGCGTTATTTCTTCTCGTAAAGAGTTTCCAATGCGTACGTATATGTCTTTACTCTGCAAAACTGTATTTCCTTATGAAGTGGTATTCTTACATATCCTTTCGAGAGAAAACTGTCCTGTGCCTTCTCTTTTGAGGCTACACACTTAGACATACACGCAACATGAAAGCTTTTCGACTTACAACGTGTTGTTTAGGAAAAACAAGATAATTTCGCACGATGCGGGATTTCCATAAAACGTAATTTTCTGAAAAATTTTGACGAAAGAAAATTCTCCTTTTGGTTCTCTTTAGATGCTACACGTTAAGACGTACACGCCAAAACAATTCTTTTCGAGATACAACGTGTAGTTTTGGAGATACAAGCTAATTTTGTACGATGCGTAATTTCTTCTCGTAAAGAGTTTCCAATGCGTACGTATATGTCTTTACTCTGCAAAACTGTATTTCCTTATGAAGTGGTATTCTTACATATCCTTTCGAGAGAAAACTGTCCTGTGCCTTCTCTTTTGAGGCTACACACTTAGACATACACGCAACATGAAAGCTTTTCGACTTACAACGTGTTGTTTAGGAAAAACAAGATATTTTCGCACGATGCGGGATTTCCTTAAAACGTGATTTTCTGAAAAATTTTGACGAAAGAAAATTCTCCTTTTGGTTCTCTTTAGATGCTACACGTTAAGACGTACACGCCACAACAATTCTTTTCGAGATACAACGTGTAGTTTTGGAGATACAAGCTAATTTTGTACGATGCGTTATTTCTTCTCGTAAAGAGTTTCCAATGCGTACGTATATGTCTTTACTCTGCAAAACTGTATTTCCTCATGAAGTGGTATTCTTACATATCCTTTCGAGAGAAAACTGTCCTGTGCCTTCTCTTTTGAGGCTACACACTTAGACATACACGCAACATGAAAGCTTTTCGACTTACAACGTGTTGTTTAGGAAAAACAAGATAATTTCGCACGATGCGGGATTTCCTTAAAACGTGATTTTCTGAAAAATTTTGACGAAAGAAAATTCTCCTTTTGGTTCTCTTTAGATGCTACATGTTAAGACGTACACGCCACAACAATTCTTTTCGAGATACAACGTGTAGTTTTGGAGATACAAGCTAATTTTGTACGATGCGTTATTTCTTCTCGTAAAGAGTTTCCAATGCGTACGTATATGTCTTTACTCTGCAAAACTGTATTTCCTTATGAAGTGGTATTCTTACATATCCTTTCGAGAGAAAACTGTCCTGTGCCTTCTCTTTTGAGGCTACACACTTAGACATACACGCAACATGAAAGCTTTTCGACTTACAACGTGTTGTTTAGGAAAAACAAGATAATTTCGCACGATGCGGGATTTCCTTAAAACGTGATTTTCTGAAAAATTTTGACGAAAGAAAATTCTCCTTTTGGTTCTCTTTAGATGCTACATGTTAAGACGTACACGCCACAACAATTCTTTTCGAGATACAACGTGTAGTTTTGGAGATACAAGCTAATTTTGTACGATGCGTTATTTCTTCTCGTAAAGAGTTTCCAATGCGTACGTATATGTCTTTACTCTGCAAAACTGTATTTCCTTATGAAGTGGTATTCTTACATATCCTTTCGAGAGAAAACTGTCCTGTGCCTTCTCTTTTGAGGCTACACACTTAGACATACACGCAACATGAAAGCTTTTCGACTTACAACGTGTTGTTTAGGAAAAACAAGATAATTTCGCACGATGCGGGATTTCCTTAAAACGTGATTTTCTGAAAAATTTTGACGAAAGAAAATTCTCCTTTTGGTTCTCTTTAGATGCTACATGTTAAGACGTACACGCCACAACAATTCTTTTCGAGATACAACGTGTAGTTTTGGAGATACAAGCTAATTTTGTACGATGCGTTATTTCTTCTCGTAAAGAGTTTCCAATGCGTACGTATATGTCTTTACTCTGCAAAACTGTATTTCCTTATGAAGTGGTATTCTTACATATCCTTTCGAGAGAAAACTGTCCTGTGCCTTCTCTTTTGAGGCTACACACTTAGACATACACGCAACATGAAAGCTTTTCGACTTACAACGTGTTGTTTAGGAAAAACAAGATAATTTCGCACGATGCGGGATTTCCTTAAAACGTGATTTTCTGAAAAATTTTGACGAAAGAAAATTCTCCTTTTGGTTCTCTTTAGATGCTACACGTTAAGACGTACACGCCACAACAATTCTTTTCGAGATACAACGTGTAGTTTTGGAGATACAAGCTAATTTTGTACGATGCGTTATTTCTTCTCGTAAAGAGTTTCCAATGCGTACGTATATGTCTTTACTCTGCAAAACTGTATTTCCTTATGAAGTGGTATTCTTACATATCCTTTCGAGAGAAAACTGTCCTGTGCCTTCTCTTTTGAGGCTACACACTTAGACATACACGCAACATGAAAGCTTTTCGACTTACAACGTGTTGTTTAGGAAAAACAAGATAATTTCGCACGATGCGGGATTTCCTTAAAACGTGATTTTCTGAAAAATTTTGACGAAAGAAAATTCTCCTTTTGGTTCTCTTTAGATGCTACATGTTAAGACGTACACGCCACAACAATTCTTTTCGAGATACAACGTGTAGTTTTGGAGATACAAGCTAATTTTGTACGATGCGTTATTTCTTCTCGTAAAGAGTTTCCAATGCGTACGTATATGTCTTTACTCTGCAAAACTGTATTTCCTTATGAAGTGGTATTCTTACATATCCTTTCGAGAGAAAACTGTCCTGTGCCTTCTCTTTTGAGGCTACACACTTAGACATACACGCAACATGAAAGCTTTTCGACTTACAACGTGTTGTTTAGGAAAAACAAGATAATTTCGCACGATGCGGGATTTCCTTAAAACGTGATTTTCTGAAAAATTTTGACGAAAGAAAATTCTCCTTTTGGTTCTCTTTAGATGCTACATGTTAAGACGTACACGCCACAACAATTCTTTTCGAGATACAACGTGTAGTTTTGGAGATACAAGCTAATTTTGTACGATGCGTTATTTCTTCTCGTAAAGAGTTTCCAATGCGTACGTATATGTCTTTACTCTGCAAAACTGTATTTCCTTATGAAGTGGTATTCTTACATATCCTTTCGAGAGAAAACTGTCCTGTGCCTTCTCTTTTGAGGCTACACACTTAGACATACACGCAACATGAAAGCTTTTCGACTTACAACGTGTTGTTTAGGAAAAACAAGATAATTTCGCACGATGCGGGATTTCCTTAAAACGTGATTTTCTGAAAAATTTTGACGAAAGAAAATTCTCCTTTTGGTTCTCTTTAGATGCTACATGTTAAGACGTACACGCCACAACAATTCTTTTCGAGATACAACGTGTAGTTTTGGAGATACAAGCTAATTTTGTACGATGCGTTATTTCTTCTCGTAAAGAGTTTCCAATGCGTACGTATATGTCTTTACTCTGCAAAACTGTATTTCCTTATGAAGTGGTATTCTTACATATCCTTTCGAGAGAAAACTGTCCTGTGCCTTCTCTTTTGAGGCTACACACTTAGACATACACGCAACATGAAAGCTTTTCGACTTACAACGTGTTGTTTAGGAAAAACAAGATAATTTCGCACGATGCGGGATTTCCTTAAAACGTGATTTTCTGAAAAATTTTGACGAAAGAAAATTCTCCTTTTGGTTCTCTTTAGATGCTACATGTTAAGACGTACACGCCACAACAATTCTTTTCGAGATACAACGTGTAGTTTTGGAGATACAAGCTAATTTTGTACGATGCGTTATTTCTTCTCGTAAAGAGTTTCCAATGCGTATGTATATGTCTTTACTCTGCAAAACTGTATTTCCTTATGAAGTGGTATTCTTACATATCCTTTCGAGAGAAAACTGTCCTGTGCCTTCTCTTTTGAGGCTACACACTTAGACATACACGCAACATGAAAGCTTTTCGACTTACAACGTGTTGTTTAGGAAAAACAAGATAATTTCGCACGATGCGGGATTTCCTTAAAACGTGATTTTCTGAAAAATTTTGACGAAAGAAAATTCTCCTTTTGGTTCTCTTTAGATGCTACATGTTAAGACGTACACGCCACAACAATTCTTTTCGAGATACAACGTGTAGTTTTGGAGATACAAGCTAATTTTGTACGATGCGTTATTTCTTCTCGTAAAGAGTTTCCAATGCGTACGTATATGTCTTTACTCTGCAAAACTGTATTTCCTTATGAAGTGGTATTCTTACATATCCTTTCGAGAGAAAACTGTCCTGTGCCTTCTCTTTTGAGGCTACACACTTAGACATACACGCAACATGAAAGCTTTTCGACTTACAACGTGTTGTTTAGGAAAAACAAGATAATTTCGCACGATGCGGGATTTCCTTAAAACGTGATTTTCTGAAAAATTTTGACGAAAGAAAATTCTCCTTTTGGTTCTCTTTAGATGCTACATGTTAAGACGTACACGCCACAACAATTCTTTTCGAGAAACAACGTGTAGTTTTGGAGATACAAGCTAATTTTGTACGATGCGTTATTTCTTCTCGTAAAGAGTTTCCAATGCGTACGTATATGTCTTTACTCTGCAAAACTGTATTTCCTTATGAAGTGGTATTCTTACATATCCTTTCGAGAGAAAACTGTCCTGTGCCTTCTCTTTTGAGGCTACACACTTAGACATACACGGAACATGAAAGCTTTTCGACTTACAACGTGTTGTTTAGGAAAAACAAGATAATTTCGCACGATGCGGGATTTCCTTAAAACGTGATTTTCTGAAAAATTTTGACGAAAGAAAATTCTCCTTTTGGTTCTCTTTAGATGCTACATGTTAAGACGTACACGCCACAACAATTCTTTTCGAGATACAACGTGTAGTTTTGGAGATACAAGCTAATTTTGTACTATGCGTTATTTCTTCTCGTAAAGAGTTTCCAATGCGTACGTATATGTCTTTACTCTGCAAAACTGTATTTCCTTATGAAGTGGTATTCTTACATATCCTTTCGAGAGAAAACTGTCCTGTGCCTTCTCTTTTGAGGCTACACACTTAGACATACACGCAACATGAAAGCTTTTCGACTTACAACGTGTTGTTTAGGAAAAACAAGATAATTTCGCACGATGCGGGATTTCCTTAAAACGTGATTTTCTGAAAAATTTTGACGAAAGAAAATTCTCCTTTTGGTTCTCTTTAGATGCTACATGTTAAGACGTACACGCCACAACAATTCTTTTCGAGATACAACGTGTAGTTTTGGAGATACAAGCTAATTTTGTACGATGCGTTATTTCTTCTTGTAAAGAGTTTCCAATGCGTACGTATATGTCTTTACTCTGCAAAACTGTATTTCCTTATGAAGTGGTATTCTTACATATCCTTTCGAGAGAAAACTGTCCTGTGCCTTCTCTTTTGAGGCTACACACTTAGACATACACGCAACATGAAAGCTTTTCGACTTACAACGTGTTGTTTAGGAAAAACAAGATAATTTCGCACGATGCGGGATTTCCTTAAAACGTGATTTTCTGAAAAATTTTGACGAAAGAAAATTCTCCTTTTGGTTCTCTTTAGATGCTACATGTTAAGACGTACACGCCACAACAATTCTTTTCGAGATACAACGTGTAGTTTTGGAGATACAAGCTAATTTTGTACGATGCGTTATTTCTTCTCGTAAAGAGTTTCCAATGCGTACGTATATGTCTTTACTCTGCAAAACTGTATTTCCTTATGAAGTGGTATTCTTACATATCCTTTCGAGAGAAAACTGTCCTGTGCCTTCTCTTTTGAGGCTACACACTTAGACATACACGCAACATGAAAGCTTTTCGACTTACAACGTGTTGTTTAGGAAAAACAAGATAATTTCGCAC
The DNA here is from genome assembly GCF_947179515.1 of Apodemus sylvaticus. NCBI lineage: Eukaryota > Metazoa > Chordata > Mammalia > Rodentia > Muridae > Apodemus > Apodemus sylvaticus. The sequence continues at coordinate 31,103 of NW_026263103.1, read as the reverse complement.
GATGCGGGATTTCCTTAAAACGTGATTTTCTGAAAAATTTTGACGAAAGAAAATTCTCCTTTTGGTTCTCTTTAGATGCTACATGTTAAGACGTACACGCCACAACAATTCTTTTCGAGATACAACGTGTAGTTTTGGAGATACAAGCTAATTTTGTACGATGCGTTATTTCTTCTCGTAAAGAGTTTCCAATGCGTACGTATATGTCTTTACTCTGCAAAACTGTATTTCCTTATGAAGTGGTATTCTTACATATCCTTTCGAGAGAAAACTGTCCTGTGCCTTCTCTTTTGAGGCTACACACTTAGACATACACGCAACATGAAAGCTTTTCGACTTACAACGTGTTGTTTAGGAAAAACAAGATAATTTCGCACGATGCGGGATTTCCTTAAAACGTGATTTTCTGAAAAATTTTGACGAAAGAAAATTCTCCTTTTGGTTCTCTTTAGATGCTACATGTTAAGACGTACACGCCACAACAATTCTTTTCGAGATACAACGTGTAGTTTTGGAGATACAAGCTAATTTTGTACGATGCGTTATTTCTTCTCGTAAAGAGTTTCCAATGCGTACGTATATGTCTTTACTCTGCAAAACTGTATTTCCTTATGAAGTGGTATTCTTACATATCCTTTCGAGAGAAAACTGTCCTGTGCCTTCTCTTTTGAGGCTACACACTTAGACATACACGCAACATGAAAGCTTTTCGACTTACAACGTGTTGTTTAGGAAAAACAAGATAATTTCGCACGATGCGGGATTTCCTTAAAACGTGATTTTCTGAAAAATTTTGACGAAAGAAAATTCTCCTTTTGGTTCTCTTTAGATGCTACACGTTAAGACGTACACGCCACAACAATTCTTTTCGAGATACAACGTGTAGTTTTGGAGATACAAGCTAATTTTGTACGATGCGTTATTTCTTCTCGTAAAGAGTTTCCAATGCGTACGTATATGTCTTTACTCTGCAAAACTGTATTTCCTTATGAAGTGGTATTCTTACATATCCTTTCGAGAGAAAACTGTCCTGTGCCTTCTCTTTTGAGGCTACACACTTAGACATACACGCAACATGAAAGCTTTTCGACTTACAACGTGTTGTTTAGGAAAAACAAGATAATTTCGCACGATGCGGGATTTCCTTAAAACGTGATTTTCTGAAAAATTTTGACGAAAGAAAATTCTCCTTTTGGTTCTCTTTAGATGCTACATGTTAAGACGTACACGCCACAACAATTCTTTTCGAGATACAACGTGTAGTTTTGGAGATACAAGCTAATTTTGTACGATGCGTTATTTCTTCTCGTAAAGAGTTTCCAATGCGTATGTATATGTCTTTACTCTGCAAAACTGTATTTCCTTATGAAGTGGTATTCTTACATATCCTTTCGAGAGAAAACTGTCCTGTGCCTTCTCTTTTGAGGCTACACACTTAGACATACACGCAACATGAAAGCTTTTCGACTTACAACGTGTTGTTTAGGAAAAACAAGATAATTTCGCACGATGCGGGATTTCCTTAAAACGTGATTTTCTGAAAAATTTTGACAAAAGAAAATTCTCCTTTTGGTTCTCTTTAGATGCTACATGTTAAGACGTACACGCCACAACAATTCTTTTCGAGATACAACGTGTAGTTTTGGAGATACAAGCTAATTTTGTACGATGCGTTATTTCTTCTCGTAAAGAGTTTCCAATGCGTACGTATATGTCTTTACTCTGCAAAACTGTATTTCCTTATGAAGTGGTATTCTTACATATCCTTTCGAGAGAAAACTGTCCTGTGCCTTCTCTTTTGAGGCTACACACTTAGACATACACGCAACATGAAAGCTTTTCGACTTACAACGTGTTGTTTAGGAAAAACAAGATAATTTCGCACGATGCGGGATTTCCTTAAAACGTGATTTTCTGAAAAATTTTGACGAAAGAAAATTCTCCTTTTGGTTCTCTTTAGATGCTACATGTTAAGACGTACACGCCACAACAATTCTTTTCGAGATACAACGTGTAGTTTTGGAGATACAAGCTAATTTTGTACGATGCGTTATTTCTTCTCGTAAAGAGTTTCCAATGCGTACGTATATGTCTTTACTCTGCAAAACTGTATTTCCTTATGAAGTGGTATTCTTACATATCCTTTCGAGAGAAAACTGTCCTGTGCCTTCTCTTTTGAGGCTACACACTTAGACATACACGCAACATGAAAGCTTTTCGACTTACAACGTGTTGTTTAGGAAAAACAAGATAATTTCGCACGATGCGGGATTTCCTTAAAACGTGATTTTCTGAAAAATTTTGACGAAAGAAAATTCTCCTTTTGGTTCTCTTTAGATGCTACATGTTAAGACGTACACGCCACAACAATTCTTTTCGAGATACAACGTGTAGTTTTGGAGATACAAGCTAATTTTGTACGATGCGTTATTTCTTCTCGTAAAGAGTTTCCAATGCGTACGTATATGTCTTTACTCTGCAAAACTGTATTTCCTTATGAAGTGGTATTCTTACATATCCTTTCGAGAGAAAACTGTCCTGTGCCTTCTCTTTTGAGGCTACACACTTAGACATACACGCAACATGAAAGCTTTTCGACTTACAACGTGTTGTTTAGGAAAAACAAGATAATTTCGCACGATGCGGGATTTCCTTAAAACGTGATTTTCTGAAAAATTTTGACGAAAGAAAATTCTCCTTTTGGTTCTCTTTAGATGCTACATGTTAAGACGTACACGCCACAACAATTCTTTTCGAGAAACAACGTGTAGTTTTGGAGATACAAGCTAATTTTGTACGATGCGTTATTTCTTCTCGTAAAGAGTTTCCAATGCGTACGTATATGTCTTTACTCTGCAAAACTGTATTTCCTTATGAAGTGGTATTCTTACATATCCTTTCGAGAGAAAACTGTCCTGTGCCTTCTCTTTTGAGGCTACACACTTAGACATACACGGAACATGAAAGCTTTTCGACTTACAACGTGTTGTTTAGGAAAAACAAGATAATTTCGCACGATGCGGGATTTCCTTAAAACGTGATTTTCTGAAAAATTTTGACGAAAGAAAATTCTCCTTTTGGTTCTCTTTAGATGCTACATGTTAAGACGTACACGCCACAACAATTCTTTTCGAGATACAACGTGTAGTTTTGGAGATACAAGCTAATTTTGTACTATGCGTTATTTCTTCTCGTAAAGAGTTTCGAATGCGTACGTATATGTCTTTACTCTGCAAAACTGTATTTCCTTATGAAGTGGTATTCTTACATATCCTTTCGAGAGAAAACTGTCCTGTGCCTTCTCTTTTGAGGCTACACACTTAGACATACACGCAACATGAAAGCTTTTCGACTTACAACGTGTTGTTTAGGAAAAACAAGATAATTTCGCACGATGCGGGATTTCCTTAAAACGTGATTTTCTGAAAAATTTTGACGAAAGAAAATTCTCCTTTTGGTTCTCTTTAGATGCTACATGTTAAGACGTACACGCCACAACAATTCTTTTCGAGATACAACGTGTAGTTTTGGAGATACAAGCTAATTTTGTACGATGCGTTATTTCTTCTTGTAAAGAGTTTCCAATGCGTACGTATATGTCTTTACTCTGCAAAACTGTATTTCCTTATGAAGTGGTATTCTTACATATCCTTTCGAGAGAAAACTGTCCTGTGCCTTCTCTTTTGAGGCTACACACTTAGACATACACGCAACATGAAAGCTTTTCGACTTACAACGTGTTGTTTAGGAAAAACAAGATAATTTCGCACGATGCGGGATTTCCTTAAAACGTGATTTTCTGAAAAATTTTGACGAAAGAAAATTCTCCTTTTGGTTCTCTTTAGATGCTACATGTTAAGACGTACACGCCACAACAATTCTTTTCGAGATACAACGTGTAGTTTTGGAGATACAAGCTAATTTTGTACGATGCGTTATTTCTTCTCGTAAAGAGTTTCCAATGCGTACGTATATGTCTTTACTCTGCAAAACTGTATTTCCTTATGAAGTGGTATTCTTACATATCCTTTCGAGAGAAAACTGTCCTGTGCCTTCTCTTTTGAGGCTACACACTTAGACATACACGCAACATGAAAGCTTTTCGACTTACAACGTGTTGTTTAGGAAAAACAAGATAATTTCACACGATGCGGGATTTCCTTAAAACGTGATTTTCTGAAAAATTTTGACGAAAGAAAATTCTCCTTTTGGTTCTCTTTAGATGCTACATGTTAAGACGTACACGCCACAACAATTCTTTTCGAGATACAACGTGTAGTTTTGGAGATACAAGCTAATTTTGTACTATGCGTTATTTCTTCTCGTAAAGAGTTTCCAATGCGTACGTATATGTCTTTACTCTGCAAAACTGTATTTCCTTATGAAGTGGTATTCTTACATATCCTTTCGAGAGAAAACTGTCCTGTGCCTTCTCTTTTGAGGCTACACACTTAGACATACACGCAACATGAAAGCTTTTCGACTTACAACGTGTTGTTTAGGAAAAACAAGATAATTTCGCACGATGCGGGATTTCCTTAAAACGTGATTTTCTGAAAAATTTTGACGAAAGAAAATTCTCCTTTTGGTTCTCTTTAGATGCTACATGTTAAGACGTACACGCCACAACAATTCTTTTCGAGATACAACGTGTAGTTTTGGAGATACAAGCTAATTTTGTACTATGCGTTATTTCTTCTCGTAAAGAGTTTCCAATGCGTACGTATATGTCTTTACTCTGCAAAACTGTATTTCCTTATGAAGTGGTATTCTTACATATCCTTTCGAGAGAAAACTGTCCTGTGCCTTCTCTTTTGAGGGTACACACTTAGACATACACGCAACATGAAAGCTTTTCGACTTACAACGTGTTGTTTAGGAAAAACAAGATAATTTCGCACGATGCGGGATTTCCTTAAAACGTGATTTTCTGAAAAATTTTGAAGAAAGAAAATTCTCCTTTTGGTTCTCTTTAGATGCTACATGTTAAGACGTACACGCCACAAAAATTCTTTTCGAGATACAACGTGTAGTTTTGGAGATACAAGCTAATTTTGTACGATGCGTTATTTCTTCTCGTAAAGAGTTTCCAATGCGTACGTATATGTCTTTACTCTGCAAAACTGTATTTCCTTATGAAGTGGTATTCTTACATATCCTTTCGAGAGAAAACTGTCCTGTGCCTTCTCTTTTGAGGCTACACACTTAGACATACACGCAACATGAAAGCTTTTCGACTTACAACGTGTTGTTTAGGAAAAACAAGATAATTTCGCACGATGCGGGATTTCCTTAAAACGTGATTTTCTGAAAAATTTTGACGAAAGAAAATTCTCCTTTTGGTTCTCTTTAGATGCTACATGTTAAGACGTACACGCCACAACAATTCTTTTCGAGATACAACGTGTAGTTTTGGAGATACAAGCTAATTTTGTACTATGCGTTATTTCTTCTCGTAAAGAGTTTCCAATGCGTACGTATATGTCTTTACTCTGCAAAACTGTATTTCCTTATGAAGTGGTATTCTTACATATCCTTTCGAGAGAAAACTGTCCTGTGCCTTCTCTTTTGAGGCTACACACTTAGACATACACGCAACATGAAAGCTTTTCGACTTACAACGTGTTGTTTAGGAAAAACAAGATAATTTCGCACGATGCAGGATTTCCTTAAAACGTGATTTTCTGAAAAATTTTGACGAAAGAAAATTCTCCTTTTGGTTCTCTTTAGATGCTAAATGTTAAGACGTACACGCCACAACAATTCTTTTCGAGATACAACGTGTAGTTTTGGAGATACAAGCTAATTTTGTACGATGCGTTATTTCTTCTCATAAAGAATTTCCAATGCGTACGTATATGTCTTTACTCTGCAAAACTGTATTTCCTTATGAAGTGGTATTCTTACATATCCTTTCGAGAGAAAACTGTCCTGTGCCTTCTCTTTTGAGGCTACACACTTAGACATACACGCAACATGAAAGCTTTTCGACTTACAACGTGTTGTTTAGGAAAAACAAGATAATTTCGCACGATGCGGGATTTCCTTAAAACGTGATTTTCTGAAAAATTTTGAAGAAAGAAAATTCTCCTTTTGGTTCTCTTTAGATGCTACATGTTAAGACGTACACGCCACAACAATTCTTTTCGAGATACAACGTGTAGTTTTGGAGATACAAGCTAATTTTGTACTATGCGTTATTTCTTCTCGTAAAGAGTTTCCAATGCGTACGTATATGTCTTTACTCTGCAAAACTGTATTTCCTTATGAAGTGGTATTCTTACATATCCTTTCGAGAGAAAACTGTCCTGTGCCTTCTCTTTTGAGGCTACACACTTAGACATACACGCAACATGAAAGCTTTTCGACTTACAACGTGTTGTTTAGGAAAACAAGATAATTTCGCACGATGCGGGATTTCCTTAAAACGTGATTTTCTGAAAAATTTTGACGAAAGAAAATTCTCCTTTTGGTTCTCTTTAGATGCTACATGTTAAGACGTACACGCCACAACAATTCTTTTCTAGATACAACGTGTAGTTTTGGAGATACAAGCTAATTTTGTACTATGCGTTATTTCTTCTCGTAAAGAGTTTCCAATGCATACGTATATGTCTTTACTCTGCAAAACTGTATTTCCTTATGAAGTGGTATTCTTACATATCCTTTCGAGAGAAAACTGTCCTGTGCCTTCTCTTTTGAGGCTACACACTTAGACATACACGCAACATGAAAGCTTTTCGACTTACAACGTGTTGTTTAGGAAAAACAAGATAATTTCGCACGATGCGGGATTTCCTTAAAACGTGATTTTCTGAAAAATTTTGACGAAAGAAAATTCTCCTTTTGGTTCTCTTTAGATGCTACATATTAAGACGTACACGCCACAACAATTCTTTTCGAGATACAACGTGTAGTTTTGGAGATACAAGCTAATTTTGTACTATGCGTTATTTCTTCTCGTAAAGAGTTTCCAATGCGTACGTATATGTCTTTACTCTGCAAAACTGTATTTCCTTATGAAGTGGTATTCTTACATATCCTTTCGAGAGAAAACTGTCCTGTGCCTTCTCTTTTGAGGCTACACACTTAGACATACACGCAACATGAAAGCTTTTCGACTTACAACGTGTTGTTTAGGAAAAACAAGATAATTTCGCACGATGCGGGATTTCCTTAAAACGTGATTTTCTGAAAAATTTTGACGAAAGAAAATTCTCCTTTTGGTTCTCTTTAGATGCTACATGTTAAGACGTACACGCCAAAACAATTCTTTTCGAGATACAACGTGTAGTTTTGGAGATACAAGCTAATTTTGTACGATGCGTTATTTCTTCTCGTAAAGAGTTTCCAATGCGTACGTATATGTCTTTACTCTGCAAAACTGTATTTCCTTATGAAGTGGTATTCTTACATATCCTTTCGAGAGAAAACTGTCCTGTGCCTTCTCTTTTGAGGCTACACACTTAGACATACACGCAACATGAAAGCTTTTCGACTTACAACGTGTTGTTTAGGAAAAACAAGATAATTTCGCACGATGCGGGATTTCCTTAAAACGTGATTTTCTGAAAAATTTTGACGAAAGAAAATTCTCCTTTTGGTTCTCTTTAGATGCTACATGTTAAGACGTACACGCCACAACAATTCTTTTCGAGATACAACGTGTAGTTTTGGAGATACAAGCTAATTTTGTACTATGCGTTATTTCTTCTTGTAAAGAGTTTCCAATGCGTACGTATATGTCTTTACTCTGCAAAACTGTATTTCCTTATGAAGTGGTATTCTTACATATCCTTTCGAGAGAAAACTGTCCTGTGCCTTCTCTTTTGAGGCTACACACTTAGACATACACGCAACATGAAAGCTTTTCGACTTACAACGTGTTGTTTAGGAAAAACAAGATAATTTCGCACGATGCGGGATTTCCTTAAAACGTGATTTTCTGAAAAATTTTGACGAAAGAAAATTCTCCTTTTGGTTCTCTTTAGATGCTACATGTTAAGACGTACACGCCACAACAATTCTTTTCGAGATACAACGTGTAGTTTTGGAGATACAAGCTAATTTTGTACGATGCGTTATTTCTTCTCGTAAAGAGTTTCCAATGCGTACGTATATGTCTTTACTCTGCAAAACTGTATTTCCTTATGAAGTGGTATTCTTACATATCCTTTCGAGAGAAAACTGTCCTGTGCCTTCTCTTTTGAGGCTACACACTTAGACATACACGCAACATGAAAGCTTTTCGACTTACAACGTGTTGTTTAGGAAAAACAAGATAATTTCGCACGATGCGGGATTTCCTTAAAACGTGATTTTCTGAAAAATTTTGACGAAAGAAAATTCTCCTTTTGGTTCTCTTTAGATGCTACATGTTAAGACGTACACGCCACAACAATTCTTTTCGAGATACAACGTGTAGTTTTGGAGATACAAGCTAATTTTGTACGATGCGTTATTTCTTCTCGTAAAGAGTTTCCAATGCGTACGTATATGTCTTTACTCTGCAAAACTGTATTTCCTTATGAAGTGGTATTCTTACATATCCTTTCGAGAGAAAACTGTCCTGTGCCTTCTCTTTTGAGGCTACACACTTAGACATACACGCAACATGAAAGCTTTTCGACTTACAACGTGTTGTTTAGGAAAAACAAGATAATTTCGCACGATGCGGGATTTCCTTAAAACGTGATTTTCTGAAAAATTTTGACGAAAGAAAATTCTCCTTTTGGTTCTCTTTAGATGCTACATGTTAAGACGTACACGCCACAACAATTCTTTTCGAGATACAACGTGTAGTTTTGGAGATACAAGCTAATTTTGTACGATGCGTTATTTCTTCTCGTAAAGAGTTTCCAATGCGTACGTATATGTCTTTACTCTGCAAAACTGTATTTCCTTATGAAGTGGTATTCTTACATATCCTTTCGAGAGAAAACTGTCCTGTGCCTTCTCTTTTGAGGCTACACACTTAGACATACACGCAACATGAAAGCTTTTCGACTTACAACGTGTTGTTTAGGAAAAACAAGATAATTTCGCACGATGCGGGATTTCCTTAAAACGTGATTTTCTGAAAAATTTTGACGAAAGAAAATTCTCCTTTTGGTTCTCTTTAGATGCTACATGTTAAGACGTACACGCCACAACAATTCTTTTCGAGATACAACGTGTAGTTTTGGAGATACAAGCTAATTTTGTACTATGCGTTATTTCTTCTCGTAAAGAGTTTCCAATGCGTACGTATATGTCTTTACTCTGCAAAACTGTATTTCCTTATGAAGTGGTATTCTTACATATCCTTTCGAGAGAAAACTGTCCTGTGCCTTCTCTTTTGAGGCTACACACTTAGACATACACGCAACATGAAAGCTTTTCGACTTACAACGTGTTGTTTAGGAAAAACAAGATAATTTCGCACGATGCGGGATTTCCTTAAAACGTGATTTTCTGAAAAATTTTGACGAAAGAAAATTCTCCTTTTGGTTCTCTTTAGATGCTACATGTTAAGACGTACACGCCAAAACAATTCTTTTCGAGATACAACGTGTAGTTTTGGAGATACAAGCTAATTTTGTACGATGCGTTATTTCTTCTCGTAAAGAGTTTCCAATGCGTACGTATATGTCTTTACTCTGCAAAACTGTATTTCCTTATGAAGTGGTATTCTTACATATCCTTTCGAGAGAAAACTGTCCTGTGCCTTCTCTTTTGAGGCTACACACTTAGACATACACGCAACATGAAAGCTTTTCGACTTACAACGTGTTGTTTAGGAAAAACAAGATAATTTCGCACGATGCGGGATTTCCTTAAAACGTGATTTTCTGAAAAATTTTGACGAAAGAAAATTCTCCTTTTGGTTCTCTTTAGATGCTACATGTTAAGACGTACACGCCACAACAATTCTTTTCGAGATACAACGTGTAGTTTTGGAGATACAAGCTAATTTTGTCATATGCGTTATTTCTTCTTGTAAAGAGTTTCCAATGCGTACGTATATGTCTTTACTCTGCAAAACTGTATTTCCTTATGAAGTGGTATTCTTACATATCCTTTCGAGAGAAAACTGTCCTGTGCCTTCTCTTTTGAGGCTACACACTTAGACATACACGCAACATGAAAGCTTTTCGACTTACAACGTGTTGTTTAGGAAAAACAAGATAATTTCGCACGATGCGGGATTTCCTTAAAACGTGATTTTCTGAAAAATTTTGACGAAAGAAAATTCTCCTTTTGGTTCTCTTTAGATGCTACATGTTAAGACGTACACGCCACAACAATTCTTTTCGAGATACAACGTGTAGTTTTGGAGATACAAGCTAATTTTGTACGATGCGTTATTTCTTCTCGTAAAGAGTTTCCAATGCGTACGTATATGTCTTTACTCTGCAAAACTGTATTTCCTTATGAAGTGGTATTCTTACATATCCTTTCGAGAGAAAACTGTCCTGTGCCTTCTCTTTTGAGGCTACACACGTAGACATACACGCAACATGAAAGCTTTTCGACTTACAACGTGTTGTTTAGGAAAAACAAGATAATTTCGCACGATGCGGGATTTCCTTAAAACGTGATTTTCTGAAAAATTTTGACGAAAGAAAATTCTCCTTTTGGTTCTCTTTAGATGCTACATGTTAAGACGTACACGCCACAACAATTCTTTTCGAGATACAACGTGTAGTTTTGGAGATACAAGCTAATTTTGTACGATGCGTTATTTCTTCTCGTAAAGAGTTTCCAATGCGTACGTATATGTCTCTACTCTGCAAAACTGTATTTCCTTATGAAGTGGTATTCTTACATATCCTTTCGAGAGAAAACTGTCCTGTGCCTTCTCTTTTGAGGCTACACACTTAGACATACACGCAACATGAAAGCTTTTCGACTTACAACGTGTTGTTTAGGAAAAACAAGATAATTTCGCACGATGCGGGATTTCCTTAAAACGTGATTTTCTGAAAAATTTTGACGAAAGAAAATTCTCCTTTTGGTTCTCTTTAGATGCTACATGTTAAGACGTACACGCCACAACAATTCTTTTCGAGATACAACGTGTAGTTTTGGAGATACAAGCTAATTTTGTACGATGCGTTATTTCTTCTCGTAAAGAGTTTCCAATGCGTACGTATATGTCTTTACTCTGCAAAACTGTATTTCCTTATGAAGTGGTATTCTTACATATCCTTTCGAGAGAAAACTGTCCTGTGCCTTCTCTTTTGAGGCTACACACTTAGACATACACGCAACATGAAAGCTTTTCGACTTACAACGTGTTGTTTAGGAAAAACAAGATAATTTCGCACGATGCGGGATTTCCTTAAAACGTGATTTTCTGAAAAATTTTGACGAAAGAAAATTCTCCTTTTGGTTCTCTTTAGATGCTACATGTTAAGACGTACACGCAACAACAATTCTTTTCGAGATACAACGTGTAGTTTTGGAGATACAAGCTAATTTTGTACGATGCGTTATTTCTTCTCGTAAAGAGTTTCCAATGGGTACGTATATGTCTCTACTCTGCAAAACTGTATTTCCTTATGAAGTGGTATTCTTACATATCCTTTCGAGAGAAAACTGTCCTGTGCCTTCTCTTTTGAGGCTACACACTTAGACATACACGCAACATGAAAGCTTTTCAAATTACAACGTGTTGTTTAGGAAAAACAAGATAATTTCGCACGATGCGGGATTTCCTTAAAACGTGATTTTCTGAAAAATTTTGACGAAAGAAAATTCTCCTTTTGGTTCTCTTTAGATGCTACATGTTAAGACGTACACGCCACAACAATTCTTTTCGAGATACAACGTGTAGTTTTGGAGATACAAGCTAATTTTGTACGATGCGTTATTTCTTCTCGTAAAGAGTTTCCAATGCGTACGTATATGTCTTTACTCTGCAAAACTGTATTTCCTTATGAAGTGGTATTCTTACATATCCTTTCGAGAGAAAACTGTCCTGTGTCTTCTCTTTTGAGGCTACACACGTAGACATACACGCAACATGAAAGCTTTTCGACTTACAACGTGTTGTTTAGGAAAAACAAGATAATTTCGCACGATGCGGGATTTCCTTAAAACGTGATTTTCTGAAAAATTTTGACGAAAGAAAATTCTCCTTTTGGTTCTCTTTAGATGCTACATGTTAAGACGTACACGCCACAACAATTCTTTTCGAGATACAACGTGTAGTTTTGGAGATACAAGCTAATTTTGTACGATGCGTTATTTCTTCTCGTAAAGAGTTTCCAATGCGTACGTATATGTCTTTACTCTGCAAAACTGTATTTCCTTATGAAGTGGTATTCTTACATATCCTTTCGAGAGAAAACTGTCCTGTGCCTTCTCTTTTGAGGCTACACACTTAGACATACACGCAACATGAAAGCTTTTCGACTTACAACGTGTTGTTTAGGAAAAACAAGATAATTTCGCACGATGCGGGATTTCCTTAAAACGTGATTTTCTGAAAAATTTTGACGAAAGAAAATTCTCCTTTTGGTTCTCTTTAGATGCTACATGTTAAGACGTACACGCCACAACAATTCTTTTCGAGATACAACGTGTAGTTTTGGAGATACAAGCTAATTTTGTACGATGCGTTATTTCTTCTCGTAAAGAGTTTCCAATGCGTACGTATATGTCTTTACTCTGCAAAACTGTATTTCCTTATGAAGTGGTATTCTTACATATCCTTTCGAGAGAAAACTGTCCTGTGCCTTCTCTTTTGAGGCTACACACTTAGACATACACGCAACATGAAAGCTTTTCGACTTACAACGTGTTGTTTAGGAAAAACAAGATAATTTCGCACGATGCGGGATTTCCTTAAAACGTGATTTTCTGAAAAATTTTGACGAAAGAAAATTCTCCTTTTGGTTCTCTTTAGATGCTACATGTTAAAACGTACACGCCACAACAATTCTTTTCGAGATACAACGTGTAGTTTTGGAGATACAAGCTAATTTTGTATGATGCGTTATTTCTTCTTGTAAAGAGTTTCCAATGCGTACGTATATGTCTTTACTCTGCAAAACTGTATTTCCTTATGAAGTGGTATTCTTACATATCCTTTCGAGAGAAAACTGTCCTGTGCCTTCTCTTTTGAGGCTACACACGTAGACATACACGCAACATGAAAGCTTTTCGACTTACAACGTGTTGTTTAGGAAAAACAAGATAATTTCGCACGATGCGGGATTTCCTTAAAACGTGATTTTCTGAAAAATTTTGACGAAAGAAAATTCTCCTTTTGGTTCTCTTTAGATGCTACATGTTAAGACGTACACGCCACAACAATTCTTTTCGAGATACAACGTGTAGTTTTGGAGATACAAGCTAATTTTGTACTATGCGTTATTTCTTCTCGTAAAGAGTTTCCAATGCGTACGTATATGTCTTTACTCTGCAAAACTGTATTTCCTTATGAAGTGGTATTCTTACATATCCTTTCGAGAGAAAACTGTCCTGTGCCTTCTCTTTTGAGGCTACACACTTAGACATACACGCAACATGAAAGCTTTTCGACTTACAACGTGTTGTTTAGGAAAAACAAGATAATTTCGCACGATGCGGGATTTCCTTAAAACGTGATTTTCTGAAAAATTTTGACGAAAGAAAATTCTCCTTTTGGTTCTCTTTAGATGCTACATGTTAAGACGTACACGCCACAACAATTCTTTTCGAGAACAACGTGTAGTTTTGGAGATACAAGCTAATTTTGTACGATGCGTTATTTCTTCTCGTAAAGAGTTTCCAATGCGTACGTATATGTCTCTACTCTGCAAAACTGTATTTCCTTATGAAGTGGTATTCTTACATATCCTTTCGAGAGAAAACTGTCCTGTGCCTTCTCTTTTGAGGCTATACACTTAGACATACACGCAACATGAAAGCTTTTCAAATTACAACGTGTTGTTTAGGAAAAACAAGATAATTTCGCACGATGCGGGATTTCCTTAAAACGTGATTTTCTGAAAAATTTTGACGAAAGAAAATTCTCCTTTTGGTTCTCTTTAGATGCTACATGTTAAGACGTACACGCCACAACAATTCTTTTCGAGATACAACGTGTAGTTTTGGAGATACAAGCTAATTTTGTACGATGCGTTATTTCTTCTCGTAAAGAGTTTCCAATGCGTACGTATATGTCTTTACTCTGCAAAACTGTATTTCCTTATGAAGTGGTATTCTTACATATCCTTTCGAGAGAAAACTGTCCTGTGCCTTCTCTTTTGAGGCTACACACTTAGACATACACGCAACATGAAAGCTTTTCGACTTACAACGTGTTGTTTAGGAAAAACAAGATAATTTCGCACGATGCGGGATTTCCTTAAAACGTGATTTTCTGAAAAATTTTGACGAAAGAAAATTCTCCTTTTGGTTCTCTTTAGATGCTACATGTTAAGACGTACACGCCACAACAATTCTTTTCGAGATACAACGTGTAGTTTTGGAGATACAAGCTAATTTTGTACGATGCGTTATTTCTTCTCGTAAAGAGTTTCCAATGCGTACGTATATGTCTTTACTCTGCAAAACTGTATTTCCTTATGAAGTGGTATTCTTACATATCCTTTCGAGAGAAAACTGTCCTGTGCCTTCTCTTTTGAGGCTACACACTTAGACATACACGCAACATGAAAGCTTTTCGACTTACAACGTGTTGTTTAGGAAAAACAAGATAATTTCGCACGATGCGGGATTTCCTTAAAACGTGATTTTCTGAAAAATTTTGACGAAAGAAAATTCTCCTTTTGGTTCTCTTTAGATGCTACATGTTAAGACGTACACGCCACAACAATTCTTTTCGAGATACAACGTGTAGTTTTGGAGATACAAGCTAATTTTGTACGATGCGTTATTTCTTCTCGTAAAGAGTTTCCAATGCGTACGTATATGTCTTTACTCTGCAAAACTGTATTTCCTTATGAAGTGGTATTCTTACATATCCTTTCGAGAGAAAACTGTCCTGTGCCTTCTCTTTTGAGGCTACACACTTAGACATACACGCAACATGAAAGCTTTTCGACTTACAACGTGTTGTTTAGGAAAAACAAGATAATTTCGCACGATGCGGGATTTCCTTAAAACGTGATTTTCTGAAAAATTTTGACGAAAGAAAATTCTCCTTTTGGTTCTCTTTAGATGCTACATGTTAAGACGTACACGCCACAACAATTCTTTTCGAGATACAACGTGTAGTTTTGGAGATACAAGCTAATTTTGTACGATGCGTTATTTCTTCTCGTAAAGAGTTTCCAATGCGTACGTATATGTCTTTACTCTGCAAAACTGTATTTCCTTATGAAGTGGTATTCTTACATATCCTTTCGAGAGAAAACTGTCCTGTGCCTTCTCTTTTGAGGCTACACACTTAGACATACACGCAACATGAAAGCTTTTCGACTTACAACGTGTTGTTTAGGAAAAACAAGATAATTTCGCACGATGCGGGATTTCCTTAAAACGTGATTTTCTGAAAAATTTTGACGAAAGAAAATTCTCCTTTTGGTTCTCTTTAGATGCTACATGTTAAGACGTACACGCCACAACAATTCTTTTCGAGATACAACGTGTAGTTTTGGAGATACAAGCTAATTTTGTACGATGCGTTATTTCTTCTCGTAAAGAGTTTCCAATGCGTACGTATATGTCTTTACTCTGCAAAACTGTATTTCCTTATGAAGTGGTATTCTTACATATCCTTTCGAGAGAAAACTGTCCTGTGCCTTCTCTTTTGAGGCTACACACTTAGACATACACGCAACATGAAAGCTTTTCGACTTACAACGTGTTGTTTAGGAAAAACAAGATAATTTCGCACGATGCGGGATTTCCTTAAAACGTGATTTTCTGAAAAATTTTGACGAAAGAAAATTCTCCTTTTGGTTCTCTTTAGATGCTACATGTTAAGACGTACACGCCACAACAATTCTTTTCGAGATACAACGTGTAGTTTTGGAGATACAAGCTAATTTTGTACGATGCGTTATTTCTTCTCGTAAAGAGTTTCCAATGCGTACGTATATGTCTTTACTCTGCAAAACTGTATTTCCTTATGAAGTGGTATTCTTACATATCCTTTCGAGAGAAAACTGTCCTGTGCCTTCTCTTTTGAGGCTACACACTTAGACATACACGCAACATGAAAGCTTTTCGACTTACAACGTGTTGTTTAGGAAAAACAAGATAATTTCGCACGATGCGGGATTTCCTTAAAACGTGATTTTCTGAAAAATTTTGACGAAAGAAAATTCTCCTTTTGGTTCTCTTTAGATGCTACATGTTAAGACGTACACGCCACAACAATTCTTTTCGAGATACAACGTGTAGTTTTGGAGATACAAGCTAATTTTGTACGATGCGTTATTTCTTCTCGTAAAGAGTTTCCAATGCGTACGTATATGTCTTTACTCTGCAAAACTGTATTTCCTTATGAAGTGGTATTCTTACATATCCTTTCGAGAGAAAACTGTCCTGTGCCTTCTCTTTTGAGGCTACACACTTAGACATACACGCAACATGAAAGCTTTTCGACTTACAACGTGTTGTTTAGGAAAAACAAGATAATTTCGCACGATGCGGGATTTCCTTAAAACGTGATTTTCTGAAAAATTTTGACGAAAGAAAATTCTCCTTTTGGTTCTCTTTAGATGCTAATGTTAAGACGTACACGCCACAACAATTCTTTTCGAGATACAACGTGTAGTTTTGGAGATACAAGCTAATTTTGTACGATGCGTTATTTCTTCTCGTAAAGAGTTTCCAATGCGTACGTATATGTCTTTACTCTGCAAAACTGTATTTCCTTATGAAGTGGTATTCTTACATATCCTTTCGAGAGAAAACTGTCCTGTGCCTTCTCTTTTGAGGCTACACACTTAGACATACACGCAACATGAAAGCTTTTCGACTTACAACGTGTTGTTTAGGAAAAACAAGATAATTTCGCACGATGCGGGATTTCCTTAAAACGTGATTTTCTGAAAAATTTTGACGAAAGAAAATTCTCCTTTTGGTTCTCTTTAGATGCTACATGTTAAGACGTACACGCCACAACAATTCTTTTCGAGATACAACGTGTAGTTTTGGAGATACAAGCTAATTTTGTACGATGCGTTATTTCTTCTCGTAAAGAGTTTCCAATGCGTACGTATATGTCTTTACTCTGCAAAACTGTATTTCCTTATGAAGTGGTATTCTTACATATCCTTTCGAGAGAAAACTGTCCTGTGCCTTCTCTTTTGAGGCTACACACTTAGACATACACGCAACATGAAAGCTTTTCGACTTACAACGTGTTGTTTAGGAAAAACAAGATAATTTCGCACGATGCGGGATTTCCTTAAAACGTGATTTTCTGAAAAATTTTGACGAAAGAAAATTCTCCTTTTGGTTCTCTTTAGATGCTACATGTTAAGACGTACACGCCACAACAATTCTTTTCGAGATACAACGTGTAGTTTTGGAGATACAAGCTAATTTTGTACGATGCGTTATTTCTTCTCGTAAAGAGTTTCCAATGCGTACGTATATGTCTTTACTCTGCAAAACTGTATTTCCTTATGAAGTGGTATTCTTACATATCCTTTCGAGAGAAAACTGTCCTGTGCCTTCTCTTTTGAGGCTACACACGTAGACATACACGCAACATGAAAGCTTTTCGACTTACAACGTGTTGTTTAGGAAAAACAAGATAATTTCGCACGATGCGGGATTTCCTTAAAACGTGATTTTCTGAAAAATTTTGACGAAAGAAAATTCTCCTTTTGGTTCTCTTTAGATGCTACATGTTAAGACGTACACGCCACAACAATTCTTTTCGAGATACAACGTGTAGTTTTGGAGATACAAGCTAATTTTGTACGATGCGTTATTTCTTCTCGTAAAGAGTTTCCAATGCGTACGTATATGTCTTTACTCTGCAAAACTGTATTTCCTTATGAAGTGGTATTCTTACATATCCTTTCGAGAGAAAACTGTCCTGTGCCTTCTCTTTTGAGGCTACACACTTAGACATACACGCAACATGAAAGCTTTTCGACTTACAACGTGTTGTTTAGGAAAAACAAGATAATTTCGCACGATGCGGGATTTCCTTAAAACGTGATTTTCTGAAAAATTTTGACGAAAGAAAATTCTCCTTTTGGTTCTCTTTAGATGCTACATGTTAAGACGTACACGCCACAACAATTCTTTTCGAGATACAACGTGTAGTTTTGGAGATACAAGCTAATTTTGTACGATGCGTTATTTCTTCTCGTAAAGAGTTTCCAATGCGTACGTATATGTCTTTACTCTGCAAAACTGTATTTCCTTATGAAGTGGTATTCTTGCATATCCTTTCGAGAGAAAACTGTCCTGTGCCTTCTCTTTTGAGGCTACACACTTAGACATACACGCAACATGAAAGCTTTTCGACTTACAACGTGTTGTTTAGGAAAAACAAGATAATTTCGCACGATGCGGGATTTCCTTAAAACGTGATTTTCTGAAAAATTTTGACGAAAGAAAATTCTCCTTTTGGTTCTCTTTAGATGCTACATGTTAAGACGTACACGCCACAACAATTCTTTTCGAGATACAACGTGTAGTTTTGGAGATACAAGCTAATTTTGTACGATGCGTTATTTCTTCTCGTAAAGAGTTTCCAATGCGTACGTATATGTCTTTACTCTGCAAAACTGTATTTCCTTATGAAGTGGTATTCTTACATATCCTTTCGAGAGAAAACTGTCCTGTGCCTTCTCTTTTGAGGCTACACACTTAGACATACACGCAACATGAAAGCTTTTCGACTTACAACGTGTTG
Organism: Apodemus sylvaticus; assembly: GCF_947179515.1. NCBI lineage: Eukaryota > Metazoa > Chordata > Mammalia > Rodentia > Muridae > Apodemus > Apodemus sylvaticus. Next base: position 12,283 of record NW_026263103.1, on the reverse strand, counting down.
TTTAGGAAAAACAAGATAATTTCGCACGATGCGGGATTTCCTTAAAACGTGATTTTCTGAAAAATTTTGACGAAAGAAAATTCTCCTTTTGGTTCTCTTTAGATGCTACATGTTAAGACGTACACGCCACAACAATTCTTTTCGAGATACAACGTGTAGTTTTGGAGATACAAGCTAATTTTGTACGATGCGTTATTTCTTCTCGTAAAGAGTTTCCAATGCGTACGTATATGTCTTTACTCTGCAAAACTGTATTTCCTTATGAAGTGGTATTCTTACATATCCTTTCGAGAGAAAACTGTCCTGTGCCTTCTCTTTTGAGGCTACACACTTAGACATACACGCAACATGAAAGCTTTTCGACTTACAACGTGTTGTTTAGGAAAAACAAGATAATTTCGCACGATGCGGGATTTCCTTAAAACGTGATTTTCTGAAAAATTTTGACGAAAGAAAATTCTCCTTTTGGTTCTCTTTAGATGCTACATGTTAAGACGTACACGCCACAACAATTCTTTTCGAGATACAACGTGTAGTTTTGGAGATACAAGCTAATTTTGTACGATGCGTTATTTCTTCTCGTAAAGAGTTTCCAATGCGTACGTATATGTCTTTACTCTGCAAAACTGTATTTCCTTATGAAGTGGTATTCTTACATATCCTTTCGAGAGAAAACTGTCCTGTGCCTTCTCTTTTGAGGCTACACACTTAGACATACACGCAACATGAAAGCTTTTCGACTTACAACGTGTTGTTTAGGAAAAACAAGATAATTTCGCACGATGCGGGATTTCCTTAAAACGTGATTTTCTGAAAAATTTTGACGAAAGAAAATTCTCCTTTTGGTTCTCTTTAGATGCTACATGTTAAGACGTACACGCCACAACAATTCTTTTCGAGATACAACGTGTAGTTTTGGAGATACAAGCTAATTTTGTACGATGCGTTATTTCTTCTCGTAAAGAGTTTCCAATGCGTACGTATATGTCTTTACTCTGCAAAACTGTATTTCCTTATGAAGTGGTATTCTTACATATCCTTTCGAGAGAAAACTGTCCTGTGCCTTCTCTTTTGAGGCTACACACTTAGACATACACGCAACATGAAAGCTTTTCGACTTACAACGTGTTGTTTAGGAAAAACAAGATAATTTCGCACGATGCGGGATTTCCTTAAAACGTGATTTTCTGAAAAATTTTGACGAAAGAAAATTCTCCTTTTGGTTCTCTTTAGATGCTACATGTTAAGACGTACACGCCCCAACAATTCTTTTCGAGATACAACGTGTAGTTTTGGAGATACAAGCTAATTTTGTACGATGCGTTATTTCTTCTCGTAAAGAGTTTCCAATGCGTACGTATATGTCTTTACTCTGCAAAACTGTATTTCCTTATGAAGTGGTATTCTTACATATCCTTTCGAGAGAAAACTGTCCTGTGCCTTCTCTTTTGAGGCTACACACTTAGACATACACGCAACATGAAAGCTTTTCGACTTACAACGTGTTGTTTAGGAAAAACAAGATAATTTCGCACGATGCGGGATTTCCTTAAAACGTGATTTTCTGAAAAATTTTGACGAAAGAAAATTCTCCTTTTGGTTCTCTTTAGATGCTACATGTTAAGACGTACACGCCACAACAATTCTTTTCGAGATACAATGTGTAGTTTTGGAGATACAAGCTAATTTTGTACGATGCGTTATTTCTTCTCGTAAAGAGTTTCCAATGCGTACGTATATGTCTTTACTCTGCAAAACTGTATTTCCTTATGAAGTGGTATTCTTACATATCCTTTCGAGAGAAAACTGTCCTGTGCCTTCTCTTTTGAGGCTACACACTTAGACATACACGCAACATGAAAGCTTTTCGACTTACAACGTGTTGTTTAGGAAAAACAAGATAATTTCGCACGATGCGGGATTTCCTTAAAACGTGATTTTCTGAAAAATTTTGACGAAAGAAAATTCTCCTTTTGGTTCTCTTTAGATGCTACATGTTAAGACGTACACGCCACAACAATTCTTTTCGAGATACAACGTGTAGTTTTGGAGATACAAGCTAATTTTGTACGATGCGTTATTCCTTCTCGTAAAGAGTTTCCAATGCGTACGTATATGTCTTTACTCTGCAAAACTGTATTTCCTTATGAAGTGGTATTCTTACATATCCTTTCGAGAGAAAACTGTCCTGTGCCTTCTCTTTTGAGGCTACACACGTAGACATACACGCAACATGAAAGCTTTTCGACTTACAACGTGTTGTTTAGGAAAAACAAGATAATTTCGCACGATGCGGGATTTCCTTAAAACGTGATTTTCTGAAAAATTTTGACGAAAGAAAATTCTCCTTTTGGTTCTCTTTAGATGCTACATGTTAAGACGTACACGCCACAACAATTCTTTTCGAGATACAACGTGTAGTTTTGGAGATACAAGCTAATTTTGTACGATGCGTTATTTCTTCTCGTAAAGAGTTTCCAATGCGTACGTATATGTCTTTACTCTGCAAAACTGTATTTCCTTATGAAGTGGTATTCTTACATATCCTTTCGAGAGAAAACTGTCCTGTGCCTTCTCTTTTGAGGCTACACACTTAGACATACACGCAACATGAAAGCTTTTCGACTTACAACGTGTTGTTTAGGAAAAACAAGATAATTTCGCACGATGCGGGATTTCCTTAAAACGTGATTTTCTGAAAAATTTTGACGAAAGAAAATTCTCCTTTTGGTTCTCTTTAGATGCTACATGTTAAGACGTACACGCCACAACAATTCTTTTCGAGATACAACGTGTAGTTTTGGAGATACAAGCTAATTTTGTACGATGCGTTATTTCTTCTCGTAAAGAGTTTCCAATGCGTACGTATATGTCTTTACTCTGCAAAACTGTATTTCCTTATGAAGTGGTATTCTTACATATCCTTTCGAGAGAAAACTGTCCTGTGCCTTCTCTTTTGAGGCTACACACTTAGACATACACGCAACATGAAAGCTTTTCGACTTACAACGTGTTGTTTAGGAAAAACAAGATAATTTCGCACGATGCGGGATTTCCTTAAAACGTGATTTTCTGAAAAATTTTGACGAAAGAAAATTCTCCTTTTGGTTCTCTTTAGATGCTACATGTTAAGACGTACACGCCACAACAATTCTTTTCGAGATACAACGTGTAGTTTTGGAGATACAAGCTAATTTTGTACGATGCGTTATTTCTTCTCGTAAAGAGTTTCCAATGCGTACGTATATGTCTTTACTCTGCAAAACTGTATTTCCTTATGAAGTGGTATTCTTACATATCCTTTCGAGAGAAAACTGTCCTGTGCCTTCTCTTTTGAGGCTCACACTTAGACATACACGCAACATGAAAGCTTTTCGACTTACAACGTGTTGTTTAGGAAAAACAAGATAATTTCGCACGATGCGGGATTTCCTTAAAACGTGATTTTCTGAAAAATTTTGACGAAAGAAAATTCTCCTTTTGGTTCTCTTTAGATGCTACATGTTAAGACGTACACGCCACAACAATTCTTTTCGAGATACAACGTGTAGTTTTGGAGATACAAGCTAATTTTGTACGATGCGTTATTTCTTCTCGTAAAGAGTTTCCAATGCGTACGTATATGTCTTTACTCTGCAAAACTGTATTTCCTTATGAAGTGGTATTCTTACATATCCTTTCGAGAGAAAACTGTCCTGTGCCTTCTCTTTTGAGGCTACACACTTAGACATACACGCAACATGAAAGCTTTTCGACTTACAACGTGTTGTTTAGGAAAAACAAGATAATTTCGCACGATGCGGGATTTCCTTAAAACGTGATTTTCTGAAAAATTTTGACGAAAGAAAATTCTCCTTTTGGTTCTCTTTAGATGCTACATGTTAAGACGTACACGCCACAACAATTCTTTTCGAGATACAACGTGTAGTTTTGGAGATACAAGCTAATTTTGTACGATGCGTTATTTCTTCTCGTAAAGAGTTTCCAATGCGTACGTATATGTCTTTACTCTGCAAAACTGTATTTCCTTATGAAGTGGTATTCTTACATATCCTTTCGAGAGAAAACTGTCCTGTGCCTTCTCTTTTGAGGCTACACACTTAGACATACACGCAACATGAAAGCTTTTCGACTTACAACGTGTTGTTTAGGAAAAGCAAGATAATTTCGCACGATGCGGGATTTCCTTAAAACGTGATTTTCTGAAAAATTTTGACGAAAGAAAATTCTCCTTTTGGTTCTCTTTAGATGCTACATGTTAAGACGTACACGCCACAACAATTCTTTTCGAGATACAACGTGTAGTTTTGGAGATACAAGCTAATTTTGTACGATGCGTTATTCCTTCTCGTAAAGAGTTTCCAATGCGTACGTATATGTCTTTACTCTGCAAAACTGTATTTCCTTATGAAGTGGTATTCTTACATATCCTTTCGAGAGAAAACTGTCCTGTGCCTTCTCTTTTGAGGCTACACACGTAGACATACACGCAACATGAAAGCTTTTCGACTTACAACGTGTTGTTTAGGAAAAACAAGATAATTTCGCACGATGCGGGATTTCCTTAAAACGTGATTTTCTGAAAAATTTTGACGAAAGAAAATTCTCCTTTTGGTTCTCTTTAGATGCTACATGTTAAGACGTACACGCCACAACAATTCTTTTCGAGATACAACGTGTAGTTTTGGAGATACAAGCTAATTTTGTACGATGCGTTATTTCTTCTCGTAAAGAGTTTCCAATGCGTACGTATATGTCTTTACTCTGCAAAACTGTATTTCCTTATGAAGTGGTATTCTTACATATCCTTTCGAGAGAAAACTGTCCTGTGCCTTCTCTTTTGAGGCTACACACTTAGACATACACGCAACATGAAAGCTTTTCGACTTACAACGTGTTGTTTAGGAAAAACAAGATAATTTCGCACGATGCGGGATTTCCTTAAAACGTGATTTTCTGAAAAATTTTGACGAAAGAAAATTCTCCTTTTGGTTCTCTTTAGATGCTACATGTTAAGACGTACACGCCACAACAATTCTTTTCGAGATACAACGTGTAGTTTTGGAGATACAAGCTAATTTTGTACGATGCGTTATTTCTTCTCGTAAAGAGTTTCCAATGCGTACGTATATGTCTTTACTCTGCAAAACTGTATTTCCTTATGAAGTGGTATTCTTACATATCCTTTCGAGAGAAAACTCTCCTGTGCCTTCTCTTTTGAGGCTACACACTTAGACATACACGCAACATGAAAGCTTTTCGACTTACAAAGTGTTGTTTAGGAAAAACAAGATAATTTCGCACGATGCGGGATTTCCTTAAAACGTGATTTTCTGAAAAATTTTGACGAAAGAAAATTCTCCTTTTGGTTCTCTTTAGATGCTACATGTTAAGACGTACACGCCACAACAATTCTTTTCGAGATACAACGTGTAGTTTTGGAGATACAAGCTAATTTTGTACGATGCGTTATTTCTTCTCGTAAAGAGTTTCCAATGGGTACGTATATGTCTCTACTCTGCAAAACTGTATTTCCTTATGAAGTGGTATTCTTACATATCCTTTCGAGAGAAAACTGTCCTGTGCCTTCTCTTTTGAGGCTACACACTTAGACATACACGCAACATGAAAGCTTTTCGACTTACAACGTGTTGTTTAGGAAAAACAAGATAATTTCGCACGATGCGGGATTTCCTTAAAACGTGATTTTCTGAAAAATTTTGACGAAAGAAAATTCTCCTTTTGGTTCTCTTTAGATGCTACATGTTAAGACGTACACGCCACAACAATTCTTTTCGAGATACAACGTGTAGTTTTGGAGATACAAGCTAATTTTGTACGATGCGTTATTTCTTCTCGTAAAGAGTTTCCAATGCGTACGTATATGTCTTTACTCTGCAAAACTGTATTTCCTTATGAAGTGGTATTCTTACATATCCTTTCGAGAGAAAACTGTCCTGTGCCTTCTCTTTTGAGGCTACACACTTAGACATACACGCAACATGAAAGCTTTTCGACTTACAACGTGTTGTTTAGGAAAAACAAGATAATTTCGCACGATGCGGGATTTCCTTAAAACGTGATTTTCTGAAAAATTTTGACGAAAGAAAATTCTCCTTTTGGTTCTCTTTAGATGCTACATGTTAAGACGTACACGCCACAACAATTCTTTTCGAGATACAACGTGTAGTTTTGGAGATACAAGCTAATTTTGTACGATGCGTTATTTCTTCTCGTAAAGAGTTTCCAATGCGTACGTATATGTCTTTACTCTGCAAAACTGTATTTCCTTATGAAGTGGTATTCTTACATATCCTTTCGAGAGAAAACTGTCCTGTGCCTTCTCTTTTGAGGCTACACACTTAGACATACACGCAACATGAAAGCTTTTCGACTTACAACGTGTTGTTTAGGAAAAACAAGATAATTTCGCACGATGCGGGATTTCCTTAAAACGTGATTTTCTGAAAAATTTTGACGAAAGAAAATTCTCCTTTTGGTTCTCTTTAGATGCTACATGTTAAGACGTACACGCCACAACAATTCTTTTCGAGATACAACGTGTAGTTTTGGAGATACAAGCTAATTTTGTACGATGCGTTATTCCTTCTCGTAAAGAGTTTCCAATGCGTACGTATATGTCTTTACTCTGCAAAACTGTATTTCCTTATGAAGTGGTATTCTTACATATCCTTTCGAGAGAAAACTGTCCTGTGCCTTCTCTTTTGAGGCTACACACGTAGACATACACGCAACATGAAAGCTTTTCGACTTACAACGTGTTGTTTAGGAAAAACAAGATAATTTCGCACGATGCGGGATTTCCTTAAAACGTGATTTTCTGAAAAATTTTGACGAAAGAAAATTCTCCTTTTGGTTCTCTTTAGATGCTACATGTTAAGACGTACACGCCACAACAATTCTTTTCGAGATACAACGTGTAGTTTTGGAGATACAAGCTAATTTTGTACGATGCGTTATTTCTTCTCGTAAAGAGTTTCCAATGCGTACGTATATGTCTTTACTCTGCAAAACTGTATTTCCTTATGAAGTGGTATTCTTACATATCCTTTCGAGAGAAAACTGTCCTGTGCCTTCTCTTTTGAGGCTACACACTTAGACATACACGCAACATGAAAGCTTTTCGACTTACAACGTGTTGTTTAGGAAAAACAAGATAATTTCGCACGATGCGGGATTTCCTTAAAACGTGATTTTCTGAAAAATTTTGACGAAAGAAAATTCTCCTTTTGGTTCTCTTTAGATGCTACATGTTAAGACGTACACGCCACAACAATTCTTTTCGAGATACAACGTGTAGTTTTGGAGATACAAGCTAATTTTGTACGATGCGTTATTTCTTCTCGTAAAGAGTTTCCAATGCGTACGTATATGTCTTTACTCTGCAAAACTGTATTTCCTTATGAAGTGGTATTCTTACATATCCTTTCGAGAGAAAACTCTCCTGTGCCTTCTCTTTTGAGGCTACACACTTAGACATACACGCAACATGAAAGCTTTTCGACTTACAAAGTGTTGTTTAGGAAAAACAAGATAATTTCGCACGATGCGGGATTTCCTTAAAACGTGATTTTCTGAAAAATTTTGACGAAAGAAAATTCTCCTTTTGGTTCTCTTTAGATGCTACATGTTAAGACGTACACGCCACAACAATTCTTTTCGAGATACAACGTGTAGTTTTGGAGATACAAGCTAATTTTGTACGATGCGTTATTTCTTCTCGTAAAGAGTTTCCAATGGGTACGTATATGTCTCTACTCTGCAAAACTGTATTTCCTTATGAAGTGGTATTCTTACATATCCTTTCGAGAGAAAACTGTCCTGTGCCTTCTCTTTTGAGGCTACACACTTAGACATACACGCAACATGAAAGCTTTTCGACTTACAACGTGTTGTTTAGGAAAAACAAGATAATTTCGCACGATGCGGGATTTCCTTAAAACGTGATTTTCTGAAAAATTTTGACGAAAGAAAATTCTCCTTTTGGTTCTCTTTAGATGCTACATGTTAAGACGTACACGCCACAACAATTCTTTTCGAGATACAACGTGTAGTTTTGGAGATACAAGCTAATTTTGTACGATGCGTTATTTCTTCTCGTAAAGAGTTTCCAATGCGTACGTATATGTCTTTACTCTGCAAAACTGTATTTCCTTATGAAGTGGTATTCTTACATATCCTTTCGAGAGAAAACTGTCCTGTGCCTTCTCTTTTGAGGCTACACACTTAGACATACACGCAACATGAAAGCTTTTCGACTTACAACGTGTTGTTTAGGAAAAACAAGATAATTTCGCACGATGCGGGATTTCCTTAAAACGTGATTTTCTGAAAAATTTTGACGAAAGAAAATTCTCCTTTTGGTTCTCTTTAGATGCTACATGTTAAGACGTACACGCCACAACAATTCTTTTCGAGATACAACGTGTAGTTTTGGAGATACAAGCTAATTTTGTACGATGCGTTATTTCTTCTCGTAAAGAGTTTCCAATGCGTACGTATATGTCTTTACTCTGCAAAACTGTATTTCCTTATGAAGTGGTATTCTTACATATCCTTTCGAGAGAAAACTGTCCTGTGCCTTCTCTTTTGAGGCTACACACTTAGACATACACGCAACATGAAAGCTTTTCGACTTACAACGTGTTGTTTAGGAAAAACAAGATAATTTCGCACGATGCGGGATTTCCTTAAAACGTGATTTTCTGAAAAATTTTGACGAAAGAAAATTCTCCTTTTGGTTCTCTTTAGATGCTACATGTTAAGACGTACACGCCACAACAATTCTTTTCGAGATACAACGTGTAGTTTTGGAGATACAAGCTAATTTTGTACGATGCGTTATTTCTTCTCGTAAAGAGTTTCCAATGGGTACGTATATGTCTTTACTCTGCAAAACTGTATTTCCTTATGAAGTGGTATTCTTACATATCCTTTCGAGAGAAAACTGTCCTGTGCCTTCTCTTTTGAGGCTACACACTTAGACATACACGCAACATGAAAGCTTTTCGACTTACAACGTGTTGTTTAGGAAAAACAAGATAATTTCGCACGATGCGGGATTTCCTTAAAACGTGATTTTCTGAAAAATTTTGACGAAAGAAAATTCTCCTTTTGGTTCTCTTTAGATGCTACATGTTAAGACGTACACGCCACAACAATTCTTTTCGAGATACAACGTGTAGTTTTGGAGATACAAGCTAATTTTGTACGATGCGTTATTTCTTCTCGTAAAGAGTTTCCAATGCGTACGTATATGTCTTTACTCTGCAAAACTGTATTTCCTTATGAAGTGGTATTCTTACATATCCTTTCGAGAGAAAACTGTCCTGTGCCTTCTCTTTTGAGGCTACACACTTAGACATACACGCAACATGAAAGCTTTTCGACTTACAACGTGTTGTTTAGGAAAAACAAGATAATTTCGCACGATGCGGGATTTCCTTAAAACGTGATTTTCTGAAAAATTTTGACGAAAGAAAATTCTCCTTTTGGTTCTCTTTAGATGCTACATGTTAAGACGTACACGCCACAACAATTCTTTTCGAGATACAACGTGTAGTTTTGGAGATACAAGCTAATTTTGTACGATGCGTTATTTCTTCTCGTAAAGAGTTTCCAATGCGTACGTATATGTCTTTACTCTGCAAAACTGTATTTCCTTATGAAGTGGTATTCTTACATATCCTTTCGAGAGAAAACTGTCCTGTGCCTTCTCTTTTGAGGCTACACACTTAGACATACACGCAACATGAAAGCTTTTCGACTTACAACGTGTTGTTTAGGAAAAACAAGATAATTTCGCACGATGCGGGATTTCCTTAAAACGTGATTTTCTGAAAAATTTTGACGAAAGAAAATTCTCCTTTTGGTTCTCTTTAGATGCTACATGTTAAGACGTACACGCCACAACAATTCTTTTCGAGATACAACGTGTAGTTTTGGAGATACAAGCTAATTTTGTACGATGCGTTATTCCTTCTCGTAAAGAGTTTCCAATGCGTACGTATATGTCTTTACTCTGCAAAACTGTATTTCCTTATGAAGTGGTATTCTTACATATCCTTTCGAGAGAAAACTGTCCTGTGCCTTCTCTTTTGAGGCTACACACGTAGACATACACGCAACATGAAAGCTTTTCGACTTACAACGTGTTGTTTAGGAAAAACAAGATAATTTCGCACGATGCGGGATTTCCTTAAAACGTGATTTTCTGAAAAATTTTGACGAAAGAAAATTCTCCTTTTGGTTCTCTTTAGATGCTACATGTTAAGACGTACACGCCACAACAATTCTTTTCGAGATACAACGTGTAGTTTTGGAGATACAAGCTAATTTTGTACGATGCGTTATTTCTTCTCGTAAAGAGTTTCCAATGCGTACGTATATGTCTTTACTCTGCAAAACTGTATTTCCTTATGAAGTGGTATTCTTACATATCCTTTCGAGAGAAAACTGTCCTGTGCCTTCTCTTTTGAGGCTACACACTTAGACATACACGCAACATGAAAGCTTTTCGACTTACAACGTGTTGTTTAGGAAAAACAAGATAATTTCGCACGATGCGGGATTTCCTTAAAACGTGATTTTCTGAAAAATTTTGACGAAAGAAAATTCTCCTTTTGGTTCTCTTTAGATGCTACATGTTAAGACGTACACGCCACAACAATTCTTTTCGAGATACAACGTGTAGTTTTGGAGATACAAGCTAATTTTGTACGATGCGTTATTTCTTCTCGTAAAGAGTTTCCAATGCGTACGTATATGTCTTTACTCTGCAAAACTGTATTTCCTTATGAAGTGGTATTCTTACATATCCTTTCGAGAGAAAACTGTCCTGTGCCTTCTCTTTTGAGGCTACACACTTAGACATACACGCAACATGAAAGCTTTTCGACTTACAACGTGTTGTTTAGGAAAAACAAGATAATTCGCACGATGCGGGATTTCCTTAAAACGTGATTTTCTGAAAAATTTTGACGAAAGAAAATTCTCCTTTTGGTTCTCTTTAGATGCTACATGTTAAGACGTACACGCCACAACAATTCTTTTCGAGATACAACGTGTAGTTTTGGAGATACAAGCTAATTTTGTACGATGCGTTATTTCTTCTCGTAAAGAGTTTCCAATGCGTACGTATATGTCTTTACTCTGCAAAACTGTATTTCCTTATGAAGTGGTATTCTTACATATCCTTTCGAGAGAAAACTGTCCTGTGCCTTCTCTTTTGAGGCTACACACTTAGACATACACGCAACATGAAAGCTTTTCGACTTACAACGTGTTGTTTAGGAAAAACAAGATAATTTCGCACGATGCGGGATTTCCTTAAAACGTGATTTTCTGAAAAATTTTGACGAAAGAAAATTCTCCTTTTGGTTCTCTTTAGATGCTACATGTTAAGACGTACACGCCACAACAATTCTTTTCGAGATACAACGTGTAGTTTTGGAGATACAAGCTAATTTTGTACGATGCGTTATTTCTTCTCCTAAAGAGTTTCCAATGCGTACGTATATGTCTTTACTCTGCAAAACTGTATTTCCTTATGAAGTGGTATTCTTACATATCCTTTCGAGAGAAAACTGTCCTGTGCCTTCTCTTTTGAGGCTACACACTTAGACATACACGCAACATGAAAGCTTTTCGACTTACAACGTGTTGTTTAGGAAAAACAAGATAATTTCGCACGATGCGGGATTTCCTTAAAACGTGATTTTCTGAAAAATTTTGACGAAAGAAAATTCTCCTTTTGGTTCTCTTTAGATGCTACATGTTAAGACGTACACGCCACAACAATTCTTTTCGAGATACAACGTGTAGTTTTGGAGATACAAGCTAATTTTGTACGATGCGTTATTCCTTCTCGTAAAGAGTTTCCAATGCGTACGTATATGTCTTTACTCTGCAAAACTGTATTTCCTTATGAAGTGGTATTCTTACATATCCTTTCGAGAGAAAACTGTCCTGTGCCTTCTCTTTTGAGGCTACACACGTAGACATACACGCAACATGAAAGCTTTTCGACTTACAACGTGTTGTTTAGGAAAAACAAGATAATTTCGCACGATGCGGGATTTCCTTAAAACGTGATTTTCTGAAAAATTTTGACGAAAGAAAATTCTCCTTTTGGTTCTCTTTAGATGCTACATGTTAAGACGTACACGCCACAACAATTCTTTTCGAGATACAACGTGTAGTTTTGGAGATACAAGCTAATTTTGTACGATGCGTTATTTCTTCTCCTAAAGAGTTTCCAATG